>NC_086318.1:128831168-129153043 GCF_036172605.1 Pelobates fuscus | reverse complement strand
ATTTGGCATATAACTATTGAGTGTAGATTTTGATTTAAATGTGATCTGAAACATTAAACATATGATTTTAAAAGCTTTAGAATACAATACTCAGCAGCAATTGAGCTCCTACTGAGCCACTGCTGGTTATGTCCAATATCAATCTACGTATTTTGTATTATTCACTAAGATTATTATTATGTGAACGAAAACATTATCCCAGTACTGCTGGCAAAATGCCCTCCACTTGCAATTATTTTATTATGGATGGGCCAAAATTAAAAGGACTCTGTCCCAATAAAGTGGTCTGGGTGCCATATCCCTCCCATTTTAACGCTGAAGCTGAAAACAAAACTATTCTACAGGAATGGAAATGTTTTAATTGGAGGGTTAACCTGCCTTTTTCAATGTTCTTACTAGGGCTGTTTTTACATTTCTGCGGTGTTTGTGTTTAGCTGTAATTTTCCTCTGACTCATTTACTGTACCCACGCATATTATATATCGTTTTTCTCGCCAGTAAATGGTCTTTCTAAAGACACGATTTTTTTCATCATATCATATAATTTACTATAAAAAAATTATAAAATATGATGAAAACATTTTAAAAAACACTTTTTCTAACTTTGACCCCCCAAAATGCATCTACAACCGCTAAAAAACACCCATGCTAAATAGTTTCTACATTTTGTCCTGAGTTTAGAAATACCCAATGTTAACATGTTCTAACTTTTTTTTGGAAAGTTATAGGGCAATAAGTATAAGTAGCACTTTGCTATTTCCAAACCATTTTTCAAAATTAACTGAAGTTACATTGTAACACTAATATCTGTCAGGAATCCCTGAATAACCCTTCACATGTATATAATTTTTAAAAGAAGACAACCTAAGGTATTAAACTTGGAGTATTTTGACTTTTTTCATGCAACCATTTTACCACCAATCTATGCCAAATTTCAAAACATTTAAAAAAAATGGTTATTTTTTTGACACATGTAAAACATTAAAAAAGGGTTATTTTTTTGACACATGTAGCAGTTTAAGAATACATGTACTGAAAACTTTAAGGGTTACTGCCAAAGAACACCCCAATATGTGTTCAGAAACATTTCCCGAGTACAGTGATACCACCCATGTATAGGTGTGTCGGGTTCTCTGGGGGCTAAAATACCTTATTTGGAGGGTGCGCATTCCAGTTTTCCAACTTGGAATTTTCACAGCTGGTCATCATGCAACTATGTCCTATTTGGACATTTTTTAAGTCGGTCATTGTAATTTACCCCTACCAATCATATATTTTTGAAAATTAGACACCCTAGGGTATTTCTAGAAACCCTAGGGTATTTCAAATGGTGGTATTTTAACACTTCCAAGCACTAATTCTACCACCAGTCTTTGTCAAACTTTTGGGTAGTCATTTTTTTGTTTTATTTTTCTCTAACATTGTACTTTAGGCATGGATTCTAAGTTCCTGTTATATGTTACTGACAAAGAACACCCCAATATGTGTTCAGCAACATCTCCTGAGTACATTGATACAACCCATGCATAGGTGTGTCAGGTTCTCTGGCTGCTAAAAAAACCTTATTTGGAAGGTGCGCCTTTCAGTTTTCCAACTTGGAATTTTCACAGCTGGTCATCATGCAACTATGTCCTATTTGGACATTTTTGAAGTCGACCAATGTAATTTACCCCCACCAATCGTATATTTTTGAAAAGTAGACACCCTAGGGTATTTCTAGACACCATAGAGTATTTCAAATGGTGGTATTTTAACACTTTCATGCACTAATTCTACCACCAGTCTTTGTCAAACTTTAGGGTAGACGTTTTTTTGTTTTATTTTTCTCTCACATTGTACTTTAGGCGTGGATTCTAAGTTCCTGTTATATGTTACTGACAAAGAACACCCCAATATGTGTTCAGCAACATCTCCTGAGTACAGTGATACCACCCATGTATAGGTGTGTCAGGTTCTCTGGCTGCTATAAAAACCTTATTTGGAAGGTGCGACTTTCAGTTTTCCAACTTGGAGTTTTCACAGCTGGTCATCATGCACCCATATCCTATTTGGGACATTTTTGAAGCCGACCAATGTAATTTACCCCCCATCAAATCATATATTTTTTTAAAAGTAGACACCCTAGGGTATTTCAAATGGTGGTATTTACATGTTCCATGCACTAATTCTACTACCAGTCTTTGTCAAATTTTTGGGTAGTGATTTTTTTTTGTTATTTTTCTCACATTGTTCTTTAGGCATGGTTTCTCAGTTTCTGTTATGTGTTACTGACATATGTGTTCAGCAACATCTCCTGAGTACAACAGTGCCCCCAATTTACAGGTTTTATGGGTTTTTGCAAACTTACAGGGGTCAAATGTAGGGATTTCCCCTTTTACATGTTTGCACATTGAAATTTGTCAGATTGGTTTGCTGGGCCTATGTTGCCTTTGAGACCGTATGGCAGCCCAGGAATGAAAATGAACCCTATCATGGAATACCATTTGTAAAAGTAGACAACCCAGACGAACCATGGCTAAGTAATATGACTACCTATCAGAAAATACCCATTTGTCATGATTCCACAGTTCTCACCTTGTTCTCAGGAATGGTAAAATTATGAATATCAAACATCACCCCTTTCATGTCTGAAATTTTTTCCTTTATTTCCTCTAAAATGCATCTGGAGGCAGTGTAGATACACTGATGCAGAAAAACCATCTTCTTAATGCTTGAGGTCTTTGGGATGCACATAAGACACTTATACACATATAGTGACCTAAAGTTAATCAAGCAATTACCCAACTCTTTACTAGTAGTCCAATCCATTCATTTTTATTGTGTTCGTTATATGTTTCTTTTTTTCATTTTTTTAATGTCACATAGCAATTATAAGCATATGCATGCAACCTCTCTACTTGAATCCATGGAATTCAGGCTGTATCTTTAACAATGCATTGATCAGTTACTAAACTTATAGAGCAAAGAGTTTTGGGGGACCATCCCATCAAACCATTTTTGAGCAGTTTGAGAAAATATAGTGTTTTTCCAGCACAGAAAGCCCAGCTTCTATGTTGTAATTCAGAAAATGAAGAATTTTCACTTTTTTTCTTACATAATCTGTGTGATGACAGATAATGTGAACATTCAAAGACTGCAAGTTATATTACATTGCTTACAATTTTATAAAAAATACATAAATGATATTAAATGTGATGAATACGCCATGAAACAATATCAACCAGAGAATTGTAAAGATTTAAATATTTGATTTTCACAAAGGTTGATATGGAAGCTTGCAGAGTAAAACTTTAAATAAAAAGAAAAGTCAGCACCATTAGCACATTTTTTTTGTTAAAAGTTTTAGATCTGCTATTTGTTCAGCCCTGCCAAAAATGTTCACCTGACTTGAACTTCCAATTTAATGACTGCTCTAAGATCACAGAAGATTTAACAGTTATACACTTACCAACGATTACACAGCAGTGCTTACCAATTTTGTGTTCTGAAGTGTATCAAGTAAATAGTTTTAAAGGACATTTAACAACAATGTGTTAACACGTTAGATACTTCTTTAAAGTGTTTATGTTCAGAATGTAATATACTTATATACCTTCCCCTCCCATTGATTTGTATATTCAAATTATATTATAAATAAACTTTGACAGTACAGTTCCCTCAGTTTATCATTTTTACTATTTCTTTGTGACTATGCTCTGTGCAATTAGATGATTTCTACAGCAGAACAGTAAACAGGACATCAAATGTCCTATAGAGCTTGGTCCATATGCCCTACAGTTTATTTAGCTTGCTAATATTGTTTCTTTATTACTGAATATAATTGTTTATAATGTTCATTATAATTGTTGAATGTATCTATTTTTGTTTAATTGAGGGATTGCAAACTGTCCTCTAAACATTTACATAGTGGAATAATCCAGAGTTACAAATAAAAACCTCTATTTATAATGATGGGATGTTGTTTAGTTTTTCCCAAAGAATATATTAACCCCTTAAGGACACATGACATGTATGACACGTCATGATTCCCTTTTATTCCAGAAGTTTGGTCCTTAAGGGGTTAAACAAAGCAGTTACCTCTGTTACCCAGCTGTGAGTGGGTGTCTGTTAAACTCTGCCTCTGGGAGAATACCATCTGTCACCCAATCAAATGCATCTCATAAAGAAGCATTGGGGCACATGGTGCATAAATGGCACTACTTCTCATGGAGAAGCATTGAATAGAATGCTACTCTATAGAGAAGCACTGCATTTAGCCTTGTGATATAGCACAAGGCAGTCAGAAAGAGAACCTTCCCAGCTGTTAATCAGACAGGGTGCAACGTAGCTGGTTTTTAAACATGCTGATTAGTTTTGAAATCAGCATTTGCATAATGTAAAACAGAGAGGACACTGTTACATCCTTAAGCACTTAACCAAGCTGGGCTTGAGCAAATTTATAAGGTTGCAAGCTCATAAATTGTAAGCTTGTTTGAGCCTTTAACTTGTACATATCCCCTTTCTATAACTGTAAAGCTCTTCATAACATGTTGACCCCACAATAAATGCTAATAATAATAATAATAGTGCTAATTAATGCAATTTTAGCAAATTACAAAAATTATGTTTTCTACCTCAATAGAATGGATAAGTACTTCTTGGAAACTGATGAGTAAGCAAAGTGTTAAAGAGTGTGGTACATAGATATAATGTCTACAAAACAGGGAATTGCAATATACAATGAAACGTGGCTCACTTAACATATAGTGCAATAATGCGATTTCAACATCTGTTTGTACTCTAAATAAAATAAAATCTACTTTGTGTTTCCTTTTTCTATTCAGTAATTGTTGTATTAGTCTTTTTTTTATATTGGTGCAACCTATTGTCTAAACTATTTGTAAACAAGTTATACCATAGGGTTCCAGTCATAGAAGACATATACAGATATGAACTGAATGAGCAATGTGTATCAAACTACTTACAGTTTGAAACAAAGATGCAACCAAAAGCAGACAACATCAGATTCATTAATTTATAACCACTTATTCACCACAATTTCCCAGGTCTAAAAACCTGACTCTGGGGGGGAGGGGGGGAGGTGCACTACTGGGCAAATAAATGTTCCTGCTTCAATGAATTTAAGCTCTAAAACGTGAGTGTGTTACTGATTCTGTCATATAACAAAACAAAAAAAATAACATATATAAATATTTTATGTTACATGTCCATCTATTTTTCATTTGTATGCTTTTGAAAATACATGGAATGAAGGAAAGCAACTATTAAAGAATGAAAACATTTGTTTGTCTAGAGTAGGGCTATGGAAGTGAGGGAACTGAAGAGGGAATTGTGATGAGATAACATCAAGGAATATGGAAGACAATCTTAGAGAGGTGTGTTTTTAGTTCTTTAACTGTGTGTGTGACATGTCATGATTCCATTTTATTCCAGAAGTATGGTTCTTAAGGGGTTAAGAACATCAGACTAAGACTAGGGAATCCCTTAGTAATGTGCAGTTCTTGAAAAAAACCTTCAGATGAGAGCTGGCAGTGTGGGAATAAGCAGAAGGTTGCTCATAGAGAGAAGCTAATGAGAAGGGGTGTATTTGTTGAATAAGAGGAAACAGAGTGAGGAATGGAATTACGGAGGGCTTTTTAATGTTAGTGTTAACAGCTTGATGGGTATTGGAAGAAATGTTATTACTGGCAAAAGGTGTGAGATGGGGAAGTAGCAGTCAGTCACATAGTATTACAAACAAAAACATAATGTCCAGACACATAAATGGTTACAATTTGGAATGCATTTCCTAACTCTATTTTCCACCATGGTAAGGCATCAAAGATATTTATGGTCAGCACAAAAAGGCATAGATTCAATATCCAATAACAATACATATGTTACTTCTTCACAGCATAGATGACATGTTTAGTATGTAATCCTTAACCAGGTAATCAAAGATAAAATTAATATAATGATTACTTTATAAGAAATCACAATGCAACACAGTTTATGCCCAACAGTCCCCATTGATAAAATACTATCTAAAATAAAATAAAACCGTGGGATACCAGTGCTATTAGTGCCAGGAATATAATAATTATGCCAACAAAATTGGACTCATTACATACCAGAATACATTTTGTGCCAAAAAAATATGTGTCAATCATTCGGATGCAACCCATTATGGGAGCAAAACATATATGCAGTAGTTGCTTAGTATGGACGTACAGGAAATTTCAAAAAAGACTTACTGGGGGTCTGTTAGATTACCCCTCCATGTAGTGAACAACACTAGGAGAAAAAGAAAAAGCCTCCCAGCAGAGATTTAGAGGATACAAAGTAACATGCCTGTATATACGCCCTGAACTAACTGTCTAACCCACAACCAACTCAACTGCTGCTTCGAGGCAGCCTAATGGTATCATGGTAAGTCTTTTTTGAACTTTCCTGTACGTCCATACTAAGCAACTACTGCATATACCATTTTTCCACACTTTAACTGCTGCTATTGCAGCAAGTATCCATATTATATATTCTTTATTCTTTTTTGCTATAACCTGATTAGACTGTTTTTTCCACCCTATTTAGGAGATGTGGATGCTGTTCATTTGATCCTTTTTACAAGGTCTCTCTATACTCATCCATTTTGGCTCCCCTATGCATATTTGGGTGTTTATATAGGAGCAATCCCAGGTTTTTATTAGGTGTTTTTTCATTTTCACTTTAAACACTTCTAGGGTGTATTTACTATTAAAATTTATTTTTTTCTGGTAAACTTGTTACCAATTATCATTACTCTAATTTGTTTGAATAAAGGTTTATTACCATATTTATGTGACTTTCTACTTAAAGGGAGTAGTCAGTAAATGGGAATGGACTCCACCCACTTTTAGCGGGCGGATCTCCTTTTTCCCATTTTCTTTTCTTCTGCCTATTTTGTCTACCCGGGGTTAAGCCCCTACTACTCCCTGTAACCTTTTTGAGGTTTGGAGGTGACTTATCTCACACCCTAAACCTTTCTTTTCTTTTGTGTTTTAAAACGTTTGTGGTGTTTGTGTTTAGCTGTGATTTTCTCTCATTTACTGTTCCCTTACAAATTATATATATATATATATATATATATATATATATATATATATATATATATATATATATATATATATAGGACAAGAAGGTCTTTCTTTACATACCATTACTTGTATAATGTCATATAATTTACTTGAAAAAAAAACAAAAAATGGTGAAAAATGAAACATTTTTTTTTACTTTTACTTGAAAAATCTTATACTTACCTACAAAAGCTAATGAAAAAAATTGCTAATTAGATTCAAAATTTCGTCCTGAGTTTAAAAACATGTTTTTTGCTTTTTTTTGCGTTATAGGGCTATAAGTATAAGTAGGACATTGCGGTTTCAAAATATATATTTTTAAAATTTATCAATAATGACATTGTAACACTGTTATCTGTCATAAATCTCTGAATCACACCTCACATGTACATATTTTTTTTAAAGTAGACAAACCAGGGTATTAAATATGGGGTATGTCCAGTCTTTTTTAGTAGCCACTTAGTCACAAACACTGGCCAAAGTTAGCATTTATATTTGTTTGTGTGTTAAAAATGCAAAAAACAATTATGAACGCTAACTTTGGCCAGTGTTTGTGACTAAGTGGCTACTATAAAAGACTGAACATACCCCATTTGCAATACATTGGGTTGTCTTCTTTTGCAAATGGTATGCCACCATGGAGGTAATTCTCATTTCTGGGCTACCATATGCTCTCAAAGGCAACGTAACCAACCTGGCAATTTTCAATGTGAAAAAATGTAACCATTATATTTAGAAACATAGAAACATAGAATGTGACGGCAGATAAGAACCATTCGGCTCATCTAGTCTGCCCAATTTTCTAAATACTTTCATTAGTCCCTGGCCTTATCTTATTTGACCCTGTTACTTTCAAAAAACACTATAAAATCTATACATGGGGGGTACTGTTATACTCAGGAGATTTCACTGAACACAAATATTAGTGTTTCAAAACAGTAAAACGTATCACAACAATTATATCATCAGTGAAAGTGCCTGTTGTGTGTGAAAAATGCGACAAATGTCACTTTCATTGACAATATCATTGTTGTGATATGTTTTACTGTTTTGAAACATTAATATTTGTGTTCAGAAAAATCTCCAGAGTAAAACAGTACTCCCCATGTACAGGTTTTAGGATGTCATAGAAAGTTACGGGGTTAAATACAGTGCTAGCAAATTAAATTATCTGGACTTTCGGCCTGGGTTGTCAGGCAGGTCCCTCAAATTAGAGAAAGAAGATAATAGGCGCTCACTATAGTAGTTGGTGGGCAGGCAGCAGTATACAAAACAAGGATCCCCCAAACCTTGTGAGTGAGTAATAAAAAATCCTTTTTTAAAGGATAAAAAATATATAAAATAATGTCCCACTTAACGCGTTTTGCCTGATAGGCTTCTTCAGAAGTGTCACTTCTGAAGAAGCCTATCAAGCGAAACGCGTTAAGTGGGACATTATTTTATATATTTTTTATCCTTTACTATTTGTTTGATTATATTAAAGTATACCTTTTATAGTTACTTTTTATACTCATCATTTTTATTTCCTGGATCCTATATATCCTTGGTGGGGATTATACCACCTAAGCTGTTTATACTGGAGCAAGTTATATGCTCCAAAAATTGTAAGTACAATACTATTTATTACTCATTATATTATTAGTACTTACTTCACCATTGGCTGTCATCTTTCTTTTATATGTACTACGCATACTGCACTTTGAAAGCATTCGTGGCAATTACAACAAATCCAGAGACGGGGATTGTACCGTCCAAGCGCATCACAGCCGAGCTCTGTTATAGCTCATCCAAATGTGAGTGGACTGTACATAGCCATATTTACTGCTTTAAGATAAATAATTTACTGTATTGCACTATTATCTTTTATCTTAATTTTTTTCCGAGGTTGTGACTAATTGGAATACTCAAGAATATATGTATGTATTTTCTGCATATATAAATTATTAGGCGCGGTATACGCCTTTTTTCTGTTTTTCTAGGTCCCTCAAATTGCAATCAATTAAATTACTTAATTATGTAAAAATATTACATAAATATGCACGTAGAATTTATATATATATATATATATATATATATATATATATATATACATATATATTTGAGGTCTACGTGTATATTTATGAAATTATTTGTGTCATTTTGTATATGGATATCCATATATTTCGTATTATTTTTATTTATTTATTGTGATGGACCACCTGGCACCCCGACTGGGTACCTCCATCAATCGCTGCTTCCTAGTACTGATGAGTACCATAAGCGCTGTGTTGGAACAAACTACCACAGCAAACCCCACGAACCACCGCAGCTTGGTTGGGGTCTTGCCATCTCCTACCCACCCTGGACCTACGACCAGGATCCAGCTTCCAGTGGGTAGACCTCTCTTAGTCCAGAGAGCGTAGCAGGAACAGCTCTTAGAAGAGCTAGTGATTATACTCAGGGGAGTATAGTGATTACAGCAATCCCCCAGAGTGTGTGTAGTTCTCCAATCCCCCAAACATGAGCCAAAACTCCATGAAGGTGCAAGATGATCTGATCTTTAATGGTTCAGGTTGACTTTTATACAATTCTTCAGGCCAGAGGAACACCCCCTGGACCTGATGGGGCACAGGGACACAAAGGACACAAACCAAACAGAACAAACATACTGTATGTGACACTCCCATGTACAGCACACAATCCCTCCCCTCTTCTTGGGAGATAATTGAGTAAAGTCCTGTAAGTAACTCCATTATCTCCAGGCAGAAACAAATAATATTCACAAAGTTCAGAAAGTACCCCAAAACATAACATACCCCCAAAAATGTTACATCCTCGGATGGCCCTGATCTGGGTGAACAACATATCCAAAAAATACCCAGACCAGCAGGGGTTCATGGAAGTCTGTTTGTTGACCGGCCGCAAGCATGGTTTCATGCCCAAAACAGTTCCAGAGAATCAGGGCTTGCGTACGGTCTAGTTCGATAGTTTGCAAACGAGCAAACTACCGGACGGAGTCAATAGTCTTACCCTGGAGCTTGTTCCCTTCATCTAGACAAATGATGTCACCGTACAGTGCCCTTCTAAGCTGAATAGAAAGGAACGCAGGCGATGATGGAATTTCAGCGGTGTTCGGGAGTTTCTGTATCCGATTTCAGCTCCATGAGCTTCATGCCCAAAAACCGCTGCCTGCGTTCATGTGAACAAGATGGCCGCCACTTCGTGGTTGTTCATGGGAATCGCGGCCACCCAGACAAACAATTAGAACACTGCGGTGAGAAATGTTCCAAGTTGTTAATATGTGTTAACACGCTCCAGGGTGGACAGATATAGACAGATATAAAAGATGTATGTATATATATATAATTATATAATTATATATTTTTTCTATTAACATTTTTTATCTTACAGATGTCAGTTCATGCAGTCCCCCTGCAGGCAGATTCACGGATGCCTATTGCGGCCATGTGACCACTCTGTTAGAGCGATCACATGGCCGGGGGGGGCCTAATTCGCCATTCGGTAGCTTGAGAGTGACCGGGGTTAAGTGCTGGCACACGCCAGGAGCTGGGTGGTCAGTTGTTCGTTTAACGAACTGGGGTATATATATTCCATTCGGGAGAGGGTGCAGCATTCACGTACCGAAGTCCTAAGGTACAAAATAATCAGTATAATCCTGGTTGGTAACAGTCTTGTAACAGTGCTCATACAAGTTAAAATTGCAGCTAGAATACACTGTGGGATTACTCACGTGGACCCGACCAGAAATAAAAGCAAGAAATATAAAATAGTGTACAGCGCATAGAACAATATGGAATATATTATAGACCCGTATCCTTAACCATAAAGTGCATCACAGTGGCCCAAAAAATGTGTATAAGAGGAACAAAATATATATTTTATATATACCCTATGTTCTGTGGCAGGTATCACTGCAGGGATAAAAACAGATCACTTTCATAGGGCAATATAGTTTTTGTAATATGTGAAATAATCACAATTGGAGTCTTATGGTTATCACACTCACATTTTTCTGAGACTGTCTATATAACTGGCTGAAGTAATTCAGCTTTTTGGTGTGATACTGGGAATCCACACAAGTGTTAGGAGTAACTTTATAAGAGGAAGACACAGGACGAGTGTCAAAACGCGTTGTGCTTACTGCAAATATGGTCTGTGGCATACCAGTTACCTTAATGTAAGGTTTTTATATTTGTTTGAAATAAATGTCCTTTTTTTACTCTAGCTGGTTTTGCCTTTCCTGTCTTTTATAATTAAGGATAAAGTTACTCCTAACACTTCAGTGGAATCCAAGCATCACACCAAAAAGTTGAATTACCTGAGCCAGTTATATAGACAGGCTCAGAAAACTGTGTGTGATAACTATAAGACTTCAATTGTCATTAAAACCACTGACAAGTAAGTTAATAACATTGATTATATTGTTACAATGGCACCTATCAAGGGGTAGGATATATTAGGCAGCAAGTAAACAGTCATGTGTTGGAAGCAGGAAATATGGGCAATAGACATGTGCATTCGTTTTCGTATGAATATGATTTTATCCGAAAATTCCGTTTTTTCGTATTCGTTTACTAAAAAGTTAACAAAAGCCCTACAAACTAAATATAAACTAAATGAAAGGGCAAAAGCGGAATGCATTACCTTTTTGTTTAGTTTTTGTGCAAGTTAATAAACCCCTATAGCACAGAGAAATAACACTGCGCATGCGCGAAAACCCCCCAACAAAAAACAAGAGGTCAGTGCTACCAGCTCCCTCCTTGTAATAATAATAATTCCTACCCCTCCCCCCATTAAAACCTATGGGAGTCACTATGAGAGGGCTACAATAATCCATTTGGGCGATTACTAGAGCTTGGACAAGCTCCTTGGTAGTATCTTGTGTAAGAAAGGAGCGGATGCAGGCTATGTTTTTGTGCATTCGTTTTCGTACGAATATGATTTTGTCCGAAAATTCTGTTTTTTTCGTTTTTGTTTACTAAAAAGTAAACAAAAGCCTTACAAACTAAATATAAACTAAATGAAAGGGCAAAAGTGGAATGCATTACCTTTTTGTTTAGTTTTAGTGCAGGATAATTAACCCCTACAGCACGGAGAAATAACACTGCGCATGCGTGAAAAAAACCCAACAAAAAACAAGATGGCAGTGCTACCAGCTCCCTCCTTCTAATAATAATAATTCCTACCCCCCCATTAAAACCTATGGGAGTCACTATGACCCCCATATTAATAAAAGGGAGGTTAAATCCTCCCACATGCCCCTATTTGGGGCCTGCCACGAGTAGGGGCATGTCGCCTAAACAGCAAGTTGCCAGTGACTGCTCGCTGTCATTTCAAACTAAGGGGAGAGTCTGTTGGCAGTAGGCAGGCTATTCCATAGAAAGGGAGCCACCCACGAGAAGTCCTGCAAGTGTTAGTTGGCCGTACGGGTGCGAGTAACTGACAGAAGAAGATCATGGGCAGAGCGGAGAGACCGAGAAGGGGCATACCTATGGATCTGTAAAGACATAAAAGAGGGCCTAGAATTGTTCAGTGCTTTATAGGTATGGGTTAGTACTTTGAATTGACTCCTGCAGGATACAGGAAGCCAATGTAAGAACTGACAGAGGTGTGAGGTGTGAGAGGACCGACTATAGAGGAAAATCAGTCTGGTGGCAGCATTCATTACAGACTGTGGTAAAGACAAAATGGCTTTTGGGAAGACCAATTAGGAGATGGCTACAATAATCCATTTGTGAGATTACTACGGCATGGACAAGCTCCCTGGTAGCATCTTGTGTAATTAAGGGGCGGATGCAGGCTATGTTTTCAAAAGATGGAATCTACAGGATTTGGCAACCAACTGGATGTGAGTCTCAAAGGTGAGGCCAGAATCAAATATGACTCCAAGACAGTGTGCTTGCAAGGATGGACTTATGTGGATACCACTAACTTGATGGGAGAACGAGAGAGTTGGATCAGTATTAGGAGGAGGAAAGACAAGGAGCTCAGTTTTAGAGAGATTGAGTTTCAGAAAGCGGGAGGACATCCAGTCAGAGATGGAAAAAAGGCATGCAGTGACACGTTGCAGGACGGCAGGGGAGAGGTCCGGGGAGGAAAGATATATCTGGGTGTCATCAGCATATAGGTGGTAGTGGAATCCAAAAGAGGTAATACGTTTGCCAAGAGAGACAGTATAAAGAGAAACTAGAAGGGGACCAAGGACAGAGCATTGGGGGACTCCAACCGAGATAGGACAAGGGTAGGAATTCTCATTAGATAAGGAGACACTGAATTTTGCAGTAATAAAAAAGGGAATAAACTGTGGTAAAGCAGGTGCTACATGTGACAAAAAAATCCTATAGTGGCTCACGTGTAAAAATGAACAATTAAGTGTTGTCCGTCGGGAGTCTGGGATCTAGGAACATTGATTAAGGTTTCATGGAATAACATATTTGTTGCTATCCTTAGTTTGCCATTCTTAATATAGGTGCATGTTAGCAAGGTTCGAGTATTGACAAAACAGGGGGTAAAGGGGGGGGGGGGGAGTGATGGTTCAGTTCCTGACTTCCCTATTTATAAAGACTCCTTCTCCTACTATTAGGTGAGTCTCTGCTGATTTTATGTAAATCTGCCTGACCCATTCTGTATAATCTGATCGGAGTGAGGAGTGCTTTGTAGGCTTATTAATGCATGAGATAGGGTGGTGGCTTTCCATATCTCCTGCCAGTCCCAAGATGTAGGAAATGTTCTGCCTGGAGACATTGGGTCTTGGCATTTATGTGGATGTTACTTTGATGTGTAGCACCTATTGAGATGATGCACATCATTTCATGCCAAAGGTGTTCCCTGATGGCAGTGGCTTCACTGCAAAATTTGTTTAGGTATTGTTTGCAGAACATGACAAAGAATTAAAGGTGTTGCCTTGGCCTCAAAATTCCCGAGATCTAAATCCGTAGAATGTTCTGGAACAACAAATCTGATCTTCTGCCAATGTCCTGGTGCCAAATACTACAGGACATGTTCAGAGTTCCATGCCTCAACACACAAGAGGTGTTTTGGTAGCACAAAGAGGACCTACATAATATTAGGCATTAATGTTGTGGCTGATCAGTATATATACCCTTCATTTTTCATCGCAATCAAATGTTTAATGGCTTGCTGTACAATAAAGTTATCCATTTCTAAGTTTATGATGAATACATTTCCCCTAACTGAGAATTCAATCTTCCATTTTTTATGAGCCTAATATACATACAGTATAGTTATGCCCTTAGGGAGAACATTTGTGGGTTCAGCTCTTTTCTTTTTTGTTTGTTAAAATTAAGTACACAGCCAGTATGTCCTGTGTGCTCTCCTAATTTACTACTTTAATATTAGTATTATCCATTGTGCTGCATATAAAATAGATAATCAAGAAAATGCAAATTATGTAAATATAAATCTAACCAGATATAAAGCAACGCACTCAAGTACACTCATCATTTCTGGCAACATAGTTGTGCACTTCTGTGTTTCTCTTTACAGTAACTTTTCAATGTTTTACTTTGTGCTTACTAAATTCATACTTCATACTTTGATCACACTTAATAATGATTTGTGAGTTTTTAAGAAGTTGAGGGTGCTTTGTACTTACATGGAATTGTTTGTTTTGTTAATGCTGTCCTTGCTTTCTAATATATCTATTTCCTCATAACACAAAAAGCACCATGTAAAAGGTATTAATACTATTCAAAAGTATATAACCTATTGTATACAATCTATCTTTATTAATTAAGTGGCAATCTATTAAGTCAATTTAGATAATGTTTAAAGTTTTATTGAATCAGTGTTATTTGGGTTTTATATGTTGCAGTTCAATTATGAATTAGGCAGTTCAATTACTTATATTTGTATATAATTATAAATTACTATTTCACTATATAGTAGCTTATATACAGAGCCCCAGATGGGACAAAGTACATATTATATTTAATTTTTAAATTGTTCATGTGCTGTAGTACCTCGTGCACACAATTTAGCAGATAACATTATTGGAGAGCCTGGCCAACTCCACTGCCATAATAAAGCCCAGTTACTGACCACCGTGGGCCAAGGCAGAGCAGGAAGTAAGGTAGGTGTTCTGCTGCCAAAAAGATAGTTATCTTGTGCAAACTTGTATTCCTAACACATTGGTGTCAACGCCCATATTAAAAAACTAGTTCCACTCTATTTGACATATACAATAATGGAAAGTGTTTTACTCACCTTTTCCAGCAGCAAAGCTCCCTTGGCGTTGCTCACCTCTCCACCAACCACAATGTCACAGAGGAAGCATGGCTCATTGAGATGAAGTGGCCTGGGTGACTTCAGTGGTTCTTAAAAATACAAAATAGTTCAAGTGTATGTGTTGACTACCTTGTGGGCATGTTAATGAGATATTAAAGAGTGCACATGATGGAAGAAAATATTATCCCGTCACCGTATTTATATAAGCAGCGAATGTAACAGAGGAGAATTGTTTATTCATTACGTGGGAAATGATGGTAAAATGAAAATACACATTGTATAGTTTAGGCTCTGTGGGTAGGGTTGGAAAAATTCCTCAATACAACTGTTTGTATATATTTACATATGGCAATATTGGATCATGTTTAGCAAGTTCAGAGTTTAGTTTACATCAATTCACATTTCAGTGTATAAGGATATAAATACGAAAACAAGTTAAAAGCACCCTCTGATAGGACAAAACAAGAAAACAGTTTGATCTTCCAAGATGGTATAGTTTGAAATAAGACCCAACAGAGATGTGAAGTAGTCGTGGTAAATCTACAAAGAGATACCTACTGTGCATATATTGTAGTTTACCATTTTACTTTAGAGTGGGTTACGGTCACTGATGATTGCACAGATGAAAATGTGCTCATAAGAGGTGTTCCACGGTTTCTGTTGTACTAATGCAGCTTTTGTGCATTTCCCCATATAGACTAACAACAACATCAATTGCACTGAAACAAAAAAGTAGTACAGCATATTTGCAGTATATTGTAATCTGTTAAAGGGCAGCTGTCATGTTGCAAACAACTCATGCTCATTAGATTGAGCATAAGAATTTTTCTGTACATTGTGCTAGCAGTTTTGATCATCACCACCAGTGCACTTTCTTATTGTTATTTACTACAATGTAAAATTTTAATTGAATTCAAAGTTGGTTTAAATGTTTAGTCTAAAATAGCCAAATGGACAAAAAAAAGTAGGTTTTGCTTTTAGTTTGGCTATTTTGGGGTAGATTTTGAAATTATTTTGAATGTACTTTCATTTGTCAACATTTCACACTGGAAAATATGACTGTTTTTTGTTTAAAAGGGTAATTTATAAAAAAGTAAAATGCAATCAGCGTGTTACTCTCAATGGTTACTGTGTGAAAACAAACCTTGCAAACAGTTACATGCAAGTAAGTTAGGACATTTTAATAAAAAGAAAATATTAGATGTGTCTTACAATGAAACCTCCTCCACTACAAAATACAGGTATATGTTACTAAAGTTAATTATTACTAAAGTAAATTTAAAAGCTTCTAAAGTGATTATAGCATGACAGCCAGTGGCAGAACTAGAGGGCCTTGGTGCAAGAATTTCTTTGGGTGCCCCTGTGACAAGGATGGTCAAAAGGTAGATCCCCATAAGTTGTACAACTCCCACAGTGCTTTGCCAGATGCGGATCTACCACTTGCCTATTGTAACGGATCGACGGGCACCCAGACTGGGTACCTCCGTTGAAGGGTGCTCCTAGCGCTTCCTGAGGACTCCAAGCACTGCAGCAGACACCACAACCACCGAACCGGAGAAGCATATGAAGGCTCTCAAGCATGTGAATGCTGTAAACAGCTGAACAGGAAAAGCATTCAATCAGCTTACACTCCTGGCAATCAGCACACAATCCAATTCCCCCAATAACGAGACGACACTTCGTTTTGAGGTCAAATCAGAACTGACTGTACTGGCCCATACAGCCTCTTTTATTCACATTCTACAAACATAGTACTGCCCACAGGGTTTTTAAATACAAGCAATGCATCCGTACAATACACACAGACACTCCCACACAAAATCCTCCCCTCTGCTTGTGATATGATTACTGAACACAATGGGTAATATAATTATCACAGACAGAGAAATACAGTTTTATAAAACATATCACAGGGACCCCAAAACATGCAATAACCCCATAAATAAAGTAAACCCTGTAAATAAAGTATATCCTCAGAACCAGGGGATCTGGGTGAACCACATATCCAAAATTCACCCAGATCCGTTCAGTAATTTGGAAGATACAGTTTAATGCAGATTCCGCAGAACATATACAGGCTGTATGAAAAATAATTACTGTATAATGTGTCCCTTGTTGTATAGTTTAAAACTACTGCACAATGTCTTTGTGCACCAAATACTGGCGAGATGGCACCGTGTAGAAAAGTCACAACAATGTCTGTGAGTTAAAATGGCCGCCATCCATTGTTCTCACTATACAACATGCCCAAATCGGTTCCTAGAAGGGCAATACATCCCAGGGCCATAGTTGCAGGGCAAGAGGCTGGCAAGCAGTCCTCTCCAGGCACAAGTGGCGGGCTGGTTCCGCCACACCTATCTTTGCAGGATTGTGTTTAGCACTGAGCAGAGTTTTTGTTTCAATGTAGGCATGTCTCTCTATGAAGTATGTGTGTGTGTGAATGTAGGGATGTACTTGTGCGTGGTGGTGTGTGTTTTTTATGTGCTGTTGCCATTTGAAAGCACAGGTTTACTTGTCTATAGTGTTTGCCTTTGAATGTAAGGGTATATCTGTTTGCAGTGTTAACATTTGACTGCAGGAGTGTATTTGTGTCTAGTGTTGCAGTTTGAATGCTGAGATGTATTCACAACACACCATGACACCCATGCAAATACAAAAAAAACACACTAATACACATACAGACACACAGATACATACACTGACACATATGCAGCAACACAGAATGGCACACATTCAGATACATAGAATGACAGTTATACATATACAAAAACTGACACACACAGATACAAAGGGGCACACATGCAGATACGCAGACACACATGCAGATGCACAGATACACACACATGCAAATACACAGATACACATACAGACAAACAGATATTTACATATATGGATACAGACACAGAGATAGCAACACAGACACATAAGTGCACAGGAGGGGGGCTTCCCTGGGGTCCAGTTGTTGTGAGTCAGAGGCTCTCCCACTCCACACTTCCCTTCTCTCTCCTGCACAGCACTCTATACTAGCTGGGAAAAAGTGACCAATTTTTGGGGGCATTCATAAATAATAATAAGAATATTTTTTTTTAGCTAAATCCCTAGGACCACATAGGTGAATAGCCCAATAACAATATTGCATAAAAATAGGAGATGCTACCTCGAAATCCATTCATCAATATAGCACATCTAGGGAGAAAAAGTACAGATAGCATAGTGTAGTAGTGTATTAACATTAAAAAACACATTAATAAAGATAAACTCACAAACAGCCAGGCACATACCGTAAGTGAAATAGGTGTGCAAGAAGATCTTCTGCCCTCACTGGACAACTAGTTCCCTATCTTGCCATTTCTGGGAGAAATGGATACCATGTCATTAAATACTGGATACATGAACAAGTATAAAATAGTTATTTGACAAGTCATTAACTCAGAAAATATTCAATGTGTCTAAGTCAATACTTGGTGAAGTTTCTTGTCTATTCTCAGAAATAGCATTAATGTATGAATTTGCATTTGTTTCACTAGCTCTGAATCAATGCTGTCTTTAGCAAAAAAGAAAAAAAATGTCTTTGTGTTACATAATCTCTAATGAAATAATAAGTAGAATGACCAACTGTATGGTAATTTTAGGGAATCACAATTTTTTCTGTAATGAGAACCTACTTTCATTGACATTCAGAGGCAAAAAACTTTTCTTTCTTCACATACATAATAGAATAGAAATATTATTAGGGGCTATCTGTTATAATCCGGGTGACCTTTGATGTCCACCCAAATAGTTATGATCAGAATGAGCAAGCAACAAAGCAATTACAAGAATATCGATGATTTGCATGGACACTTAAAACTTTTAATTCATTTCAGAAAGTTTCTCACATATCGTTTATATGGATAGCAAAATACCGATGTAATTATGCTTTTAACATTGACAGTTAAGATCCACATTTTCAACTTTTAATGATTTTAAGTGACTCATCCTACTTTACTTCGGTTTTTATGATGCATACTATATGTACAGAGCTGCTGTAATTAAACCCTAGGTCAGACTGCATGCTGGTATATTTCTGTATTGTTGAGCAAATTTGAATATAATATAATATAATCAGCAGCAGGATTATACTTATCCCATCACTAAATCTAAATTTTGCTTCTTAATTACTAACACTCCTGTCTTCAATTCCACTATACATCATTCATAGCATTTTTGATGTTTTTTGATGTTTCTATTAGTTATTTATTCCCACAGTTTAAGTTGAAGCCATTATAACACAGTCAGGGTTATTCACCAAAGACAAAGACTGATGAGAGCTCAGTTTGCATTACAACTGTATTTTAAGATTTAGGCCAAAATAAATAGCTTGGAAAAGTTCTTAGTCAAATCTATTTTTGGTATGGCTACTTTGGCCTTACGGGAAATTCTAACATTAGCAATACAAACATGTATTTCTGTCACTATAGCTGTAATAACACTATGTAGGTCCCCGCTTCACCTGTAATCAATTTAAAAGGGGATTTTACACCAGCGCAGCACAGGCTCATTGCGGCTGACTCCGCCCCCGATGCGTTCCCATGGCAAAGCATTGGGAGGCTATTGTGCATGCACGGCAAAATGCTACACTGTGCCAATCAGCATCTCCTCATAGAGAAGCATTAAATCAATGTATCTCTATGGGGAACATTCAGCACCTTGATGCAGGGCGTTGAGACGCCGAATGTCAGTGCTGCATATTGTGTAGGACTGACCCAGGAAACACTCTGATGGCTGTCCGAGTGAGTACCACTAGAGGTTTTTCTAGGCAGAAATGTAAACACAGACTTTTCTCTGAAAATGCAGTGTTTAAATTAAATGCCTGCTGGGACAGGCAGTTGACACCAGAACAACTACATTATGCTGTAGTTGTTCTGGTGACTATAGTGTTCCTTTAACTATAAAGATTTTATAGACCACTTCTCAAATAGTTAAAGAGATGTACTCATCTTTAGGCCAGGCATGCTAGTCTTGGCATGGCTGAAGCCCCTCCTCCACCTGAGCTTACCATTACAGATCACCTCGGCCAATCCAAAACTTCCCCGTAGAGAAGCATTGGGCACTAGTGCATGACAAAACAATTTGACGCATAATGAGTATATATTAAATGTATTCTCTGCTTCTACTCTGCCAACCAACTTCCAGTCTAGCTAGTGAATTAAGACTCTGTGTGTTGTCTCTAAAACATATTCATGTTTGCTCTTTTCCTGCTGCCATGGTCTATGGCAACATAAAGAAACCTGATAATACTACAATGAAAATGTGCATCACTAAAATACTACTTCAAATTTGTATTAAATAATGTTGGATTAAAAACCTTGTAAAATGTTACAGTGAGGGAAAAAGTATTTTATCCCCTGCTGTTTCTGAGTGTTTGCCCACTGAAATGATCAGTCTATAATTTTAATGGTAGGTGTATTTTAACAGAACAAAACAAAACAAAAAAATCCAGAAAAATGCATGTCAAAAAAGTTATAAATTGATTTGCATGTCAATGAGTGAATTAAGTATTTGACCCCTTTGACTTAGTACTTGGTTGCAAAACCCTTGTTGGCAATCACAGAGGTCAGACATTTCTTGTAGTTGGCAACTAGGTTTGCACACATCTCAGGAGGAGTTTTACCCTACTCATTTTTGCAGATCCTGTTCAAGTCATTAAGGTTCAAGGCTGACATTTGGCAACTCGAACCTTCAGCTCCATCCACAGATTTTCTATGGGAAAAAAGGTCTGGAGACAGGCAAGGCCACTCCAGGACCTTAATGTTGCCTTGGCTGTGTGTTTTGGGTCATTGTCATGCTGGATTACCCATCCATGACTCATTTTAAATGCCCTGGCTGAGGGAAGGAGGTTCTCACCCAAGATTTGATAGTACATGGCCCTGTCCATTGTTCGTTTGATGCAGTGCAGTTGTCCTGTCCCCTTAGCATAAAAACACCCCCAAAGCATAATGTTTCCACCTCCATGTTTGAGGGTGGGGATAGTTTTCTTGGGGTCAGAGGCAGCATTCCTCCTCCTCCAAACAAGGTGAGTTGAGTTGATGCCAAAGAGATCAATTTTGGTCTCATCTGACCACAACACTTTCACCCAGTTCTCCTCTGAATCATTCAGATGTTCATTGGCAAACTTCAGATGGGCCTGTACATGTGCTTTCTTGAGCAGGGTGACCTTGTGGGCGCTGCTGGATTTCAGTCCTTCATGGCATAGTGTGTTACCAATTGTTTTCTTAAATTACCAATTCTGCCTTGGAATCCTCCTGTGTAGTTCTGGGCTGATTCCTCACCGTTCTCATGATCATTGAAACTCCACAAGGTGAGATCTTGCATGGAGCACCAGACCAAGGGAGACTGACAGTTATTTTGTGTTTCTTCCATTTGCACCAACTGTTGTCACCTTCTCACCAAGCTGCTTGGCGATGGTCTTGTCATTCCAGCCTTGTGTAGGTCTTCAAAATCCTGTCCCTGACATCCTTGGAAAGCTTTTTGGTCTTGGCCATGGTGGAAAGTTTGGAATCTGATTGATTGACTGCTTCTGTGGAGAGATGTCTTTTACACAGGTAACAAGCTAAGATTAGGAGCACTCCCTTTAAGCTCATCACCTGTATAAAAGACACCTAGGAGCCAGAAATATTGCTGATTAATAGGGGATCAAATACTATTTCACTCATTGACATGCAAATCAATTTACAACTTTTTGACATGCATTTTTATGGATTTTTTTGTTTTGTTTTTCTGTCTCTCACTGTTAAGATTCACAAAAGTGTAATTGATCCACCAGGACGCCCCATTGTGTCAGGAATAGGATCCCTCCTCTCAAATTTATCTGAATATATCGACACAATGCTACAACCATACGTCACAAAAACAAGATCATATCTAAAAGACACGATAGATCTTTTGAAAAAATTAGAAACCACAATTTGGAAAAAGGATTATATACTCATTACATGTGACGTACAGTCATTGTACACAATCATCCAGCACAAGAAGGGATGCCAAGCAGTAAGGTCTATCTTGGAACGAGACGATTCTATGTTCCAAGAACAAATAGATTTTATTATTGAGGACATAGACTTAATTTTAAAACACAATTACTTCTGGTTTAAAGACAGTTTTTATCTACAGAATACTGGGACAGCTATGGGTACCAGGTTTGCACCTAGTTATGCCAACCTCTATATGGCGGAGTGGGAGGATCGGTCCGTCTGGAGGGGGCATGACTGGGTGGAAAGCCTGGTATCCTACTCTTGTTATATAGATGACCTTCTATTTATCTGGAAGGGGTCCATTAGTTCAGCCAAGGATTTTATCTCTTTTTTAAACAACAACGAAGAAGGTATTGTTTTAACAGCAGATTTTAGTAATACTATGGTGACTTATTTAGATTTAAACATATACATTGAAGAAAATAAAATACAAACGAAAACACATTTCAAAGATGTAAGTGTAAACAACTACATAAGTACTGACAGCTGCCATAACAAAATATGGTTAGATAGCATACCTAAAAGCCAGATGATGCGCCTGAAAAGAAACTGTTCAGACAAATCGGCATTTTTAAAGCAAGCAAACACATTAAAGAAAAGTTTTATACAAAAGGGCTATGATACTAATCAGATCGACTCAACAATTTATCAAACATCTATAATCGACAGGAATCAATTGATACATAAGACTAAAATTCCAGCTAATAAAGGTAATTGTGATTTTACTCTACCAATTGTATTAGATTACAACAATAAAAATAAACAATTGAAGAAAATTATAATCAAACACTGGCACTTACTGAAGGAGGATGAAATTCTAGGAAAAATAATCCCTAACAAACCTAAAGTGATTTTCAGAGGAGCCCCTAATCTTAAAATGCACTTAACAAAAAATTTTACAAGAAATAGCCCTAATAAAATTAATAATTTTATGGACAGAAAAGGTTTTTATAAATGCAATTGCTGTGTGGCATGTAGGAAAACTAAAACCACTAAAAGAACAATTACTGATTTTAAATCAAATAATACTAATAAAATATACAATATAAAAGAGGTCATTACATGCAATAGTAAAAATGTAATTTATTTATTGGAATGTTCGTGTGGCCTTCAATATGTAGGCAGAACCATTAGGCCACTAAAAACCAGAATTGCAGAACACTGTAGAAATATTGAAAAAGGTTTACAGAATCATTCAATACCAGCTCACTTCTGCATGCACAATAATGACCCTAAATATCTCACGTTCACCGGGATTAAAATAGTTAAAAACCACTGGAGAGGAGGAGATTTTATAAAAAAGATTGGACAAACGGAAATGCAGTGGGTATACCAATTAGATACCCTACACCCCAAAGGGTTAAATGTCGATTTTGATTTATTTAATTTTTTATAATTTTTATAATTTTATCTTTTTTTACGTTTAGTATTTATTATTGATAGTTTTAAACTTTTTCTTATTCGGCCTATTTTTTACTTTTTCTGCATATTTCCTATAATTTTTTCTCCACCTTTTTTATAAATACACCCCAATACGTTCACCTTAGAATTGGGCTCACCTGCCCTCTAATATTTTCAATTTTTTTATTCTTTTATATTATCTGTATGTTCCATATCAACTGTGCCTTATGACCGCTATTCCTTTGTTTGGGTCCTTATGCCATATTGTTCTGTATATATTGCTTTTATGTGCCAAAATCAACTATGCATATACTGCTTTAATGCACTATAGATCTACCATGGAGTTATTCTCCCTTTGATAGTGCTGTGTATATATTGTATATATGGCTTTAATGTGCCACAGATTCACCATGGATATATTGCTTCTATGTACTATAGATTTACCATGGAAACAATCTCCCTTTGGAAATGTTCTTTTTTGCTTATATATATTCCTGCATATTTTTCTTTTAAAGATTAAGTTGTACCTATTGGGAGTACAGCTTACTCTTCGCTGTCTATATTTCTAATATTTATATTTATTATCATTTTCCGTATTTTTTGCTTTACTTTATTGTATATTTGCAAGTTTGCCCACACTAAAGATGGCTGACATGCCCTATTTTGCTCCATGTGATTCCTATATTTCACCCCGCTCCACATTGGGGCGGGTGACGCTCGGAACGCAACGCACACCATCTATTGGTGCAGCATGCGTTCCAAGGCGCCAAATTACTCCATTTCTCTTTCACTACAATGCCGCGATCGTTTCCGGTTTCGACGCTAGTTACGCGTCATTTCCGGCACGACGCGGGTGCCGCGTCATTTCCGGTATGACGCGTGCATGTCAGCAGCAAGCCGGAACCAGGAAGCAGACACACCAGGAAACCATCTCCTCATCAGCAAGGATATAAAAACGGACTGTTGGGACATTTAACCACACTTCTGAAGAAGCCTATCAGGCGAAACGCGTTAAGTGGAACTTATTTTATATTTTATATATTTTATCATATACTATTTTGTTTGTTATATTAAAGTATACTTTTTTAAAGTTACTTTTATAGTTTCAACATTTTTTTGGTTTCCTGGATCCTGTATATCCTTGGTGGGGATCATACCACCTATGCTGTTTATACTAGAGCAGGTCATTTGCTCTAGAAAGTGTAAGTACAATACTATTCATCACTTAATACAATATTAGTACTTACTTCACCATATTGCTGCTATCTTTCTTTTTTATATCTACCAAGCAAATTGCACTTTGAAAACATCTGTGACAACCACTACAAATCCAGAGACGGGGATTGTACCGTCCAAGCGCTTCACAGCAGAGCTCTGTTATAGCTCAATTAAATGTGAGTGGACTGTACAAAGCCATATAACTACCTGTCTTTATAATAACATGTACTGTATTGCACTATGATTTTTTATCTTAATTCTCTTTTGAGGTTATGATCTATCAGAATATTCAAGGATACATGTATGTATTTTTCTGTATATATATAAATCACTAGGCGCGGTATACGCCACTTTTGTTTTTTCTATTACTCATTCACAAGGTTGGGGAATCCTTGTTTGGTATACTGCTGCCCGATTACTATAGTGAGCGCCTATTATTTCTTTTTTCTTTCCACTGTTAAGATTCACCTACCATTACAATTATAAGTAAAGGGGAAAGGAGAGAAAGGACCTAAGTCCCTAATTGGAGAGTTATATGAAATGAGGGAGTGCATGCGACTTTATGGACAAAGACTCCAAGGCATTTGCTGACAGTAACAATACTGACACATTTAAAGTTCGGTCATTTTTTAACTGTAGTACAGTAGGCGTCATTTATCTACTAACTTGTTCTTGTGGCATGAAATACAAAGGGAAAATGTTCAGACCTTTTAGAAAACGTATTAGGGAACATGTCAATTCTGTCAGGAGACCTTTAGAAACTCCGATATCCCGCCATCTGAAAATACATCACCTTAATTCTTCTAAAAAGTTGAAATTTATGGGTATTGAATATATCCCACGGACTCAGAGAAGAGGTGATTGGGATACTAAATTGAGACAACGTGAGTCATATTGGATTTACAGACTTAAAACCCTCTCGCCCATAGGGCTTAATGAGGGATTTTCATTCACTGCATTTTTGTGACCTCTCCATTTTTAGATGTTGCACAACCTAAGGGAATTCCCACCCAATCTTTGCATATAAGTTGTATTGAATATATATTGTATTTGTTGAATGTTCTTCTGTCACTAGGAATCTGGTGTTATGGGACAAGAAGGTTCACCATTGAATTCATAGGTGGTAACATCCTCTTATATAATTAGGGTGACTGTTCTGTTCACCTATTATTTACCATATGGATTTAAAACCATCATATTGAATTATAGGTGTACCTTAAGCCATAATTATATCAGGGCCTTTATCTCTTTAAATCCGTCCCATATTGTTATCCCCCTTCTTCTTACTATTGAATGGGAATAGGATTAACTTAACAAGTTAATCAATATGCCTCCATAATCAATTAGGGAAAGGATACACTATGGGGTAGCAATATGCTGGCAACACCTCCGTTTTACCGCATGGGTTAATGTGGACAGTGACAGTGACGTCACAAAACCACTCCCCCTAATCGCGGCAAACTTTTCTCCCGTTCCCCACGTGGATATTGAGTACTTGTAACTGGTCACCACGCCCCCTGGCCAATTAAAACAAGGGAGAGCTCTTGACCAATCGCAGGACGAATATTACGTCACATGTGACGAACCACACCGGCTAACGATTTACAGGCGGATTGCCACACAGCACATAAAAGGATACTGTGTTACACTGAAGTTCATTACTCCTGACAACGGTGTGTTAGAACGCCGAAACACGCGTCGAGATAGAATTTTCTTTCTTTTATTCACTTTAGGTGGCACTATTGATTTAGGTAGCACTATGGATTGATTTAACTAATTGTGTGTTCGTTGCTACTTAGACAGGAAGGGCATCATGGTTTAACCCCTTAAGGACCAAACTTCTTGAATAAAATGGAATCATGACATGTCACACATGTCATGTGTCCTTAAGGGGTTAAGGTAGGCACTTATGGTTTACCCATATGCTGAGGTATACAGGGCAAGCTTTGTGCGCTCTCTAGGTGTGGATATTTGGGATATTTGGGATTTTGGGCGAACTACTGGGGATTCTTTATTCCCTTCTCCTTCCCCCCACCCTCGTTACCCTACCTACATATGGGACCAGGTTATGATATCCTGATTTGTTGCTGTGTAGCCAGATAGGATATTTGAGATATAGGTAGGCACCTACGGTTTTTCCACAGTGCTGAGGTATACAGGGCAAGTATTGTGCCCCCTTTAGGTGTGGGGATTTGGGATTTAGGGTGAGCTATTGGGAACTTTTTATTCCTTTATCAAGGAGATTTTTTTTCCCTATTCCTCTGGTTCCCCTCTCCCTCCCCCTCCCCCCTCCCCCCCCCCCTTATTACCTATCTACCTATTTTTCTCACCATATCATAATGGTTTAGACTGGCTCCATTTATCCCTGTTTGGCCTTTTTCCTGTCTTTTTTACTTATTATCTTAGGTTTATTAAAGGTAGGGACTCCCTCATTTCATATAACTCTCCAATTAGGGACGTAGGTCCTTTCTCTTCTTTCCCCTTTACCGTTCAAATTCTGTGGGTTATTCCCCGCTTCGGAGAGTTATTTAGGGCATATCAACACCAACCCACGGGCAACCCCCCATTAGCCCCTGTTTTGGTGTTTCTCTATTTATTCTTCTTCATTACAATTATAGACTGATCATTTCTTTGTCAATGGGCAAACGTTCAAAATCAGCAGGGGATCAAATACTTTTTACACTCACTGTATAATGAAATAGACAAACCCATTGACTACCGTTTAAAAAAATGGCTATAAAGAAGTCCAGAAGATGTAGTAAACTTTATCAATTTGTAATGGTAAAGAATGGACGACTGATTTGTGTAGACACAAGTAGCAAATATAGAAAAATCAAGGGATCTAAATGTGAAAAAAACATACATGTTTTTTCACTTAACACCGGATTTTGTCAGACTGGCCAAAAATCTGATAAAATTGCTGAATTTTGACTGGAATTATGTGGCTGGTGGGGGCATATTTACTAAGCAGTGAGCAACCAGTAACTGTAAGTACAGGGGGAAGGCTGGCCTTCATGGACATAAGGTAAATTAAATAATAAGATGAGGACAGGTCACTGTCCAACCGATGCCCCCACTCATGGCCAACAGGTGGGGGTGAGAAATCAAAAACAAATGTGTGGACATCCCAATGCCTTTCTCCAGCCCTGACCTCAGGTTATTTAATCATGTCCCACCCACTAAACACAGGTGCGCATGAGGGGGAAGGGGGAAGTCCCCCCACAGTAATTAAGTTAAAGCCCCTCCATCCGATGGGTTGGGTTAAAGGGGTGAGTAGATCAGGGTATTTTACAAAACTCCATCCCCATAAGATGCGGCCTTTATAGAAACTTGGCAGCAAAGGCTGCCCAGTTGCTAATTTTTAGTTATGGTGAACAGTTACCAGTTGTGCATTGTTTAGTAGATATGCCTCTACCCACCAAATGGCAAGTAGGGGCACAAGGAAAGTTATACACCTCCCTTATACTAATATTGTGGTCATATTGACCCAGATAGCCTTATTTACAAATTTATTTTACTAGTTAAGGAGTCAAGATTTCTGTCATCTGGCAACATTTGGCCTGGCTGAAATTTGACCCATATTCAGGCTCGTTCTGAGACAGGTTTTGCAAAATCCTTTTAAATAGTGCAATGCTCAGATTGTGCTTTTTGAATGGTCCCCTTGAAAAAAATATGGTTTTGTTCCATTCGGTACAGAGCCATTCAGACTTTAGTGAATTACCCTGATAAAGTGATGTGAATAGCAAGCATGAATAAGAGTTATGTATTGTAAATTAAATGAGGCACATAAACATATACTATGTACAGAGAGACATTTCGACATGAATGTCAATGAGTAAAAAATATTTTTGCAACACACAATTGATGTTTTTTTGTATGGTATAAGAAAAGGATATTACAAATCAAGGTGTAGGACAATGTGATGTGCTCTCCTGGTGTTCTCTGGACAATGTTTAAGTTATGTTAAGATTAAATATACATTTTAAGCAAAGTATCTTAGTGTGCGTTTAAAACAGTCAATCACAATTTTGAATCTACGAAAAATAAGTGGTTGGAAACTCAAGAAGAAAAATGATGATTGACAGCTCTGATTTCCAGGATTCTTCACAGAGGCAAGGGATTACTTCCTGCTGATCTTTATATGCTTATCAAAAAGGTTTTCAGTAAATGTATTTAAAATGTAAAATAATAATTAACAAGTCAGAAATTAAAATGATAACCATACAGTTATTTTTTTTTTTAAGTATAGTACTGTACATAGATGAAATTATGCATGCTTAAAAAATGCAAACGTTTAAATACTACCTAGCATTTGTAAATAAATGTGCAAAAATGTACAGAGCAATTACAAAGTCCACATAGCACTAGGGTGCAATTTGATCAAAGTTAAAAATATAGAAGGATTAGATAAAACGTAATCTTCTATAGTAGATATGTATTATGCAACCCATCTTATATGAATCTATAATTTAACATGATTTAGTGACATTATTTTTTTATAAACTAATCAAAGTGACAGGTTGACCATGTTTAGGTATAAACGGAGTATAATTGTCAGTACAGATCACATTGGCAGTCAGCAAATCAAGGAAATTAAAAGTTTGCCAAAAAAGCATTCCAAAGGCCACAGTAATGAGAACAGTACCCCTTGAGACTATTCTACAAGAAGTTCAAGAAGAGCAATTCTTGCTTACTGTAAAACAATTTGCTTAGTTAATATTCTCATGGGTTTTGCTTGTTTTGTAGCTGTTGCCTTACACAAATGTGATAACTGCAGAACTCAGAACTGCGCTACTGCTCTCATTTAATATTACATTACAATAAACTTTACAAATATGCATTATACTTCATCGGGCTAATTTATTAAATTGGGAATTATGTAAAACTGACAATGGAATTGTCAAATAAACGGTAAACCAGCTGAACTGTAATAACTAGCTTGGTGAATATTTCCACTAGATTATTTTGACTTTAAATTTGCAGTTCCCTTGTGATTGCTACACAATTTTTTATTTAGTAAATATTAAAAATATTATTTGGCTATAAAAAATGGTCAACATCCAGAACTGCAAGTCATTTTGGAGGTGCATCCAAAACAGGTTTTCCTCCCATACCTCGCCTATACAACCAGATAACATGGATGATGCAGCGATTTGCAACTACTGCGCCAGACTAGAAGCCTGTTTGGAGGTATGTCACCATTACTGCCCGAAATACCAGAAGGCACTGCAATGGCTGAAGTGCCTCAGAGCAAGTGTCTGGGCCAAGTGGAGAGGAAGACCTCTTTGACGGGCGACACAGGTCCCTCTTACAACTCTAGACTGTGAACTCCAACATTAGCAGGCCTTCCATGACCAACATGCACGCGGCCTTGTTGCTACTTTGGGGCCGTGAGAAAGCAAGACGTGACCTCTAATGTGGTTTGGAGACAGACCTACTATGGCATACTAGTGATGTTGGCTGAACCCCTGTTAACAGACATCATGTCTCTATCATACTGTCCTACCTTACCAGGACTATATGTGTCTAAATGCTGGGTTTCTGTATAATACAAGGAAAAGAGACAGAAAAGGGCTGTGCCACATACAATAAAATAAAATAAAATGAAGTAAAATAAGATTAAAAGTACTATGAGTCTTGTTCCAGCTGTGCAACCAGTCAAATATGAAAGTATCTCTTATTAAAAGAGTAAGTTCAGCTGTAGTTCCTAGATTCTTTTTCACTTGGGGGATGTGGAAGGTCTGGGTGTCTGTGGTTTCCGTATGTGGGCAGAGGAAGCAACAAAGATAACCTGCAATATGTCAGGAATCAGTGAGCCATATTTAAGTAATAATGGTAAAGCACTCACATATACGGGAGCTTAGGCCAGCTCTAGTGTGGATCGCCTATAGTGGTGTAATCCCCACTATTGGGATATGGTGAAGGTTGGTCTTCGCTGGTAGTTGTCTAGGTGCTCATAGGAGAAATAAAAATAGCCACAAATAGTGCTCTAAATAAAACAATGTTAGTTGCATAAAATATAAAAAATAGTGGTACTCACAGGTGTAGAGCAGGCTCACTGCTCTATGTTGACAGCGTTGGTGGTATCATCCCCACCTAGAATTTTCGTAGTAGATGGAATAAGAAGTAATAAAAAAAAGTAAAATATCAAAAATGCCAGGAAAGAATATTGAAGTAAAAGGGTAATTGTACAATAAAACTGTTGTAAAACCAAAATCCTTTATTATATCCGATAAAAAAAAAAAGTGATTTCCATAACGCGTTTCGTCATAACAGACTTTCTCAAATGGATTACAGTATACATCCTGGCTAATAGGCTTTAAATAAGGTTAAGAGCATTTGAAAATGATGACAAAAGTGTGTGCACCAATCACAATTGTAAAATAATAACATTAATAAAAATAGATTAATAAACTGCTGCTCCACCACTTTCTACAGACATACCCTTCTCTTACATACACCTTAGGGCAGTGTTTGATAATAAGGAAGCAGACAGATTACCACTTCATAAGCCTTATGATTGTGTTGTAGAACTCCTACCTGGTACTATTGATGTAGAATTATTAAAAACCTGTATTGAACCTGTGTTGAATTTTTTGCACTAACTCCATCTTAACCCACATTACCTGACAGAATCCTCCATTTTAAATTACATTACATGACAGAATTTCCTAACAGCATTTAGTGTAATGAATAGAGACTGTATTTTACATGACTAACCCCGGAATTATTGAATCTCCTGTAACATGCAACAAAGTATAACCAAGGCCATAGCCAAGGCCATGAGAAGCTGGCCTAATGAAATGTTCTATTCATAAAAGATCCCGGCACCTGACCACGAGTCTGACATCACTAACTACCCAAAATGACGCTCAAGCCCCCCTTCCCACTGAGTAAGCCTCGTGCTGGGTAAGATGGCGCTTGAGCCATCTGTCCACACCCATGTCCAGAACAATACCACCTCCCGGTGGGAGGACACCTAGCTAACCACTTAGTTCCAGAGCCAATTAATAATATTGATGGGTGGACATTGACATAGCCACTTAACATTTAATCCAATTAATGATGTTTATTTACTGATATCTCGATAATCAATGATGATGTAATTTTGCTCTTATAAGGGTCTGCGAGCCCGCTTTTCTTCAGATGCCATTAAATTTCCTCGAAGTTATTTTAACCTGAACTCCGTGTGTCAGTGTGAATTTACTTCTGCGTATACACAATTTAATCATCTCAGATTTGGACAGGAACAGATAGACATTTAAACATATTTGTTTATTTCTAAATTAATCTACATCAATTTGGCGCCCAGAACGTGGGGCACCGGGCTATGGCCTCTGGCCGGTAAGCCGTCCTAAGGAAGACGCTGTTGGACGGAGGAATCCGGGGGGAAGGAAAGGAGATTGATCACCTCCCTGTACACGGTAGAGACTACTGCAGAGTTTATCCGGTATGTTCCAGCCCCTTTGATTGACCCGTCCACGTGTCTGTGACTGCTACCGGGAGGACATCAAAGACAGGTAATATCTTGCCCGGTGTCTTGTTGTTACCTACCTGTTTACCTGCATTTAGTCTATCTGTTGCCTGGGTGTGTTGGTATTGGTCTATCTTTAGCTTAAGTGCCCAGGTAGAGTGTTTATCTGTACCCCTTTTGGGATAAAGGGGGGTGGACCTGTGGTAGTTTGCCTGGGGGTCCTCTGTTTGTCTGTTTACCCCTTTTGGGATAAAGGGGGGTGGACCTGGGGGGTGTGCCTGGGGTCCTCTGTTGCCTGTTTACTCCTTTTAGGAGCCACGTGGCTGTGGCTGTAGGGAAAAAGGGGGGTGGACCTGTGGAAGTTTTCCTGGGGGTCTTCTTTGCCTGTTTACCTCTTTTAGGAGCCTCGTGGCTGTGGCTGTAGGGAAAAAGAGGGTGTTGGATCTGTGGAGGTTGTGTAGACTCATAGCTTCCTGGGGGTCCTTCTGGTATCACTTTGATAGCCTAGCTAGCCTCATTGTGCACATAACTCTGCTTGCAGAGAGGTGGTACCCTCCAGCTTCGAGCGCTGAGGCTGGTGGAATTCCAATTTTATTTGTGGCGGGTTGATTCAAGCAGGCATTGCTGTCTCCAGCACCACGTGGTAGTGAGACTTACGGGTGGGTCCGTAGGGGCGCTACGGGGGTGAGGATAGTGGTAGCCACACTTAGTGGACTGCTGTAACAAGGGAGGCTATACATGATTCGGTTCGGAGATGGTTGCTGTTTCCTGTGGCCGCTGGTAGTGAGACTTGAGGAAGTCATTCTCCGAGCGGGGACACTACGAGGTTGAGGGAGGTGACTTTGGTCACATGAGTAAAGGAAAGGGATTACTGTTGATTTTATTTGAACTGTGATGCATACACTGTATTTCAATTGAATTGTTGGTTTTTGTTTAATTGGGAGTCATTCAAACTCCCGTGTCTGTCTCTAAATTTCACCTTTCTTTTACTTTACTCTACTTCCTGTATTATTTACACTATCCCCTCCTATTTCTCTTGTGAGAGAAGTGATTGGTCACACACTTCTCACCCCGCTCCAATCCGTGACTACCACCTCGGGTAGGCGGATTTAGTGACTAGTCTACGTTTTGGGAAGACGCACTTGAGGGGGACCCACCCTTCTTGAGTGGCAGTCGAGCATTGTAGACGTTCTGTTTCATTTTCCTTTCCCTATATCTGGGACGCCTTTTATAGGGGGATATGGGACAGGAATTGAGTAAGCCCGGTAAGGGCTGGCTAGCGTGTGATTTAGTTGAAGATAGAGAGGGTGAAGAGATGGTTAAAGGAGTTGAAAAGATTGCTAAAGTGTGTAAAATTGCTGTGCCTTCATGTGGTAGATTGCAGCCAGAAAGCTGGCGTAGATTACTGACAGAGAAGAAAGGCAAGCTTACAGATAATGATTTATTGCGTACTGCTGAAGCATGGTACAGAGTAGCGAAGGCTATTCAGCAGGAAGGTTGGGTTGAGGAAGAAATAAATCACAAAGGTGTAAAATTGTTTGTGTATCATAATAATTGTGTTGCTGGGGCATTCCCTCAGCCAGCGCCCCAAAATGGCGCCCAGGGGATGTCCATCCCCAAGGTTCAGTCAGCAATAAGTGACAGCCAGCTGACCATGTTCCCCACTCCCAATCCTCCCATCACCCATCCCATAATTTCCCCTGTTTGTCCGGTCCTGAATTCTGATGGATCATTATTTTCCCCATCATCATCCCTAACATTCCCATCATCCTCATCCATCCCTGCACTACCTTCTCTGCCTAATCCAAGCATTTCATCTGCCATTCCTTCTCTACACTCTCTCTCCGTCAATAATCCTACCCTCCGGTCTGCATCCACCCAGTTCACTAACCCCTCCTCTCTTGCTACTGTCAATCCTACTACACCCGCTCCGGCTCCTCCTACTACACCTGCCTCTGCTAATCACTCTCCGCTCTCTCCCCTTCCCACTCCTCCCACAGCCCAGGTTCCCACCCCTTCAGTTTCATATCTGTATTCCGGATGTCCCACCTCCTTCCCTAATCCCTGCCCAACTAACCCACCCTCCCCAGGTTCCGCCCAAAACCCTACCCAGTTGTCTTGGCCCTGCCCCTTCCCTTACCCCTTGGCCCTGCCCTATCCAAACCAAGCCTACTTCCTTTCCCAAGCCACTCCCCAGACCCCGGTCATGCCCAGTCCGGCACAGTCTGCCCCGGATGTACCCACATCCAACATGGCCGCCACTTCTTCCCTTAACCCTAACGCAGCTTCCTTCCACGCCTCCAATATGGCGGCCCCCAGTCATCCAGCACCCTTAATGCTGGTACTTCCCGGTGATTACTCACCCCAAGCTCATAATCAACTGGCCACTCCAGCTTCTGGGATTCCCTCATTTCCCCCGGTTCTAACACCTCAATTGGCCCCATTAATCAGAGGGGTCCAGGTCACAGATGAAGATGAGTATGAGGAAGGATCCCAGGGCTCTCAGGATGCCACGGGGCCCCCGCCCCGCCGTTCCCTCGATGATCCTTTCCGACATACGGGCCGGGGGGATCGGGCCCCTCCTAAATATGTAGCTTTTAATCCTACTCAGGCTAGTGCCCTGATGAAATCACTCCCTGACCCAGAAAAGCAGCCCATGCCTTTTTACAGAGGAATAGTTCAGATTCAAAAGACTTATTCTGCAGCATGGCGTGATTTACTGAGCATTTGTGCTATTAAAGCCGGGGATGCATACTGGCCCAGCATGGCCCGCCACCTCAGTACAGATCTGCTTATAAGTGACATTGATTACCCCTCCGGAGTAACTTTTTGTAACCAGCTGAAAGAATGGGCTAAGGACAAACTTGCAGATCAGGCTGCTGGCCTTACTGATATTGTACAAGACAAAGGAGAATCAGTGGAAAGGTTTCATGCAAGACTGTTTCAAATGTTTACAGATTTAGGATTTGATCTTACAGACAAGATCCATTCTCAAATGCTGTCTGGTGCATTTGTCCAAGGTGTTAAAGACTCCATACGCAAGGGAATCATTGCTGCACGCCCTGAATATAAGGTGGTCCCTCTGGATACCTTACTCTTAGTTGCTAGGGGTCTGGAATCTGCCCAGACTCCTAGAAGGCCCAGTTCAGCTCCCCTCATGGTGTCCCACACCGGACCTGTCCCAAAAGGCACCAAACCCGAGGATGGACATTGCTTTAATTTTGGTGCTAAAGGACATTTCAGAGGTGAATGCCCAGAGCCCAAGAAAGAGACCAAGAAGGTGACAAAGGCTGCACCTGTCCCCAAAGTCCCAAAAACAGGTCCAATTGTTGAGGAACCAGATGATTAGGGAATTGGCAAGCCTGTGTCATTAACCCCTGTCATGGCAGTGTCTTCAGGGGATAAGGGGGGGCCACTTGCCACTGTGACTCTACCCATTGAAGGACAACCTACCACATTTCTTGTTGACACAGGTGCAGCCCGAAGTGTTCTACGAGAACAAGACCTGCCAGACCCATCCTTTCTGTCAAATATTGATGTCTCTTGTGTTGGAGTGGACGGCCAACCAAGACACAGTCCTTTAACAACTCCATTACGAGTTGGCAACTACCCTAGCTTGCTTGCTCGTTTTGTGGTATCCTCCACATACCCAATTAACCTGTTAGGCGCTGATGTCCTCTCACGCCTGCAGGCATCTATCATCTTCACTCCAGATGGACAAGTAGAACTGTCTACTCCTCTATCTGAATCAGACACCTCAGCCTTGTGCTCCCTGCCTCTGATGTTGCATTTAGAAGAACCCCGTGGGGAAGCAAAGGAACAGAGGTCTAATTTTCCAGAAGAACTAAAGACAAAGGTAAATTATGGTCCTCAGGCCCAGAGGACATAGGTCACCTAAAAGTTCCACCTGTGGTGGTAAAGCTCATTCCAGGAGCAAAGTTACCAAGAAAACCACAATATCCTTTAAAACCAGCTCAAGCTGCAGCTATTTCAATTCAAATCAAAGCACTCTTGGAGAAGGGTGCTCTTGTGAAATGTGAATCAAAATGCAACACCCCATTATTTCCTGTGAAGAAGAAAACTCCAAAAGGTGAACCAGAGAAGTACAGAATGGTTCAGGATATTCGTGCAGTGAATGAATCCACAGTCCTGGACACCCCTATTGTGCCAAATCCACACACTCTGCTCTCTGGGGTCCCACCTTCAGCAAAATACTTCACAGTCATTGATTTGGCCAATGCCTTCTTCAGTGTACCACTGGATCCAGTTTGCCAATACCTGTTCGCTTTCACACATGAAATGCAACAGTACACATGGACTGTCATGCCCCAAGGGGCACAAAACTCTCCAAGTCAGTTTGCAAAGGCCATGTGCTCTATCCTTGATCCATGGCAAGCAGACCACCCAAAAGTTGTCCTGCTCCAGTATGTGGATGATTTACTGCTCTGTGGAGATGACATACCAACAACTGAAGAATGTTCAATTAGTCTCCTTTGCTATTTAGCAGAACAAGGATGCAAAGCTTCACTTCTCAAGCTGCAATTCTGTCAACCCACAGTAATCTTCCTTGGACATTGTCTATCTCAAGGCACCAGACATCTCACTCGTGACCGAGTTAGAGCAGTACTGGATATTCCACCTCCAAGGACTTCAAAATCTCTACACGCCTTCTTAGGCCTCATTTCCTACTGCCGAGCATGGATCCCAGAAGCCTCTCTGCTCATGCAACCTCTCTATGATGCACTCAAGTCAGACCCATTCTGCCTGACCAATGAAGCACTGGATAATTTCAATACACTAAAACGTGCAATTGCATCTGCTCCTGCTCTAGGCCTACCAGACTACACTAAACCCTTCAAATTGTTTGTCTCTGAAAGACAAGGCCATGCTACAGGAGTCCTTACCCAAACAAATGACTTAAGAGGCCGTCAAAGACCTATTGTTTTTTTCTCCTGCCAGCTGGATATCGTGGCCAGAGGGACCCCTTCTTGCCTTAGGGCAGTTTTTGCAGCAAGAGAACTCATTGAAAGAACTGCAGACCTGGTCCTTGGCCACCCAATAGTTGTCTTGGCCCCTCATGACATTTCTGCCATCATCAACCAAGTAAAACTCAAGCATGTGTCTCCTGCAAGACACCTACGTCTCCAATGTCATCTCCTGTTACCTGACAACATTACCATACAAAGATATCAAGTTCTCAATCCGTCCACTCTTCTCCCACTACCTGAGGGAGGTATCCACTATGGGTTTATCATGGATGAAACCTACATCTACCTTTTTGCTGGTTCAATCAAGAGAATGCATCCTGATTTATCCTTTCATGATGGACAAGCTCCTCTCTGCGAGGGACCAGGATATGCCTTCTGTACCATGTGGTATAAGCCAAACAGCACTCCTGAGCCTTGCTACGAAGATGAGCTTTATCACCTAGTGGAGGTGAAACTCACTGCCCAAGACTTTTACTGTGACTCTGAAGGCAACAGCATGGCCTTGATTCAATTACCTTCAGAACTCAAATACTTGTACCGTCATTGGGATACTGCCATTCCACATGTCCCTGTCACCAAGTTGAAAACAAAATCATGGAATGATCTTGGGCCCATGGCAAAATTATGGGCCACCATGGATGAATCACAGCTACAGGAAAATGGCATTGTCAAATACCCAACAACTGACCATCTTGAAGCATGGCCACGCCACTTCCTGGAAAATGAATTTCAAGATCTGGTCATAGTGAATGATTATGACCCAGAGACACCTCATGACTGTTTTGAACAGATGAAAATGGAGACAATACACTTACCAACTGTACATGAGAATCCATTAACAAATCCTGATCTCACCCTGTTTGTGGACGGTTCAAGGTATGCTGATGAAGAAGGAAAATACCACACAGGATATGCCGTAACCACAACAGATGAAGTTATCAAGTCATCATCTTTGCCACCAGCAATGTCTGCACAAGAAGCTGAATTGCAAGCTCTGACTTCAGCATGCAAAATCTCCGAAGGAAGACGTGCCAACATCTACACAGATTCAAGATATGCTCTGGGTGTGGCACATGACTTCGGCCTAATTTGGAAAACAAGAGGATTTCTTACCACTGCCGGTACACCGGTCAAACACAGCTCTGCAATTAAGGAACTAATGGATGCCCTCCTACTCCCTGAAGAAGTGGCCATCTTGAAAGTGAAGGCACATGGGAAGTTGGATACAGATGAAGCAAGGGGCAACCATTTGGCTGATCAGGCTGCTAAGCAAGCAGCAAGAAAATTGCAGGAAGTGGATGAAGAAGTGTCCGGACACGAAGAAATTCCTATTTTTGTCCTGCAGACCCTTCCTACTGACCTAAGAATCTTACGGGAACAGCAAGCTACAACTACCCCCGAAGAAATACAGAAGTGGAAGAAGAAAGGAGCAGTCCTAAAGGATGGAGTATATTACAACAACTTTAGATTCTGCCTTCCTAAGAATTTATATCCAGCAGTTGTCCAATGGGCACATGGACCTGCACACCTGTCAAAGGACTTAATGGCCGCCCTCATACAAAAGTATTATGAAGCACCTGGAATCACAACATTGATCAACAGCTTCATTTGTGCTAAATGCAACCCAGGAAAACCAACCAAGGTGCCCTTGAAACACTTGGCTAAGCCCATGTACCCATTCCAGAGAATTCAGATTGATCACATACAAATGCCCAAGAGTGGGCCTCATGAGTATGCACTAGTAATAGTGGACATGTTCTCAGGCTGGCCAGAAGCCTACCCAGTGGCCAATATCACTGCAAAAACAACTGCAAGACGCCTACTTACAGATATTGTATGTAGATTTGGACTTCCAGAAGTCATTGAAAGTGACCAGGGCCCAGCCTTTACAGCAACAGTGACTAAAGAAATTTGGACTTCTCTGGGGGTGACCCTAGCCTTTCACACCCCTTACCACCCACAAAGTAGTGGCAAAGTGGAACGCATGAATGGCACCCTAAAAGCCAGAATGCTAAAAATGTCACAGGAAACAAAGATGCCCTGGCCAGAAAGCCTGTCAATAGCTTTATTCAGTGTTAGGCACACACCTAGAGGGAAGCACTCACTATCCCCATATGAGATTCTATTTGGGACTGCACCCAGACTAGGTTGTTATTACCCGCAACAGTTGCAGCTTCAAACTGATGTTTTAGTAGACTTTGTAACTGAACTTGCAAATGTCTTAAACAAAATACATGCCCAAGTTTTCTCTTCAATTCCAGATCCCGAATCTGATACGGGTACCCACAACCTGCTTCCCGGAGATTGGGTTCTAGTCAAGAAATTTGTGCGGAAACACACCCTGGAACCAAGATTTGACGGGCCATTCCAAGTTCTCCTGATTACTGCAACCTCCGTCAAATTGGCCGGCAGGCCACATTGGATCCACGCTTCCCATTGCAAAAAGACTCCTGCCCCGGAGGAAGCAGATACCGCACAACCATGTACTTCTGGTACATCCTCTCCTTAATTAGCTTAATTAAGGCCCAGCAAGTAGCCATCACCAAAGATGCCAGTGGGTATACCTTCTGGTACAATTCTTCATGTACCCGTGTGGCTACTTATACTTTTGATTACTGTGACATTGTAGAATGCCCATTGCCTACATCACAGATTCAAAATATCTATAGAGATATTCCTCATTCAAAGGACCCCTATGTTTGTGTAGTTGACAAACAATGGGGGCACAATTGTAACCATTGGGGGGGCGGCGGGATGGAATGCCGGGCCTGCCTGGGATTACAAACCAAAAAGTGCCTTATCTAAAGTAGATGATCATGGTAGATCCCTCCTCCAAAGAATGACCCTAAGGAAGCCTGGAGGAGGCACACCCATGAAATTAATCCTAAATATTGAGCATCCCAGTCCAACAGATGCAGATCAGTATGTAATGGGAATGTATTGGAAGAAAGGTTCCTATAACAAGTTAGGGCACTTCTACCTTAAAGATATGTGCCACTCTCCAGAGTGGCAAGGGGCCACCCATATGGTCTCAAATCCATTAAAACCACACATCCAGTCCTTTAAAGACATGATGGCCATTGCAAACCCCACCTTTGAAGATACCATGGCCGCTGAAACAGGTTTTAATGATGTTAATCTATGGTTGGAATGGATGAAATATAATGCCAACAAACATAACAGAACCGCATGTTATGTGTGTGGTGGTGCCCGGCCTCACCTCGGCACCGTACCTTTAACCTTACCAGTAGATATAGAAGAATGTGTTTTGAGTCTTTTTGCCTACCACTACAATTTCAATAGGTCCCTCTGCAAAGCATGGACAGTGGAATATCCTCTCTTAGCCAAGGATGTCAAACCCCCAGATGGTGTTACAGTTTGGTGTACACTTGTTATGCTAATTATGATGGAATTGGTAAATTCTTGGGTAACTTCTCCGAAGGGTATTGTGCCACCTACAGAACTGTCTCCATGAACCTGCTGCAATTCCATACTAGGTCATTGGGGGATATTTACTGGTTGTGTGGGGATTTACAGCTAAGATCCAGGATGGACAAGGAATGGTGGGGGGAGTGTACTCTGGCTAAAGCCATTATGCCTATACATATTATCTCTGACACACACCCTGACACACATGAGTCCAAACACACACCAGCCAAGGTTAAGCGTGAAGCCCCAGTAAAAGGCAGTTTTGACCCTCACATTTATATTGATGCCATTGGGGTACCTAGGGGGGTGCCCAATGAATTTAAAGCAAGAGATGAAGCTGCTGCAGGATTTGAATCACTTTTTACCATAGTTACTGCAAACAAGAATTTGAATTGGATAAATTACATTTATTACAACCAACAGCGCTTTGTTAATTACACCAGGGATGCCCTCCAGGGATTAGCCGAACAGCTGCAGGCTACATCCCAAATAGAATGGCCTTAGACATGATTCTAGCTGAAAAAGGGGGTGTATGTAAAATTTTGCCCGACACCATGACATGTTGTACTTACATCCCAGAAAACACAGGCCCTCATGGTAAAGTCACCTTAGCCATAGAAAAATTAAATGAGCTCTCTGAAGAGTTAAAAAGAAATTCTGGGATAATAGATCCCTGGGAAAGATGGTTTGGTTGGATGACAGGATGGCAAAAAGCTTTAATGCATATTGGTATGGCAATACTAATTTCTCTTTTTATCTTTGCTCTTCTCGTTTGTTGTGTCCTCCCTTGTCTGAGAAAATTCCTACAGAAGACTGTAGACCAAGCAACACCAACTTTTGCACATCTGGCAGTTGATGACCAAGATTTTCAAGATCTCAACTCACCCTGTATACCGCTGCAAACTATCCCTTTTGTTGATAAAGTGCAAGAGTTATAGGAAGGGACCAGCTTAGGGACAGCATCCATCAGTAATGGGTGAAGTCCCCGTTTGGAGAAGTGGTGGACAAGCCACCATGGGCCACCCATGGGAGTGAAGCGTTCGAGAGCCATGCTGACGGATGAGTTAGCCTACTAGGGTCAGATTAAGGGACAGAATTGCACTTTGCATTAACACCTAGCTAGCGGCCACGGGGTTTCTGTGCCTTTGGGCTAACACGTCTTCTGGTATTAACAAATAAAGTTTATCTTTTTTAGAATCTAACATTTCATAGGGAGGACTGATGTAGAATTATTAAAAACCTGTATTGAACCTGTGTTGAATTTTTTGCACAAACTCCATCTTAACCCACATTACCTGACAGAATCCTCCATTTTAAATTACATTACATGACAGAATTTCCTAACAGCATTTAGTGTAATGAATAGAGACTGTATTTTACATGACTAACCCCGGAATTATTGAATCTCCTGTAACATGCAACAAAGTATAACCAAGGCCATAGCCAAGGCCATGAGAAGCTGGCCTAATGAAATGTTCTATTCATAAAAGATCCCGGCACCTGACCACGAGTCTGACATCACTAACTACACAAAATGACACTCAAGCCCCCCTTCCCACCGAGTAAGCCTCGTGCTGGGTAAGATGGCGCTTGAGCCATCTGTCCACACCCGTGTCCAGAACAATACCACCTCCCGGTGGGAGGACACCTAGCTAACCACTTAGTTGACATAGCCACTTAACATTTAATTCAATTAATGATGTTTATTTACTGATATCTCGATAATCAATGATGATGTAATTTTGCTCTTATAAGGGTCTGCGAGCCCGCTTTTCTTCAGATGCCATTAAATTTCCTCGAAGTTATTTTAACCTTAACTCCGTGTGTCAGTGTGAATTTACTTCTGCGTATACGCAATTTAATCATCTCAGATTTGGACAGGAACAGATAGATATTTAAACATATTTGTTTATTTCTAAATGAATCTACATCACTATGCCATCCAAAGGAAGAGTTTATCCTTTGCCCTTCAAGGAGAGTACTATTATAGAGTAGTATAATGAATCTTTGGCAAAGGGCTTTATACGTAAGTCTTCCTCTCCGGCTGGGGCTGGTTTCATTTTTGTATCAAAAAAAGAGGGAGATCTACACCCTTGTATAGACTATAGAGGGTTAAACAAAATAATGATCAAAAAATGTGTATCCTATCCCCCCTATCACTGAGCTTTTTGACAGGTTAAAGGGAGCTTCTGTTTTATACCAAGTTTTTATGCATAAACGAGGGGTATGAGTGGAAAATTGCCTTCAACACCAGAAGCGGGCATTATGAATATCCAGTCATGCTTTTCGGCCTATGTAATGCTCCCAAGATTTCATCAATGACATCCTCAGGGACTTCATACATTTGTTTGTGATTGTGTACATGGATGATATTTTAATATATTCCCCTGACCTGGGTACACATCACAAACATGTACCAAGGTTTTACAAACACTTCTCGTCATCATTTCGTCATCATTGAGTAAACTTTGACCCTGTACCTCACAGTCAGCAGACACACTCCAGCCGATCAGCAGCAGACCCTCCCTCCCAGACCCTTCCACCTCCTAGACAGCATACAATTTAGATTAATTCTGAAGCTGCATTCATTTTTTTTTGTATTATTTATCTATTTTTATTTTTTGGTGTTTGTGTTTATTATACATTATCCTCCATAGCCAGTAACCTGTGTTTATTATACATTATCCCCCATAGCCAGTAACCTGTGTTTATTATACATTATCCCCCATAGCCAGTAACCTGTGTTTATTATACATTATCCTCCCATAGCCAGTAACCTGTGTTTATTATACATTATCCTCCCATAGCCAGTAACCTGTGTTTATTATACATTATCCCCCCCATAGCCAGTAACCTGTGCTTATTATAAATTATCTCCCCCATAGCCAGTAACCTGTGTTTATTATACATTATCCCTCTCATAGCCAGTAACCTGTGTTTATTATACATTATCCCCCATAGCCAGTAACCTGTGTTTATTATACATTATCCCGCCCATAGCCAGTAACCTGTGTTTATTATACATTATCTCCCCCATAGCCAGTAACCTGTGTTTATTATACATTATCCCCCCACAACCAGTAACCTGTGTTTATTATACATTATCCCCCCACAACCAGTAACCTGTGTTTATTATACATTATCCCCCCACAACCAGTAACCTGTGTTTAATATACATTATCCCCCCATAGCCAGTAACCTGTGTTTATTATACATTATCCCCCCATAGCCAGTAACCTGTGTTTATTATACATTATCCCCCCATAGCCAGTAACCTGTGTTTATTATACATTATCCCCCCATAGCCAGGAACCTGTGTTTATTATACATTATCCCCCCATAGCCAGTAACCTGTGTTTATTATACATTATCCCGCCCATAGCCAGTAACCTGTGCTTATTATACATTATCTCCCCCATAGCCAGTAACTTGTGTTTATTATACATTATCCTCCCATAGCCAGTAACCTGTGTTTATTATACATTATCTCCCCCATAGCCAGTAACCTGTGTTTATTATACATTATCCCCCCACAACCAGTAACCTGTGTTTATTATACATTATCCACCATAGCCAGTAACCTGTGTTTATTATACATTATCCCTCCCATAGCCAGTAACCTGTGTTTATTATACATTATCCCCCCATAGCCAGTAACCTGTGTTTATTATACATTATCCTCCCCATAGCCAGTAACCTGTGTTTATTATACATTATCCTCCCATAGCCAGTAACCTGTGCTTTTTATACATTATCCCCCCATAGCCAGTAACCTGTGTTTATTATACATTATTCCCCCATAGCCAGTAACCTGTGCTTATTATACATTATCCTCCCATAGCCAGTAACCTGTGAATATTATACATTATCCCCATAGCCAGTAACCTGTGTTTATTATACATTATCCTCCCATAGCCAGTAACCTATGTTTATTATACATTATCCTCCCCATAGCCAGTAACTTGTGTTTATTATACATTATCCTCCCATAGCCAGTAACCTGTGTTTATTATACATTATCCCCCATAGCCAGTAACCTGTGTTTATTATACATTATCCCCCATAGTCATTTATCGTTGGACCTAGGCAGCATGATGTCTTAGGCCGGCCCAGAGAGTGAGTGAGTGAGTGAATAATATAATATATATGTTCAGAAACATATTAGTAATATATGTAAATCAGGTTCATGCAAAGAGGGTGAAAAGGTATTAAAGAAAAACACACTTATTGCATCAAATTTACAAAGCCAAACTTTTAAAAGCTTTCCTCATTTCTTTCTTGGGATGAGGAATATATCGGTTGTAGACTGAGGATTTCCATCTGCCCAATCTTTTAATAATATGCACTGGAGTGTCAGTGTTGAAGGAGACCGAAGCTGCCCCTATTCTAAATGAAAGACCCGAGATATGGATACAACCCAGTCTTAGGAGTAGTGTTCTGATGTAGAAGATGAATTTAGCCGTAGTCAGAGGAATTCAGTGAGAGTAGTGGTGAAATGTGTGTGGCATGACTGAGTGTGGGTAAGTAAGAGTCAAGTATTTTAACTGGGCACTAGTTTTAGGTGGGATAAAGTGGTATAGCGGATGGATGAGTAGTTTGGTTTGTTTTAGAGGTTTGTAGAGAAAGTATATAGTGATCATGATTTTTAGCGATATCCAATATTTTTAAGGTGGTCCCAAAACTTTTTTGACTGTAATATAATAGCAGTCAGTTTCCTTCACACGTGTGCGTTTCAGGGCCTACCAGGGCACAGTATCACACCAGTGTAACTCATATCTGGTGTAACAGTAGTGTACATTAAAAAAAAAACTAGAAATTTGACTGTGAAATAATAGCAGTCAGTTTCCTTCACACGTGTGCGTTTCAGGGCCTGCTAGGGCACAGTGTCACACCAGTGCAACTCATATCTGGTGTAACAGTAGTGTACATTTAAAAGAAAAATACAGGGGGTTTGTTGTCACCTTTCGGGGACCCTTGGTGTTGTACGTGGCTGGGTGGAGGAAGAGACCTTCAATGACATCAGTGAGGGCAAGGAACGGGACATGGTTTGCTTGGTACCCAACCTTGTGCAAATGGGGAGTTTGTGGTTGTGCAAATGGACTGTTTGCGGTTGTTTGCGGTGCGTTAAACGGGGAGTTTGGTCTGTCACTGTGAAGCAGGCGTAACCCTTACACTACCTGATCGATACAACATCATACCTGATGTTTTAAAGCACATTATTCCAAACAATTTAGGAATGTTAGGTGATTTATGCCCTTTATGGTTTAAAACCAGACTCTGCATCAACTATGTCATTTTCCATGGGAGTTTTGCCATGGAACCCCCTCCGGCATGCCACAGCCCAGGTGTTAGTCCCCTTGAAACAACTTTTCCATCACTATTGTGGCCAGAAAGAGTCCCTGTGGGTTTTAAAATTCGCCTGCCTATTGAATTCTATGGCGGTTCGCCGGGTTCGCCCGTTCTCGAACATTTGCGGAAGTTCGCCGTTTGTGAACGGAAAATGTTATGTTCACGACATCACTGCTGGAGAAGTGTTTGTTTGATCAAGCTGACATGCATTTCTTTTGTTATCTCGGCCTCTGGATTCAATATGGATCCCAAGAAATTGTCAGCTGTTGTTGAATGGCCTTTGCCATTTAATGGCCTTTGAATTCTATATTGTGCTTTAGAATGACCTCATTCCATGCGTATGCCTAATGTCTTCCATACCTCTATGTTAAAACCTCTGATCTTTAATTGGTTTACTGGACCTCACACTTCTCCACCTCCTGTATCAGTAGAGGAGGAGGAGGAGTAGGAGTATGAGGTTGCTGCTATCCTTAACTCTAGGTTCCTGAGGGGTAGTCTCAATAATAATAATGTACCCAGAGCAAGTTTTATGCCTTCTTGCGGCTTTCAGCTATTCCAAATCACCGTATTATACATGAACTTTATTAACTTTATTAACTGTCACAAACTTACCTTTACCAGGTGCCCTTGCCGCTCATCGTGCCACGCGGCCAGAATGCTCCATGTGGCCGTGTGGCCTGAATTGAATGCTTACCTTTCATTCTTGTTGTTTTAATACATTAAGTCCGGCCATAGGACATAGTGTATCAACATCGTGGAACCCCTCCACCCCGGAAAAAAAATGGCGCCATTTTTTGGATGTGCCGGTGTGTGTCAGGGTGTGTATATCTGTGCTTGTATGTGCCAATGTGTGTATCTGTGAGTGTGTGTATCTGACACACAGATACACACACAACTGGCACATAGTGGCACACAGATACACACACTGACACACAGATACACACACCTTGACAAACAGTGTGTACCCGTGTGTGTGCGTATGTATATACACCCTGTTCCAAATTATTATTCAAATTCTATTTAAGTATCACAAAGATTAAATATTTTGTTTTTCAGTTTAACTCATGGATGGCATTGTATCTCGGGGCTGTTTTGATCACCTGTAATAATTATACATCAAAAAACAAGACAAAAGCTTAGGGAGGTGAAGAGATAAACAAGTGTTATACTTATATTAGGTGAAACTCTGAATCAACCTAAAAATAAAAAGATATACATAGCATAATAATGTAGCACTTTATAGACAAAATAAATCGGAGGTAATGGGTCACTCACGATCTATAGAGCCTTGGAAAGCAGGCTCTAACTATGAAAGCTTTGAATAATAAGCTTATTCACGCTATCTCCACTAATATCTGGTAGTAAGGCACTTCTCCCACACCACGAATACCACAGCAGGATTGGATTAGGTAAAAAAGTTGTTTACTTCCATAAAAAATGCAATAAAACAAGGCACAACGCGTTTCAACCGTAACAGGTCTTCCTCAGGTGCATAGTCTAACAAATACACTTCATTCTAATGTATATACACACATAATTAGACAATCAAAAACACATGTTAATTAAAAGCCATATATGGTCTTTCCGTTTTACCTCTGCCATATTGGGAAGGTCAAATTTCCCCTTTCTTATAAAATCTTCTAAAATACGTATCTAACAGACATTGTGAACATAAATACATATTATATTACATTCGGACTTCCATGCCGGTGCTGTATATTTATTCAGTCTCCTTATCCTTTCACCGGCTTCCATTGGCTTTTTTTCTTTATCCGGGACTCCAAGATGGCGGTCGGGTGACTTCCTGTTGTTTTGACGTCATCATGCCGACGTGGTTAGTTCCGGCATTCAGACGCACCACGTGATCGGAAGGTTCATCATCTCACATTCATTGGTTCAAAAAAGGGAAGTCCTTCATATAAAGATGCCATTTTGGAAACTGGCATAAAGTCCACATAATGTAACTTTTAAAAAGGAACTAATATATAAAAATAAATTAATAATATCATATGAATAAACTTTTTACATAAACATCTCATAATAAGGAGAGGTTAGTAAAAAATTATATCTATCTGGAAAATATATATTAAATGCTTAAAATAAATTAAATCAAAGCTGCCATCTCACAGTCCACATTGAGTCCGCCCGGAGACAAAGTCTCCAAATTAAATATCCATCTCATCTCACAACGATTCAGAGCGGACTCAACATGGCCCCCTCTCCAATGGCAGTTAATTTGTTGAATTGGACATTAAGAAAATGAGAAGAAACTTTATGTTTTAAAAAACCTCTCCTTATATTATAAACATGCTCACGTATCCTTATCTTGAGGCTCCTAGATGTTGTGCCTATATACTGAGCCCACAAGGACATGTGAGCAGGTACACCACATTTTTTTTTTTTTTTTAATTCTTTATTTTCGTGCAAAAAGATGATATAACAGCCTTTCATGCTTTGCCACAACAGCGTTAGCATGTACCATCATAAACAAGATTCTACAATTGTGGCATAAGAGTTAGTTGCAAATTTTTTTTCATAAAGTTGTCAAGAAGAAACAGAGTAATAGTCAGTGGTGTAGTAACATAACATAAGGTGGATGTTCCAATTGGATTGGCTGACTATACATGTGTATTAACTAGAGGAGATGTGTGTTGTGCTCGAGAGATAGATTAATAAGCTGGTGAGCCTCACATCGGACTGGTCCTATGAGTTATGTGTGCAATGGCAAACATGTGTGTGACATGTTAGGTTGACCAGTAGCGTGTTTAAGCTTTTCAATACAAGCGATAAGCCATAAAGGGTTCCCAGCGTGTTGCGCAAAACAGTATAGTATAGCATAAAACATATAACAACATATAACAAAGTCCACTGAGTGTGAGAGTGCATCTTATAGGAACAGAGGGCCCACACCTCTGTGCGGGGGTGGCTGCGGTTGGTGACCAGCTTAGCCTATACCTATCGGAGAATACACAGTGTCCTGGTTGTCGTGTTCGTCGGGTCCCATTCCTGTTGGTGGCATAGGTGGTACACGGGCAGAAATGTTCAGGTGTGGGACTGTGGCGTCACGCCATGTCTGAGCTCTGCTCCAGCCTCCGGTTTGTGCCCCTGTTCTGTAGGTTGCAGCTTTATTAATGGTCAGGTCCTTGTTCCCTTTGCAAGGGACGCTGTTTAGGGTTCCCTGTGTCTTGTCACTGCCTGCTCGTGCGTGAGTGCGGAGCGGTGTTAAGTCCCTTTAAGACCCCCAGCCTGAGAGCGCGGTTTCGGGTATTTAGGCTTGCAAGGCCTGTACGCCGGTGGGGAGCTTGGGGTCTCTGCTTGTGGCGCTTGCGTGGGTATGCCTTATGTGAGGCTTGAAAATACTTGAGGTGTGCATCGTTATGTGGTGCCTGGAGTGTCTCACTTACATGCTGCCTTTTCGTCCCCACGTGCTTCTGTCGGCTTTGAGACTTCTGCCATGGACCTTTTTCCATCTTCAGGCTGTGCTTAACAAATGTGGATCTTGTCTGTAGCTTATTCCAAAAGTCCTGGAATAGTGCGTCCAGCCTGGATTCCAGGGTGCTTTGGTTGGGCCCCTGTGGCTGGTTGCCGGCGTGCAGTTCCTGTTGGAGAGCCTCCGCCATCTTGTGTGGTCCGGGCGCTGTTGGATGCTTGCTCAGGACTGCAGTCTGGAGTGCCACAGGGTAGTTTGTAGGTCTGTTCACCCAGTGAAGACCGGGATAACCCCAACCGGTCCAAAGGGGGGGGGAGGGGGTAGGAGGCTTGTAATGTCGCTTGGTGAGTCCAGCGCTGGAGAGAGCGGCCGCCTCTCCCCAGCTCCAACTCCAACTCGAGTAGGCCGCATGCGGCGTCCCGGTCTCCCGGCCCCGACGGGCTCCCAAGAGGTGTCACTCTGTTCCGCAGTGCACCCGGAATCTCAGGAGCGCACTGTGGTATGTTTTGCTGCTATATAGCTGCCTCTTGTGCTGCCAAAGTGTTCCGTCGGCCAGGAGCTCGTGCCGCTCGCGTGCGCATGGCTCCGAGGTCAGGCTCTGCCCCCGGTACACCACATTTTTAGTATGACATGTGATAAAACTATTTATTTTAAAAATCTTAGTCCCTTAAACTCTTCTATCTGTTTGGGTTTATTTTTAAAGTTTTTACACCCCATACTTTATCCACAATAATGGAATCCTTTCTTTAGTGATTTATAATTACTTGCGTCTGAATGCCGGAACTAACCACGTCGGCGTGATGACGTCAAAACAACAGGAAGTCACCCGACCACCATCTTGGAGTCCCGGATAAAGAAAAAAAGCCGTTGGAAGCTGGTGAAAGGATAAGGAGACTGAATAAATATACGGCACCGGCATGGAAGTCCGAATGTAATATAATATGTATTTATGTTCACAATGTCTGTTAGATTCGTATTTTAGAAGATTTTATAAGAAAGGGGAAATTTGACCTTCCCAATATGGCGGAGGTAAAACGGAAAGACCATATATGGCTTTTAATTAACATGTGTTTTTGATTGTCTTATTATGTGTGTATATAAATTAGAATGAAGTGTATTTGTTAGATTATGCACCTGAGGAAGACCTGTTACGGTTGAAACGCGTTGTGCCTTGTTTTATTGCATTTTTTATGGAAGTAAACAACTTTTTTACCTAATCCAATCCTGCTGTGGTATTCGTGGTGTGGGAGAAGTGCCTTACTACCAGATATTAGTGGAGATAGCGTAATTAAGCTTATTATTCAAAGCTTTCATAGTTAGAGCCTGCTTTCCAAGGATCTATAGATCGTGAGTGACCCATTACCTCCGATTTATTTTGTCTATAAAGTGTTACAGTATTATGCCATGTATATCTTTTTATTTTTAGGTTGATTCAGAGATTCACCTAATATAAGTATAATACTTGTTTATCTCTTGCACCTCCCTAAGCTGTCTTGTTTTTTATGTATGTCTATAGTGCCTTTTGGTGATTCTTTGGCGCTTGGGAGTAGTTGCTTTCTTTATGAATAGCGCCAATCCACCCATCTATTTTTCTCTGGTTTTCCAGGAATTATAGCTTTGTCTGTATATGTGATAATTAGATTGCCAGGTGAGCCCAATTTAAGGAAAAACTACTAAAGGAGGGTGTTCCACATTATTAAGCAGATCACCATTTTCATGCAATATGGGGAAGAAAAAGGATCTCTCTGCTGCCGAAAAGAGATAAATAGTTCAATGCCTTGGATGAGGTATGAAACATTAGATATTTCACGAAAACTTAAGCATGATCATCGCACTATTAAGAGATTTGTGGCTGATTAATAGCACAGATGGGTTTGTGCAGATAAAGGCACATTGAGGAAGATTTCTGCCATATCCATGCATCAGATCAAGAGAGCAGCTGTTAAAATACCATTACAAAGCAGCAAACAGATGTTTGAAGCTGCTGGGGCCTCTGGAGTCCCAGGGACATCAAGGTGTAGAGTCCTCCAGAGTCTTGCAACTGTGCATAAACCTTCTATTCAGCCACCAGTAACCAATGCTCACAAGCAGAAATGGGTGCATTGGGCAGAAAAATACATGAAGACTTATTTTTAATAGTCCTGTTCACTGATGAGTGCTGTGTAACCCTGGATGGTCCAGATGGATGGAGTAGTGGATGGTTGGTGGATGGTCACCCTGTTCCCCGAAGGTGTAAAGATGACCTCTGCAAAGTATGTAGAGTTTCTGACTGACCACTTTCTTCCCTGGTACAGAAGGAAGAACTGTGCTTTCCGTAATAAAATCATCTTCATGCATGACAATGCACCATCTCATGCTGCAAAGAATACCTCTGCATCAATGGCTGCTATGGGGATAAAAGGAGAGAAAGTAATGGTGTGGCCCCCATCCTCCCATGACCTCAATCCTATTGAGAACCTCTGGAGCATCCTCAAGTAAAAGATCTATGAGGGTGGGAGGCAGTTTACATCCAAACAGCAGCTCTGGGAGGCTATTCTGACATCTTGCAAACAAATTCAAGCAGAATTTTTTTATTTTTTTAAGTTTTTTATGTTTAAACAAAATACTGTTTTCATTAGGAGGTTTGTTCAATACAATTTGAATGTTACTCTTAATAGTTGATAACATGAGAAGTATGCTGACTGTTATTTATATCAATTATTTAGGTAAGTGAGAAAAATATAATTTGCCTAATAATTTGAAACAGGGTGTATGTATGTATTTATCTGTGTGTCAAGGTGGGTGTCTGTCTGTCAAAGTGTGTGTATCTGTGTTTGTATTTGTCTGTGTATCAAGGTGTGTGTATCTTTGTTTGTATGTGTCAGTGTGTATGAATCTGTCACACAAATATACACACTGGCAAATAGTGGAACACAGATACACACACTGACACAGATACACACACCTTGACACACAGTGTGTATCTGTGTGTGTGTGTATGTATCTGTGTGTCAAGGTGTGTGTATCTATGTTTCAAAGTGTGTGTATCTGTGTTTGTACGTGCCAGTGTGTGTCAAGGTATATATATCTGTAAAAACCAAAGAAAAGAAAATGTTACTTGCGCTCTCTCCTTAATCCCTATGTATATTTAGACAAATGGAGGTCATTTAGTTGCTCCAATGGCCATTGGAGGGAATGCCCGCCTGCCAATGTCAAGGCAGACCCCCCTAAGCGGGTCCTAACACTGACCCTTTGTCAGGGTACCTGAAGTCTCTACCTCTGAGAGAGGTAGAGACTTAGAAGTTTATCCGTCCAGAAGGGCTGTTTCCTCCGTCCCTCGCGGTCCTTCCGGTCATTTACACGCCGGCCGCGAGGGATCCACTTCCTTTTGTAACAGGACGCCCAGCAGTCGACGTCATGACGCCAACCCGGACCGACCTGTCACTCAATTGTCTGGAAACTAATCAGGACTCGTCGGAGGCGTGTCTACTCTCCTGAGCCAGGGTATTTAACAGTGCTTCTTCCATTTGCTCATTGCCCTGTCGTGGTTCTAGCCTGTCTAGTCACTCAGCGCTCTTGTATTCCAGTTATCCTTTATATATACAGATATGTATATATATCTGTGTTTGTATGCGCCAGTGTGTGTATCTCTGTGTCAGTATGTATCTGTGTGTGTATATGTATCTGACACACAGATACACACACACACTGGCATATAGTGGCACACAGATACACACTGACACACACCTTGACACACAGATACACACACTCAGATACACACTGACACACACATCTTGACTCACAAATACACACACACTCAGATACAGACAGTGACATATACACACACTTGCACCCACAGATAAACACTGGCAAAAACGCACACTGACACACTCAGATACACACACACTGACATACACACACACACACACACAGACACATACAAACACACTGATACACACTGGCACATACACACACACACACACTACGATACACACAGTGACACATACACAAACCTTGACACTCATATATACACACTGACACACTCAGACACACATACACTCTCACTGACAGACACACATACACTCTCACTGACAAACACACATACTCTTTTACAGACACACATACAAATACATATACACTCTCACTGACAAGAACAGATACATTCTCACTGACAAACACATACACTCTCACACACTCACTGACAAGCACACATTTACTCTCACTGACAAACACACATATACCCTTTGACAGACACACACATACAAACTCCCTAACAGACACACATACAATAATCTTCATTTTTTACATTTTACTCCACCCATCCCCCCCACCTTTAGGAGTGCTGGCATGGAGTCCCTGGGGTAAAGTGAGACTGCTAAGCGGCTGGCGTGCTGAGCGTGCAGTCCCTGGGGTCCAGTGGGGCTGCTGAGCAGCTGGCGTGTGGGCGGCGAGGGAGCAGTGATCTCCCTGCTCAGCTCCCTCGCGTGCCTCTTAGTGATACCGGAGTGACGTCATATTCCGGCTCCAGCATCACTGCTGTGCGTGCGAGGGAGCTGAGCAGGGAGATCACTGCTCCCTCGCTGCCCGCGGCCATTTTATTTTTTAAACTTTTGGCGGAACACCAATTGGGGAATGCTGCTCTAAGCTTTTGTCCATTTTGTCCATTCTCATATTCTCTATTTTTGTTGCAATATATTTACATTTTCTATGCCACAATGTGGAACAACCATCATTCTTTTAAATGTCCGTCACACATAAAAAAGCTGTTGAATAAATACATTATGGGCTCAAAAGTATCCAGTGTGAATACTTAGATCTATCTATTACCCTGAGGAGAGGGTTCTCATGCATAGAGTAGAGCTCCAAAAGAACTGTAATAACCAAGCGAGATACAACAGGTAGCCCTCTCCTTTTCTGTCTGCATTCTACTGACTTTAAAGACATTTAACAGAAGTTTGGCTCCATGAGGGAGAGAATTTAACTCAGCAATGTCTATGAGCATGGCGAGTAGAATACAAAAGGAAAAATATTTTTTAAAGGAATACATATTTGCTTTCCAACACTACAGTCCTCATGTCCATTGTCATTTAGGCCTTTTCCCCACGTGTCACAAAAAAAAAAAAAACTCACTTTTTTTTCAGTTTTTCATTACCGAGTCTCGCTACTTGGGCTACGTCATCCTGAAGGCATGAAAGTATAAATCAGCTAATTACAATACACTTATTAGAAGCATAAAACCATCATCATGTAGACTAAATGAACTAGCCAAAAAAAAAAAATCAGCACACAGTGAATTAACTCTCAACCTTAACTGGAAATGCTCTCTACAGCTAAACAAATGTTTAAGTAATGATTTGACATGGCATTTTAGGATTAATAGAATATTATACACAGGATGTCCAGCGTAGACCCCCTTCTGTAAATTGATTTGGTAATTACAGCAATGACCATTAGGAGCAGACTGACCATGTCTGAGTACTTAAGTGTACTTAAACTAGGTATTTTTCACAAGCAACCAGTAAGAGATGCCCAGTAACTCTCAACAGTTTATACAAACAGGCATCATTAATTATTATTGACTCATTCTGTGTTGCAAAAAGGGGAGGGGGAATTATAGTACCGCAATACTATATGGTATATGTTTACTAATTAAAGTGGAAATTTGCAAGGTAACCGTTTCCTCCAGGGAACAAGGTCAACAGATTGCTCGTTTACCACTGGTCATAGATTCTTTCTTGAAGACAACAGTTAACAATTGATGCATTGCCATAAGTGTCATGGTGAACACAAACCAATGGTGTTCTTGACAATGCTGAAAGTAAATAAATATTTAACCCCTTCCCGCCGTTACGACGTTCTATGCCGTCACGCTTTAAGTGGGCTTTAGAACGCCGTAACGGCTTTGAGCCCTGGAGCGCCCTGGATACTTACCTTCCCGGCGCTCCGCTTCGGGAGGACTGCCTCACAGCCCAGGCATCCCCCCCACGGCAAATCAGGCCCCAGGGGGCCATGTGATCGCTCTCAAAGAGCGATCACATGGCCCCCTATAGCTGGCTGTGGATCTGCCAGCAGGGGGACTGTCTAAAATATATGACAGTCCCCCTGCTGGTAGGTAGTGTAAAAAAAAAAATTATTAAACATGTCTAAAAATAAAAGAAATATATTTATATATATATAATATATGTACATATATTATATATATATATAATATATATATGTATATTATATATATTTAACGTCATACATAGTGTATTTTAATACTAATATAAGTACATATATTAGTATTAAAATACACTTAGAATGACGTTACATATATATAATATACATATATTATATAATAGATATATACACATATATTATAAATATAAATACGTATAATTACAATAATAAATAAATACAATAATAAAATTAATAAATAAAATATTGAAACAAAATTTAATATAAATTATATATACATATGTAATTTCATTCTAACTGTATTTTGTTAATATATATATATATTGGTAACAAAATACACTTAGAATGACATTCTATATATATATATCTATCTATATATAAAATGCAAATAACCGCAGATATATATATATATAGAGATAAATACATATAATTACATAAAAGATTACATTAGTATCCACGTGGAATTTAAATACCTATAAATGCATATATATTAAAATTCTACATGTATATTTAAGTAATCTTTTAACATAATTAGGTGATTTGATTAATTAAAATTTGATGACATACCTGACAACACAGGGAGAAAGTGCTGAGAATTTAATTCTCCAAGACAACATAAAACCTGTACATGGGGGGTACTGTTTTACTCGGGAGACTTCGCTGAACTCAAATATTAGTGTTTCAAATTGGTAAATTGTATTACAACAATGATATTTTAAGTAAAAGTGATGTTTTTTGCATTTTTTTACAAACGAACGGCACTTTTATGGAATATATTATTGTCGTAATATGTTTTACTGTTTTAAAACACTAATATTTGTGTTTAGTGAAGTTTCCCGAGAATAACAGTACCCCCCATGTACAGGTTTCATGGTGTTTTGGAAAGTTAGAGAGTCACATATAAGGCTTGCATTTCATTTTTTTGACATTGAAATTTGCCAGATTGGTTATGTTGCCTTTGAGAGCGTATGGTAGCGCAGGAATGAGAATTACCCCCATGATGGCATACCATTTGCAAAAGTAGACAACCCAAGGTATTGCAAGTGGGGTATGTCCAGTCTTTCTTAGTAGCCACTTAGTCACAAACACTGGCCAAATATTAGTTTTTTGCTTTTTAACACAAAAACAAATATGAACGCTAACTTTGGCCAGTGTTTGTGACTAAGTGGCTACTAAAAAAGACTAAACATACCCCACTTTCAATGCCTTTGGTTGTCTACTTTTTCAAATGGTATGCCATTATGGGGGTAATTCTCATTGCTGGGCTACCACACCGTCTCAAAGGTAACATTACTAATCTGGAAAATTTCTATTTGAAAATGGAACGTTCTGTATTTGACCCTGTAACTTTCCAAAATACCATAAAAACCTGTTAATGGGGGATACTGTTGTACTCGTGAGACATCGCTGATTACAAATATGTGCATTTTTGTGCAGTAACAGTATTATGATATAACAGTATTATGATATTCACAGCTAAAATGTCAGACAGAAATACAAATTTAAAAAAAAATCTTATTTTCTCACATTTTTTTTAAATTTTATTCATAATGAATTATGTTCCATATATGAATAGTTAATGATAAATTAAAGCCCTGTTTCTCCTGAACAAAATGATATATAATAAGTGTGGGTGCATATAATATGAAAGAGGGGAACTACGGGTGAACAGATATATAGTGCAAATTCCAGTTTTTGTTTACATTTTGTTTTGATCAGAACGTGCACTATTGACTCCGTCCTGAAGGGGTTAAGTTGGACATGATTTAACAACTTCTCAGAATGAATCACCAGACTATAGTAAAATATAAACACATTTTAAAGAGTTATTAACACCAATACTTATGACCTATTCCCATATTTCCATAGAGACTCCCAGAGCCTTGGCATGACATGCATAAAACCTACCTCTCAAATACAAGTATTTCACCATTGCTATTATAATTGTTATTTTTTTTTTTCCAACAAATTTCAATATTTTATTTTATGAGACTTGAATAAACATGAAAGCATTGCTCTCGTTCAAACTAGGGCTATGTGAGATCTATTTGTATTGTGAATAATAATAATGTAAAACTAATGGCGACCCTATATAATTGCTAACAATCACTCATTGGTTTAAATGATTCATAGAACTTTATGGTTGTATACATATTATGAGGCAAATATGCAAGGTTGTTATAGTTGTCAGCCCTAAGTGTCCAATAACAGATGAAGAATCTTTAACAAGCTGTCCACGCTGCTCTGGGAAACAGGATGTGGTTGTCAGTCAAATCTTTCATAGCAAAGGGGTTAAGACAGTTTTTTTCTTGCTGAATAAACTGTGACCTATAATGGAACAACTGTATTTTCCCATAAATTTCATTTTTACAAAATATGAAAAATATTTATATACTAAGTTATCAATGTGTATATAGTACTACAAAAATAAATCAGATATTTTTAAAGTATGTATATTATCCATGTTTTTATAGACGACTACAACTCTAAATACCACTGTCAAGCAGATTAACAACTGGCAATATATCAAAAGAAAACCAGATAAAATGACAGCAATGACATTGAACCTCATGTTGTTATAGAGTAAGGGCAATCAATCAAGTGAGATTTTTATAATTTAAAACTGTCAAAGAAAATATAATGATTATTGATCAGAAAATGAGCAGAGAGATCTGACTATAACACAGCACTACTTGAATGACATGAAAAGAAAAATACTGTCTGCATGACCGTATTTTTGAATCGTATAGTCTAAAGCTATTTATTTTTCCAATGTTATTACTTTAGCAGAGCATGCAGAAGCAATTACCTATTCAACAAAGTAGTCTGCAATTAAAAAAATACAAAAAAAACAACACATACAAAGTCATTCACTGAACATTTAGTAGCCAATTTTGCCTAAACTTTGAAAATCACTTTCTGAATAATCACATTTCAATGAATAGCCATAAAAAAAAATTGGTGAAATACATGCAAAGATTGTGGACCACATAAACAAGATTGTTGTCCACATAAACAAGAATAACTATAGCGTATTTTGACGATATTTAAGCAATGTGAACTATGATACAGTGTATCTGCCTTTAGAATAAACATTTGCTAATATTCAATGATACCAACTAAAAATTTAAAGAGCAACATCCCAATTAATCAGATCGGCAAAACACATGTCACTGAAGATATAGCATTGTGGCTTCCTGAGTATTCCAAGCAAGATGCGGGCTCATTGGCACAAATGGGGAGCGTAGTTTATGGCAACTCAGGTTGAGCAAATATGAACTCGATCGAAAAGCAATGACCTAAGATCCAGATTGAGCTAAAAGGCTTCTAATGGCCAATAATGTTTTGAATTAAGCAAATTAGATGTTGGCAATATGGCAAGGTTTGTAAAACAGTGCACATTCCAGTGTGATCAAGAATAGTATGGAAAACAGTACGATCCTAACGAAAACAAATTGGAGCAATGAGTGATCGAGCACGCAGAATAATATCACACCTATGACTAAAGATAACGTATAACCGGACCTTAGAATGGCCGGACTTAATGTATCCACGAGTAGTCAGAATACTTGCCGAGGTCAGGGAAACAGAACGTGACACAATGATGAGGGAAAGCCAAAAGTCAAATACCAGAAATGCAATGATCAGGAACACTCTCTCGGATAACCAGCTAAGGGAAACCACGACAGTGCCAGGGATGTATTTACCACAAGGCAAACAAGGCATTTGCCTAGGGTGGCACTTTCAGAGGGGGAGCCAAAAAACACCACCCCAAGCTCCCAGGCAAATGCCTTGTTTGCCTCGTGTTCTGGGGCTGTCCACCTTACTGTGAGTGAGTGAATGAGTGTAGCTGTCAGTGTGTAAAATCAGGGGGGAAGAGTCTGTGCTGAATAACAAGAATATAAGCAGCAACCCTAATTAGGGAATCCCTCAAAACCCTAATAAAACAAGCTAAAATGGAGAAGGGGGGGGTAAGGGCTGCGCTGAAAACTAAAACACAGTAATAAATAGCAGTAAAAACCAGACCAAATGGTCACAATGAAATGGTAACAGCAAAATAGGTCTATAGAAAAGTCTCTATAAAATAGATAAAAAGAGTCCTTTGAAGTAGTAAAAATATTGAATAAAAATAAATAAATGAAATGTCTCACTGATATAACTGGATGGGATATGTGTACAGTCCTCAGGAGTTGATCCGTCCGGGTTGTAAAATAATCCGTATATGTGGAGACAAAATTGGAAACACGACAAACTGCCAATGGTGAAGTATTGCGGATCCAAGGATAAAATAGATAAAAAGAAAAGAGGATAATACACTCACATTTAGAGGAGCTTGGACCAGCTCTAGGATGAAGGGCATTTAGCGGTATACTGGAAGAGTTCGTCCATCAATCCAACCTTGGTACTCCAAAATATATAAAAACAGCAATAGTGCTCTCAATTGGAAAAGTATGTTGAAATAAATAAAATAAAATATACTTACAAGCATAGAGCAGAAAATACTGCTCTATTAATACAGCGCTGGTGGAATATTCCCCACCTAAGATTTCTTGACTCAGGATACAAATAAAAAAATGCCAGGAACAGTAAATAAAAAAAGTGCATATAAAGTACAATAAAGTAAGGATTGGTCCTATAAAAAAGGTAACCAAAAAAAACTTTTATTGTTTAAAATACACAATTTAGAACCATTAACGCGTTTCACCTTTAAGGCTTTATCAAAATGGTAGTATAGCTGTCAGTGTGTGTCTGTGAGTGAGTGAGTGAGTGAGTGAGTGAGTGAGTGAAAGTGTGTGTGTCTTTTAGTGAGAATGGGTGTGCCTGTGAGTGTGTGTCAGTGTGTGTATGTCATTTTATGTGTATCTGATAGTGTGTGCCTGTCAGTGAGTGGGTGTGTCAGTGTGTGTCTGTCAGTGAAAGTGTGTGTTGGTTAAACAGTGTGTGGCGATGACTGTATGTGTATACCAATGACTGTTTATCTGTCAGTGAGTGTATATCAGTGCATGTATCAATGAGGGCATGTGTCTGTCAGTCAAAAAAGTGGCCTTGACACGAATTGGGGGGCAAATTCAGATTTTGGGGGTGACCGCATTTATTCGTGCCGAGGGCAGCACAAATCCAAAATACACCACTGGAAAAGGCACTGATCAGAAGGTAATATGGGTTTAAATAACCTTCCTAAAGCTGTAATTGGCTGTGTGAGACCACTGATCCCAAGACGTGTGTGCACGTCTATGACGTGACGTCGCACTCATGTAAGCACCATCTTTGATCTGGGCAAAGGCTATTTCCCTATTTAAATCGGAACCGCAGCGGCCGTGTCTTCAGTAATGCCGCACACACTGGGAACCGGGATGGAAGGAGCTCAGGCTTTGATCTGTGCAGGTAAGTTAAGTGTTTGTTATTTCTGTCGGAGTAACCATTGTATTTCAGTGCAGCCACGCCGACTGAAACCCGTGGCACCTTGACACAAGCAGGTAGGGATTATCTTGGTGTCTACAATGCACTTACATTTAAACCACAGTGGACTAGATTTATGGATAGGAATAAAGTCTTATCATGGATACCACTCTGCTGTCTTCAAAAATAACCTTCTGAAAGCTAACAATGTTATTTAATATAAAAATAAGTAAAATACGTATCTACTGGTTGAAATCTGGGAAGCTGATAACTATTATTCTGAAATCATCATCATACATGGTCTTTCTTTTTAATTTAGGTGGTGTCTGTAACAAATTCATCCGCTTATGGTAAAGTGGTTAATGCAATTTACCGTCCTGACAGGAATAGTCATGCCCATTTACAGACATGCACCCGGATACCTGATAATCCCAGCATGTCTAGGGACGCCGGATCTGTGCCACCTTATAGCCCTATGACCGCCCACATTTAGAATGTCAACACTCTCAACACTTTCAACATTAGGCTGAAAGTTCCTAGCATGAAATTTGCTCGTAGGTTTCTTGGTCCTTACCATGTCCTTAAGAGAATTAACCCTGTTTCTTATTCCTTGGTCCTTCCTGCTTCCTTGCACATTCCTAATTCATTTCATGTATCTTTACTCAAACCATTTATTTGCAATAAATATACAGTCCCGGTGGTTCCCCCTCCTCCTTTGTTTGTTTCCGGTCAGGAAGAGTACGAGGTCTGGACCTGCCGACCACTAGACCTGCCGACCGCTCTTGGGTTCCTGCTTCTGATATCCATGCTGGCCGTAAGGTTTGCTATTTCCATGCCAAGTTTCCCCTCAAGCGGGGTCCTGCCCGCCTGGTGGGCAGTCTTCAGGTAGGGAGTAATGTAACAAATTCATCCGCTTCTGGTAAAGTGGTTAATGGTATTTACCGTCCTGACCGGAAAAGTTGTGCCCATTTACACCGGTGCGTCCATATAACTGATAATCCCAGCATGTCTAGGGATGCTGGCCGCTGCGCATCTATGCCACCTCATAGCCCCATGACCGCCTGCATTGAGAATGACATTGGCGTGCGCGTTACATCACACTCGCCCACGTTTTGGTGTCAAAGCTGATTACAGCCAATTGGAATAACAGGAGGGTTATTGAAACTTATTTTTACATTCTATCATTGCCCTCTCGTGGTTTCTGCCTGATGGTAATCCGAGAGTGTGTTCCTGATCTTGATTTTTTGGTATTTGACTTTGGCTTTGTTTTGACTTTCCGGATTTCTGGTATCCTTGACTTTTGGATTTTCCTCATCGCTGTGTCTGATTCTCTATCCCTAACCTCGGCAAGTATTCTGACTATACTTGTATACATTAAGACCGGCCCTTCCAAGGTCCGGTTAGACGTTATCCTTAGTCCTAGCTGTGATACAGTTCTGCGTGTGGGATCAATTAGTAATCCTGACAGTGTCCTCTTTACTTTGATTAATCACTACAATATTAAGGAAATGCTTCAGCATGCTCTCCAAATCTGAACATGTGATGCACTGTATGTTATTGCCACTGCAAACCATCATAGATTAAGCTAACATTATGGAATTTCAGTTAATGTTACATAGAAACATAGAATGTGATGGCAGATGAAAACCATCCGGCCCATCTAGTCTGCCCAATTTTATAAATACTTTCATTAGTCCCTGGCCTTATCTTATATCTAGGATAGCCTTATGCCTATCCCACGCATGCTTAAACTCCTTCACTGTGTTAACCTCTACCACTTCAGATGGAAGGCTATTCCATGTTTCAACTACCCACTTAGTAAAGTAATGCTTCCTGATATTATTTTTAAACCTTTGCTCCTCTAATTTAAGACTATGTCCTCTTGTTGTGGTAGTGTTTCTTATTTTAAGTATAGTCTCCTCCTTTCCTGTGTTGATTCCCTTTATGTATTTAAATGTTTCTGTCATATCCCCCCTGTCTCGTCTTTCCTCCAAGCTATACATGTTAAGATCCTTTAACCTTTCCTTGTAAGTTTTATCCTGCAATCCATGAACCAGATTAGTAGCCATTCTTTGAACTCTCTCTAAAGTATCAATATCCTTCTGGAGATGTGGTCTCCAGTACTGCGTGCAATACTCCAAGTGAGGTCTTACCAGTGTTCTGTACAATAGCATGAGCTAATACCTCTCCCTATACAACCAAGCATTCTACTAGCATTTCCTGCTGCTCTATTACATTGTCTGCCTACCTTTAAGTCATCTGAAATAATTACCCCTAAATCCCTTTCATCAGATGTTGAAGTTAGGACTCTATCAAATATTCTGTACTCTGCCCTTTGCTTTTTACATCCAAGATGCATTATCTTGCACTTATCCACATTAAATGTCAGCTGCCACAACTCTGACCATTTTCCTAGTTTACCTAAATCATTTGCCGTTTGGCTTATCCCTCCTGGAACATCAACCCTGTTACATATCTTAGTATCATCAGCAGAAGACATACCTTACCATCAAGACCTTCTGCAATATCACTAATAAAAATATTAAATAGAATGAGTCCAAGTACAGATCCCTGAGGTACCCCACTGCTGACAAGACCATGTTTCGAATATACTCCATTGACTACAACCCTCTGTTGCCTGTCACTCAGCCACTGCCTTACCCATTCAACAATATTGGAATCCAAACTTAAAGATTGCAGTTTATTGATGAGCCTTCTATGTGCAATAGTGTCAAGAGCCTTACTGAAATCTAGGTAAGCAGTGTCTACTGCACCACCCTGATCTATTATTTTAGTTACCAAATCAAAATAATCAATAAGTCTCTGATCTTGAAATCCATGTGATGTGAGATGTTCAACAATCCTTTCCTTTAACATGTTTTTTATTACTTTCCCACTACTTAAGTGAGGCTTACTGGACTATAGTTGCCTGACTCCTCCATACTACCTTTCTTGTGAATGGGCACAACATTCGCTAACTTCCAATCTTCTGGGAGTACTCCTGTTAACAATGATTGGTTAAATAAATCTGTTAATGGATTTGCTAGTACACCACTAAGCTCTTTCGATAACTTTGGGTGTATTCCATCAGGTCCCATTGACTGATTTGTCTTGACTTTTGACAGTTGAAATAGAACTTCTTCCTCTGTAAACTCACATGTAATAAATGACTCATTAGTCATTTATCCTAACTGAGGCCCCTGTCCTTAATTTTCATCTGTAAATACTGAAGAAAAATATTCATTGAGGCAGTCAGCTAGAACTTTATCCTCTTCTACATACCTTCATTCTTTTTTTAATCTAACTAATCCTTGTATTACTTACCTTTTCTCATGTATATATATATAAAAAAATGCTTTGTCCCCTTGTTTTACTGACTGTGCTATTTTCTCTTCTGTGTGCAATTTGGAAGCTCTTATAACTTGCTTAGCCTCTTTCTACCTAATCTCATATATCTATCTTTCTTCCTCACTCTGTTTTTTATTTAAATATAATTACTAAATGCTAACTTTTAGTTTTTTACTATTCTGGCCACATCTGCAGAGTACCACAGTGGTTTCTTACATTTTTTGCTTTTATTGACAAGCCTAATGCAATTTTCTGTTGCCTTCAGCAGTGCAAATTTTAAATAACCCCATTTCTATTGGACTCCATTTAACCCCTTAAGGACACATGACATGTGTGACATGTCATGATTCCCTTTTATTCCAGAAGTTTGGTCCTTAAGGGGTTAAACTGCCCCAGTCTGATAATGACTCCTTTACACATATTCTAATTTTAGAAAAGTCTGTTTTTCTAAAGTCTGAATTTCTTTACGTTACTTTAACAAAATGAATTGACATTGAACTGTACTGCATTGCAAAAAACAAAAACAAAATCTATACAGGGGAATTTCAGAATTTGAATAAAAGGCACAACTTTGAGCACCAGTTTTCATGAACAAAATTAGCTTAAAACATGCAGAGCACATTATTTAAAAAGACTTACAAAATAGTTAAAGGGACACTTAAAGCACAAACACAACTTTATCATAAAGTTAAGTTATACAATTGTCTCACCGCTCAATTCTCTGCCATTTAGGAGTTAAAAATCTTTGTTTATGGGGGGGCGGGGCCTGACAATCATGGCGACTGGTTGTGTTTCTTGGGAGCTCCCAGGAACACACTAAGGAAATCTCCTATTTTGACTGAAATAGCCAAGACCGGGCATCAAGCGACTTACCCCTAACTATATGTTAAGAAGACCCGACTTGCGAACGCTCCCACCAGTCATTTCGAGCACTCCAGACACCGAACTTCACTGAGGCCTAGTGAGCGCTGAGGAGGGGAGAGGCGGCCGCTCTCCCGGAATGGCGCGACCGGAGCGCTGAATATGCGCTTGGAGCCCTGCTACCCCCCCCTTTGGACCGGCGGGGGTTATCCCGGTCCCTACCCTGATGGCTCCCAAACCCTGTCTGAGAGCAGCAGCAGAGCCGCAAACACCCGCGAACATGGCGGAGCACCATCTAAGATGGCGGACGACACGTGTCCCCATACTCCTGGAGGGGAGATACCTGATCCATGCTGGCGTCTAGAGGCAATCTTCGACGCCTTTTGGAGAAAGCTGGAAAGCAGGCTGAAACCCAAGGAGACAACCGAGGCACCTCCTGACCCATCCCGCTACTCCCCGAAGCGTCCTAATGCACACACCACGAGCCCGACATACCGGAGACAGCGACGACGGCCTAAGCGACGTAAGGCGGTAAAATTAGCCGGCTGGCAAACTGCAAAGCCTCCTAACCCCAGCGACATGCAGAAGGCAAAGCACAGGGTCAGGGAGAGGAGTAGAATCCAAGTGCAGCTATATGTTATGCAAGAGTCTCCCCTGGCTGACACCCTGAGAAGCCAAGCACCCTGGGACACTAAATTCCCTATAAGAGGAATAGGATGATCGCCAAAATGCGCCTCTGACCCCAGCAACTACCCAGTCTGGGGTGCCTGGGCAGTACTGGACTTCATACTTGTCATACCTGTATAATTTCCTAACGCTGTGCCTCACACTTTCTTTGCATTATCAGGTCCAGAGGGTAATGCAATCTATTCTGCTGCCATTCCTACAACCTATTCTGATGGGGGGTTGGGGCTGTCTGGGGTGGTAAACTCTACTGTATCCCTTACCTTAACATGCCTATCTACACACAGTACCTCTTTCTTATCAGTAAGGGGATATGTCATGTCATGCTTGTTAATTAATCTACTTTTACTACTCTCATGTTTCACCAACGTTACTGCTACTATATAATATAAAATTGTGCATTGCCAAGCGATTACCCTACTTGTTACTTATGCTAAGCAGCTCGAGGATTGCCTTTGGGGTACCTCAAGCCAGTTTGTGTCCATAATATGCACTGCAAAAATAAAAAAATTCAAAAAAAAAAAATCTTTGTTTATACAGTTCTGGCCACACGTCCCCTGGACTCTGTATTTTTTGCAATATGAATATATTTATTTCTGTTCATTAAAAAATCATTATACTCACACAAAGCATCACTACTTTTAACTAATACTTGGATTGATTATTTGTTTATAAAGGTAAATCTGAAAAAGAAGCCTCTAGTTCTTTTTTAATGAAACAAGTTTAACAAAAAAGGGCAAAATAAGAGCAAATACTAAAGATTTGCTTAGAAAGATTTGCATCAGAATTGCATGAAAATTGCATTGAAGATACATTTGTACAGCCAATTGATTTAGACAATTAACCATTGTCACTCTTTAATACTATTCTATTTCTCTTCTACCTTATAATGATCCATTATGTTCCATCCAAGATGACTCAGTTATGGGACTTTGCAATTGATTTGAAACCAGCAACTGTCAGGAATGTTTCACTTACAAATATGTGTTTCCTCAAAAAATAGCTGATAAGAAATCACAAATCTGTTGAGTTTATTGAAATGGTTATAATATTTTTGGAACGAAATGTACATCTCTCTATTTTTACAAGGATACGGCTTATGAAAACATATTTTCACTTCCTGTGACATTTTGATTACATTGCATTTGCATCAGCGTAGCACCAGCCAAAACAATGTAACAATATAATTTGACAACAGATCTGACCTGACATTTATGGCTGCCAAATTATATTGGTGACTGTATTTCCTAAATTAGAAACCACCTGCATGTTTATGGCACGAAAAGATTAATTTGGCCACCTGGATGCTGCGTGTTAACTTAAAAAAACTCTTGCCAAAAGGAAGCAATTTAATTTTTCAATTTTGTACATAATTATACAAGGAAATTAATTTACTTTTTCAAATGGTGCATACCAAATGCAATATATATTTTTTATTGATAATATATGTATACTATCACTATAATACTATATGTTTATTTTAAAGTACCAAAATCTGCTGATACTTTATTGATACATTATACTTTCTAATTATTTTATAGTTTTAGTGTTCTCCAGTGTTATATATAGACATGGGATTTTATGCATGTGAAATAGTTGATGCTACCAGGAAGGGTCACTTTTGTTTGGTACTCTTGCACATGCACAAAAGTTCCAAAGTGTACATGAAATCCTGCAGTACTGCAAGATTCTCCATAAAATGTAAATATTTTGATTGTATTAGACTTTCAAAGAAATTCCAGTACTACACCTAAGAGTTTTTTTGTCTTTTTTTAATAAAGCTTATGACAATGACATGGCAGTTCTTCTTTAGAATTATAAGTGAGGTTTGGTGTAAGATACAAAACATTTTTTTTTGGTGTTTTATTTCACAATATATAATAAGATCTATTGTGGTGCCTTAATTATTATTGAAGGAACCCTGGTGATGACACCACCAGGTTGTCCCTGCATTAGCAGTACTAATAATGCTGAACACGGTAATATGTAAGCATCAAAGGAATACAAATGTTGTTTGTCCCCTTGTGCTGTTAAGCTGTGCTTTGTGACAAACAGACATGGAACTGCAGATGATCTCAGTTTGTTTGATTAAAAACAACAATTAGATACTGGTCTGCACGATTAGGCACTAGTATAGATCTAACTGGGATCTCTTCTGATTCAAGAAATCCCTCCTTAATTGTCCTGTTACCAAGTGACCTCTGGTTATGAAATTCCATGAATTGACATTGTGTGCACCTTTAATGATTTGTTTTGTTTTGCAATTATTTTATTGGTATGAGTATATCAATTTATGTTACAGTGGTACTTGATTTGATAGAGAGACCACATTGTATGGTCAAAACATCCTATTCATATACTCTAATTTTGATAACTGACTGCAATTTCCGACTTGAAGTGCTTGGATCCATGTTTTCATACTGTTACCTAGTGATGTGATCAATATTGCCCGTGGGGGTCGTGGCTAAACAGTTTGAGTGCATATCAATCTTATAAATCAGCTCAGGGCCAATAAGCTTGGTTCCATGTGAGAGAGGTAGGCCCCAGGTGTTGATTGACACCTGAATTATATCAGTGCAAGCTTGTATTTAAGTGGCATGATGTCCATGCCATCATAGTAGTTATTGTTATTTTCTATACTGCTATTAATATTTGTGATAACATTTATACAGTTTAATGAGTCTACCATATTGTTTTATACTTGTTTTTTATTTTTAATATATTATTGGTATTTTGAAATATACCTAACATATCTTGAGAGTTTATATATATTAATTATTGTTACCTATCACCAGGATGATATTTAAATATACATTTTACATAACCAATACATGGGCCTTTATCACAATACAAACAATTCATAACTATCTGACAAAAAAATGTGTACATTTGATATCATCATCACCACCTGCTACTACAACCAGCCCATAGTTAGCAGTCATCTCAGCCAGTACTCATATGACAACCAGCATGCTTTTGGTTCCTTGCTTCTTTCTCTCTGTGACTATGTTTCCCAACAAACCTAGTTTAGTTCATATAGCATTTTCTGCCATATAGGTTTGACTAGCTATGGTTTCTGATTGGCTGTTTTAGATTACAGTAACAAAGACCTACCTATCAAGGTATCAAAGACCTATGCCTTGATGCATCAGAGCTGTTTTGGCAGCACGAGGAGGACCTACATGATATTAGACTGGTGGTTTTAATGTTGTGGCTGATCAGTGTAGTCTCACACTGGGATCAATGACACAATTTCCTGTTTCCCACTTAAAGTTGATTTTCAAATGTCCAGAGCAGTGGCTAGCTAGATACATCAATGAGGTAAACCTAGTCTCTCACTAGAATCAAACACCCAGGCGATCTCAAACTCAAAAGTTGCAGTGTCTGTAAATCTCCAGCTTGGAAGTATAGATTGTTTTAATGCTCCTTTTTTTCTCTTTGTTAGTCAGTTGTCATTTGATCTATGCATTAAATAAATATGTACTGACTGTCCCTTAACCATCAATAATTTTTTGTTTTCCACTTTTCGATTGGACATGAAATACACCCCAGATGATTACAGAGAATCATCTTGTACAACTAGTACAAACTAAGTAGTTCATTTGGCTCAGTTTATGAATTAACACTAGAAACTGATGGGACAAATTAGAAAATATAAATACAGAGAGAGAGAGAGGGGGGGGAATGATGATGACTGTTATGTGAACAAAACTGACAGATTTATTTTCTTTGCAGTTCAAATTCTAATAATCTCGGACATAATCCATGTCCAGTTGTGTATATCCAAATTGATACATTGCATTTTTATTTTGATGAATTCTATCATCTCTATTCCAGTGTTCAAACTTTTATAATTGTATAAAACAGTAAAACACATTAAAAATACAATGTATTAGTTAATTTGTTCAATTTCCTCTTCTTCAATGTAATATTTGAAATAAGGATCTATAGTACTGACCAAATACCAATTACATCTACTATTCCTAGCAAAGTATATTGCACTCTTTAACTGAATATTATAGCATTGGTATTATTTTAACTCAGTAAACTTTTATTTGTACTCAGCAGAAGTAAAACTGAAAAAGAAAACTGGCAACTACATTTGTAATTAGATGCATTAAAAAAATAGAAGACAGCTGAACTCTATTAAAGCATCGTTATATAGTTTCTGGTTCATGATTTTCTTACCCTTGGTTTGGGTAACAGCTCCTGATGATAATAAGTTGCGATCTAACTGCATTCACAACATGATCATGCTGTGTAAGTTTGAAAATGGTTTTTGCTTGCCTGCCTATTCTCTGGCTGTATTACCCAACAGGAGCACACATGATTTAAAGCCCAGATGCTGAGCAATTTGAGATGCAGAAGTTCCCTACAGAGATGCAATTATTGCCTTGGAGGGTCTTATTATCATCATCATACATTGAATTCTGTAAAAAGTAAACAAGCATTTAGTGTCACATATTTACCTAACTCTCAGTATATATTGCAGACAGTTTCTCTATTTCACAATTTATCGGCTGACTTTTCAAGAAACAATCTTTTGCCATAAGAAATATTTTACACACTAGCTTTTTAGGAAACAAAAAGGAAAGTCTATAAAACCCCATAACATGTTGAATGATACTTTTCTTGAGTGGTTTTTATTTTAACATTTGTGTAAATGATCTAAACTCACAACAAATATGAGGCAAGGAAAAATAAAAAGGTAACTTGGTTTAACATATGAATACAATTTAAAACATTTAACCCTTTCATTAGCTATTCCATGCATATATAATTGCTGCATTAAACAAATTAGCATGATTTTTTTGTGTTTAGTTTTTTCAATAATGTTCAGATGTGATACAGATACAATTCTATCATACACAGGTTGAAAGCTGGCCAGATGCTCTTTTGCAAAATTAAAGTTGTGGAGCTTGCATTGCTTTTCATCAAAATAAATGTTGATACCTTGTGTAATCACACCAATGTAACTTACTTCTTTGAAGAAACCTCCAAGTCCATCTGGTTCTATCTCTTCGTGTAGCCAAAGTGTGTAGCCAAAGTTTCCACTCTTTTTCAGAGCAAATTAATCTATTTCAGAAGTCATGTCCTTGTGTCTATTTTGAGTTTGATAAAGTTTAACTGGTAACTAAATTGTTAATTGTATTTAAAGTAAAGTCTTAAGATAATATTAACATATTATCTGAGAAAAAGTTATTTTATGTACCCGATTTTGTACAATTATTTATCCTTTAATATATCACAATTTTCAAGGCTTTTCAGCAAGTGGTTTGCATTGCTCAAAGCTGTACAATATACTGCCAAAAGACTTGCAGAATATTGCCTGTCTTGAATCTACTTTGTTTTACAATCTTTTTATAGGATTTTAATTAAATTTAAAACAAAATAACATATATTTTTATAATTTCTGTGGCAAACTACTTTTATAAGGTACATTTCACTTTTAGCTTTTCTAATTAACATAAAAAGACACTCTAAGCATCAAAACAACTTTAGTTTAATGAAGTGTTTTTTTATGTAAATCATGCTCTACAGTTTAATTGCTCAGTTCTTTTAGGAGTTAAATCCCTTTGTGTGTGCAGTCCTGGCCACAACTCCCCTAGCCTGAGACTCACACAGCTTCAATACACACTTCCTGAAAAATACTCTTGTTTTTTTTAGCTTCTCTTATTGCTGAGCATGCTTAAAGGGACACTATAGTCACCAAAACAATGTTAGCTAAATGGCAGATAATTGAGCAGTGAGACTGCAAGCGCATGATCTATACACCAAAACTGCTTCATTAAGCTAAAGTTTTTTTGATGACTATAGTGTCCCTTTAATTTAGAAATTCTCCTGCTCTGTCAAGCCAGGTTGCTTTGGAGTTGGACATGCTTTGAAAATATTCTTGCCACTACATATAGAAAAGGTTTCCTGATCAACAAATACCCCTAAATAAATCTATACATGATTTATATGTGGAATAGACGTGTTTAATTACAATGTAGTAACTGTAATGAAGTATGTGCAAACTGGGGACAGTGAACCATTAAAACCAAAAACAAAATAGTTGAAAATAAAGTTATGCTGGATGTTTCGTTGCTTTAACAAACATTATTTCCATAAAATGTTTGATACAATTAATGTTAATACTAATGCTTTGTTTTCTAACTCTATATGAATAATTGTGTAACTAAATACTCGCTAAATGCTTCTGACATTGTTGATACAATAAATATTGAGAAAAGCATCAGTTGATCTATTTAATACTGAAAGAGGAAATTTTATACTAGATACCTAAATATGAGAAATATAATAGCGGTAGAGAACACTCTCTATTCCATTATCAGATTACTGTCACATAAAATGTAGTTTAATACCATAGTGAAAATAGTCACAGATGTCTAGATCCTTACACAAGGATCTTTTTCAAGACATATTATGGTAGATAGACAGACAACTATAGACATGTCTTTGTGTATAGATACAAGCATTTACAATTTGAAAACGACTACATAATATAATGTGAACATTCAAAAAAAGGAAGTCTTTAAAATGGATTGTGACATTTTAATTATGAAGGTCAAAGTTAGAAATAGCTAAGCACAGGGAGTTTCAATGTCTAAATAAATAAAATAACATAGTTTACGATGGAAATAAATAGATTAATTATGTTATGTGGAGGCAAACCTTTGCGTAATGATGCATGAATAATAAATTGTTTCCTTTGAACCCTTAAATGTATTCAACTTATCTTGAAAGTGTAAACGTTGGTTAAATTTAGTTTAATCTTACTTTTATCAATCTGATCTTTTTACTTATACTTGGCACTCTGTGAATATCACAAATTTTAAATTACCTTAAGAATTGTCACTTTAAAGTGTCATATAGACACATCATAAAAAATAAAGACCCTCGCAATAGATTACATTTTTGCATTTTTTTATGATTCTGGGTTTAAAGAAAAAAGGGCAAAATAGTTGATTGATTTTTTTTGTTAGGGGGCAGGGTGAAAAAAAGAAAATTAGAGTTCTATCAAATGATGCACTGTGCTCCTAAATTGATGGTTAAGTGAACAACCACTAAATGTTCATCAGGTTTAATAAAACAACTATATAACCAAGCAGAATTATTGTAGACACTTTGAGTTTAGCTATTGAGAGAGATGGACTAGCAGACAGACAATGCCAGCTTTTTACATTGATGTGCCTGTGTGGGATTGTGAGATAGCCTGTATCATAAATTCTAGTGTGAGACTAGTTTAACCCCTTAAGGACCAAACTTCTGGAATAAAAGGGAATCATGACATGTCACACATGTTATGTGTCCCTAAGGGGTTAAGTTAATGTTGTGCTTAGCCAGCCACTGCCATTGCCATTGCCACAATTTCCTCAATTTTGAGTTGGCGATAGCGTCATTTATCTTCGTGAGGTGGTTTTGTTACTACTGTGTCTAGACACAGAGCCAGTGCCACAGTTACACCAAGCTTGATTCACTGATTTAGAACTATTGATTTAGCATTTAGAATTACTTATATGATATTTTTTATTTGTTTCATTTCTTGTGAGAAACAGATTCTTTTCAGTAACTTTAGGTGTGTTTAGTGCCACCAGTTTTATGAAATTGAGTCTGGGTGAGAGCATTTAATAAAGTGATGGAGGGAAGGGAGTTTCAAAGGCAATGGAGTGGGCGCGAGTAAGCATAGAACAGCTATCCGGCCTCAGAACTGCAAGGAACTCAGAGCTCCATCAGCTATTCTACTGAACTACTAGACACCTTTTTGCCCACCCTTTTCTCTCTTCAAATCTTTTTCCCAAACATTTTGCTTGGATCCTATTTAGAGGAACCGAACTAGCACATGTATAACTATCAGGCTACAACACATTTTTGGGGGATTTCAGTGATTCAGCCAAATTAATTTTTTCCACTGTTCACGTCTGGTTCTGTTTCTGAAACATCAATTTTTGTGATTTACAAATGTATGAGGACATATTAAGGATATCTAATAACTTTGAAAACATCATGTCCATAAGTAGTGAGTTTTATTCTTTAAGATCAAATGATGATTTTAATGTTAAGCATTAAATAAGGAACAACATATGGAAGCAGCAGTTTCTTTGATTAGAATTACCACCCTGTACAAAAAGGTAAAAAAAAGAGCACTTGAACATAATTAAAAATGCTTTAAAAAGATTAAACTTTTGAATTAGAATAAAATCTAATCTACAAGTAACGTAAATGATAATCCCCAGCAGTTTGTATAACAGAAAAATAACATGAAAATAGGTACTGAACAATATACATAATGCACTTGTTATCGATAAAAAAAACAACAACTATCAAGTAATTTTATGTCTGCTTCATGTTCCTTTTCTAAATAAATAATAGCTGTTTGACCTTCAATTCCATGTTTCCTTATATCTTAATTAGGTAAAATAAGTGGTAAATAAGAGAGTTGCAGGCTACTTACAATAATATCTTCACAAAACATATGTATTAATTACTAAACATTGGATTCTCAGATTAAAGCGTAAAAGACTACTGCAAATACTAGTCCTCTGTATGCTCCTTGCTATATTCACAGTATGAACTATCTTGGGCAGGTGTTCGTCCAGTGCTCTATAGAAAACATCAAGTGGTTTGATGTAGCAATGGCACAGATCATATTCCGGTGGGCAGATTTTGTCTCTGTTTCGATCAGGGTCTGTGACCGTATCCTTAATGTAATCAATCATATAGCTATACAGATCTATCAAATATCAACCACATATCCAAATATTTATCTATGTTTGGGAAATTCATTTCACCAAAAACAGTGTTCTGGCTTTTTCATGTAGCCATGTAAAGGTTTATGGGTGTTTCTTTAGATATTTAATATTTAAGGTTAATATATATTAAAGGGTCATTATAGTAACCAGAGCAACTACTGTATTAATGTAATTGTTTGGGTGTTTACAGTCTGTCCCTGGAGGCATTTTAATGTAAACACTTTTCAGAGAAAAAGCAGTGTTACTGCCTTGTGCTTTCTGGGTCAGTGCAACACAATGTGCAACACAGACTTTTGGCATCTCCATGCACTGAATGGAGGTGATGAATGTTCCTCATAGATACATACACAGGCAGGCAGCCACACACAGGCAGTCACACACACACAAACACGCCCACCAGCACACAGTCACACATGCACACACAGACACACACACTGGCAGACAGTCACACGACACACACACACAGGAAGACAGCAACAAACAGTCACACACACACAGACACACACATACAGTCACACACACACAGGCAGACAGTCACACACAAAGTCACACACACAGGCAGACAGTCACACACAATGTCACACACACAGGCAGACAGTCACGCAGACAATCACAAACACATGCAGACAGTCACACACACACAGACACACACACAGGCAGACAGTCACACACACACAGGCAGACAGTCACACAGACAGTCACACACACACACACAGGCAGACAGTCACACACACACACACACACACACATGCAGACAGTCACACACACAGACACACACACACACACACACACACACAGGCAGACAGACAGTCACATAGACACACACACACACGGACAAGCAGACAGTCAAAAACACAGACAGCCACACACACACAGGCAGACAATCACACATAGTTGCCTCTGTTCATTATGGAGGAGTGGAGGCAGTGCAGCTCCTGGAGACTTGTTGTTGAGGAAGCACGGACTCCTTCCGGCTTCCCCTGCAGCAGTTACACAGCACTTTTAACTCTGCCCCCACCATAAGTTTAGCTCCGCCTCAGCTGCACGGGAAGCTCCGGCCCCTCCACACAATAAGCTCCACCCCATCTGCACGGTAAACTCCGCCCAATCCGCATGTAAGATCAGCCTCCTCCGCAATATTGGAGGGAGGGTTGTTTTTTCTATAATCCTTGCTGGCCATGTGTGAGCTGTGTCGGCTGCATGGCGTCCCCTGCTCCCATGGCGCCCTGTTGCAAACCCTAAGGCCGGCCCTGTACACAGGGTACTATCATGAACAGTCAGGATAAAGCCAGGTCTGGTTACTGGAAAACTGGAAAAAAATCTATACACATAATCAGGACAAGCAGGTCTTGCTGGGTCTGATAAACATAGCACATAGCACAAATGATAGTCAAAATAAGTCAGGTCAGGATTACGAAATGGCCCAGAGCTAATGAGGATAAATGTTTAAATAGACCCTAGAATCACATATGCATTGAAATTGGCAAATGCTCACTGCATTAATAGAGATGCCAATATGAACTAAAAAAAAGGAGCTAAGGAAGTGTCTCACTTAATTTAGGTTGGTTTGGATTTTTTAGAGTCTTTTAAAATCATCATCATTAAGAAAGAAATATATTGTGATTTACATTCTCTCATATATCTTTCATATATTTTGCACATTTTATTCCCCCCTTTTATTTGCTCCCCAATCTCAAACAATGACTTGCTCTTATGAGCCTATAATAATAATAAAGAGTACTCTTTATCAATGTGATTTGCAAATAGGCAAATTTTAAGATAAATTTCATTATTAATGATGATAATTTTAAATCGGAGGTGATTTGCATTCTTTCTATATTTCATATAGAGTACTCTTTATCAATGTGATTTGCAAATAGGCAAATTTTAAGATATATTTCTTTCTTAATGATGATTTTAAATCAGATGTGATTTGCATTCTCTCTATATTTCATATATTTTGCACATTTTATTCCCCCCTTTTCTTTGCTCCCCAATCTCAAACAATGACTTGCTCTTTTGAGCCTATACTACTTCCTGACATTAGAATATATGAACATTAACAAACTTTTTGTTAAGCATCTGGTAGAACGTATTTATCAGGACTACAAAGAGTTGCATCTCGGGAGATGTAGTCCCGACGGTAAACCGGAAATGACGTTGCGGCAGTACAAGCCGGAAATGAAGTAACGGCAATCATAGCCGCAACTTGGAACAGATGACATCCTCGTCTGTGGGAAAGGTGATTGGCGAATAGGATAAGAGGCGGAAATAGACACAATTTTTAAACCGGACAGCAAAACAAGAACTGAATACGGACATCGGAGGCGAAACGCGTCTTGGTACGGATGATCCATATTGGTCAAGAGGAAAGGGGAGAAACAGACCATAGGAAACGGTACTGCTGCCTACCTTAAAGACACGGATGCAAAAGTATTTAGAGCCTATACCCATATAAAGGCTCTAAAAAATATGAGTCTATTTTCACGTATCAGTATTTAACTCACACTTTGTAACCATACAATATTATTCTATGTGCTTCTTTGTTTTTTCTTTTTTTGCATATATACTCTCTGTTTCATCCTGAGGGGTAAGTGTATACTTATACGTTTGAGCACATTGGGATTATATTTAAAGCGCTACACTCTTACCAAGCAGTGGGGAAGTTTGATACTGACCCACTATTGGTTATTGGTTTTCTCTTTGAATTTAAACCACTGTAATTTATGGTTTAATATGTTATGTTATGATAAATGCAAAATAATCCAAATCCTGTATCCTGACTAGACAGATAGGAACTGCCAAATGTCTAATATCTCATGTATGCCTGATGTAAAGTAGCTTTTCAATTTTCTTACAGTTTGGTACCAGGGCTGTTTTTACATATCTGCGGTGTTTGTGTTTAGCTGTAAGTTTCCTCTTATTCATTTACTGTACCCACACATATTATATACTGTTTTTCTCGCCATTAAATGGTCTTTCTAAAGATTCCATTATTTTCATCATATAATTCACTATAAAAAATATAAAATATGATGAAACTTTTTTTAAAAGCACACTTTTTTTAACTTTGACCCCCAAAATTTGTTACACATCTACAACCTCCAAAAGACACCATGCTGAATAGTTTCTAAATTTTGTCCTGAGTTTAGAAAAATCCAATGTTAACATGTTCTTAGCTTTTTTTTTTTTTTACAAGTTATATGGCAATAAGTACAAGTAGCACTTTGCTATTTCCAAACCATTTTTTTTTTCAAAATAAATGCACGTTACATTGTAACACTGGTATCTGTCAGGAATCCCTGAATAACCCTCCACATGTATATATATTTTAAAAGGAAGTAGCCTAAGGTATTAACCTTGGGGTATTTTGACTCTTTTCATGCAACTATTTTACCACCAATCTATGCCAATTTTAAACAAAATAAAATAATTGGTGATTTATTTGACACACATAGCAATTTATGAATACATGTACTGCGAACCTTAAGGGTTACTGCCAAAGAACACCCCGATATGTGTTTAGCAACATCTCCTGAGTACAGTGATGCCGCCCATGTATACGTGTGGGGGCTAAAAGACCTTATTAGGAGGGTGCACATTCCAGTTTTCCAACTTGGAATTTTCACAGCTGGTTATTGTAATGGATCACCTGGCACCCCGACTGGGTACCTCCGTTGATGGATGCTCCTAGTGCTTCCTGAGGGCTCCAAGCGCTCCACTTGACATCATAAGCACTGCAGCCCCCACAAACCGCCGCAGCTTGGTTGGGGCCTCGCCGTCTCCTACACACCCTGGACCTACGACAAGGCTCCAGGCTGCAGGGGGGGAACCTCTCTTCCTTCAGAGAGCGAAGCAGGAACAAGCTCTTAAAATAGCTTAGTGATTATAGCTAGGGGAGTATACAATGGAGCAATCCCCATTGTAGATGCAGCCTTTTCCCCCACACATGAGACAAGGCTCTATGTTGAGGGTAAAACAGGAACTCAGCAGTCTGAGGGTTTATTGTCTCTTATATACAGGTTTTCCCACAAGGTTACCACCCACGTGGACTTTGTGGAACACAGGATACAAAGTTACAAAACCAATCAGGACAGACTTGTACAGTTAGACACTCCCAGCTAATGTACACAAACCCTCCCTCTGCCTGTGATACAATTAACAAACACAATGGGCTAACTTAATTACTCACAGGAAGAAAACACACATTTTTCCAAAACACAGAAAACACCCCAAAACACAACATCTCCCCACAATTATACATCCCTAGATAGCCCTGATTTGGGTGAACAACATGTCCAAAAATCACCCAGATCAGAGCCGGGGTTCAAATGTTTTCTGTAAGTCTCTTTTGACCGACCGCAAGCATGGCTTTCATGCCCAAAATAGTTTCACAGATTTTGGCTGTGCGACCAGTGTATCTTCTCCTCTATCCTATAGATAATTGGCGTAAGGTGCTTTGGTAACTTAATTATTTCCAGGTACAGGGAATATCTCTAGTCAAAACTGATACAAAAACCACATAAAAATACATAACTCTTTTAATACAATGTTTAACCTATATGTCCAACATATCCCCAGATAGCACGGATCTGAGCACTCAATATGTCCGAAAAGCGCTCAGATCTCACAAATACAGTTGGATCGCCATAGGGTTAAACAATAGCAAGAGCTGATGGGAGATTGAGGAGGGACAAAGCAACCAGTTCAAACTGGTCTGGCAGTGTCCATGGGACAATGCCCTGCTGGAGAACAATAGGACAGGAAAAAGGGGGAGGGGAAGAGGCACATTTTTCCATGGATTTAAAGGGGCAAAAAAAGTGTTTTAAAATCCAATAAGCCCAAATAAACTTTTCAAATGGCAATACACCCCAGGAGCCATAGTCACAGGGCAAGAGGCTGGCAAGCTGGCCTCTCTAAAACCCAGTGGCGAGGTTATTTTCGCCACAGTCATCATGCACCCGTGTGCTATTTTGGACATTTTTGAATTTGGCGTATGTAATTTACCCCCTCAAACCATATATTTGTTTTAAGTAGTCAACCCACAGTGTTCAAAATAGGGCAAGTCCACTCTTTTATAGTAGCCACTTAGTCCTGACCAAAATTAGCATTTACATTTGTTTTTTTTTTTTGCATTTTGTACACATAAACTGCCATTTCAATGATGATTATCAGTATAATGCATTTATAATACATTTCACTGCTCTAAAAAAACTCATACTTGTGTAGAGTAATATCTCATGAGTAGAACAGTACCCCTCAAGTATAGATTTTATGATGATTTGGAAAGTTACAGGGTCAAACATAAGATTTACCAATTTCTATTTTTGTAAATTGCTATTTGCCAGAGTGGCTATGTTGCCTTTGAGATAGTAGGGCAGCCCAGAAATGAAAATTAACCCCACCATGACATAGCATTTGAAAAGGTAGACAGCCAAGGGTATTCAAAATGGGGTATGTCCAGTCTTTTGTAGTAGCCACTTAGTCACAAACACTGGCCGAATTTAGCATTTATATTTGTTTGTGTGTGAACAATACAAAAAGAGAATATAAATGCTAATTGTTGTTTACGTTTGCAAATGGTATGCCATCATGGGAGTACCGTATATACTCGAGTATAAGCCGACCCGAATATAAGCCGAGGCCTAATTTTTTAAACTGGGAAAACGTATTGACTCGAGTATAAGACTAGGGTGGGAAATGCAGTAGCTACTGGAAAATTTCTAAATAAAATTAGATCCTAAAAAATGTATCTTAATTGAATATTTATTTACAGTGTGTATATGAGTGCAGCGTGTATGAGTGCAGCGTGTGTGTATGAGTGCAGCGTGTGTATGTATGAATGCAGTGTGTGTGTATATGAGTGATGTGTGTGTATGTATGAATGCAGTGTGTGTGTATGAGTGCAGTGTGTGTGTATGAGTGCAGTGTGTGTGTATGAGTGCAGTGTGTGTGTGAGTGCAGTGTGTGTGTATGAGTGCAGTGTGTGTGTATGAGTGCAGTGTGTGTATGAGTGCAGTGTGTGTATGAGTGCAGTGTGTGTGTATGAGTGCAGTGTGTGTGTATGAATGCAGGCGTGTGTATGAGTGCAGTGTGTGTATGAGTGCAGTGTGTGTATATGAATGCAGTGTGTGTATGAATGCAGTGTGTGTATGAGTGCAGTGTGTGTATGAGTGCAGTGTGTGTATGAATGCAGTGTGTGTATGAATGCAGTGTGTGTATGAGTGCAGTATGTGTGTGTATGAGTGCAGTGTGTGTGTGTGTGTGTAGCTGAGCCTTGGTGGGGGGTGGGCAATTTTTTTTTATTATTATTTTAATAATTTTGTCTTGCTTTTTATTATTATTATTTTTTATTTAATTATTATTATTTTTATTATATTTATTTATTTTTCGTCCCCCCTCCCTGCTTGATACATGGCAGGGAGGGGGGCTCTGCTTCCCTGGTGGTCCAGTGGCATTGGCAGTTCAGTGGGGGGGGGGGGCTGTCAGGAAGCACTTACCTCTCTTGCAGCTCCTGTCAGCTCCCTTCTCCTCCACACCGGTCCGTGCAGCTCCTCTCTCAGCTCACAGTGTAAGTCTCGCGAGAGCCGCACTATGACCCCGCGGCTCTCGCGAGATTTACACTGGGAGCTGACCGAGGTGCTGAACGGACGGCGCGGAGGTGGAGAGAGCTGACAGGAGTTGCAGGAGAGGTAAGTAAATGCTCTGCAGCCCCCACAGCCCCAGTCTGTATTATGGCAATGTAAATTACCATAATACAGACTATTGACTCGAGTATAAGCCGAGTTGGGGTTTTTCAGCACAAAAAATGTGCTGAAAAACTCGGCTTATACTCGAGTATATACGGTAATTTTTTAGTTTTATAGTGTTTTTGAAAGTTACAGGGTCAAATATATTTAATTAATTTTTTTATTGAAATTTGCCAAATTGGTTATGTTGCAAACCAAAAGTGCAATTAGTGCAAAATAAGATATTCGCAGACAGAAACTTCCCTGTACAAGGTGAAGCTTCCAAATCTACCCCAAAGACTTCCTCCTGTCTTCCACGAAATATATACAAAAAATAGGGGATGATCTGGGGATGATCTGCTAAGCCAGTAAAAAACAGGAAAACATAGCACTTTGTATATAAGAGGGGTATCTATTCTGATCCATCACTCAGTGACGTTTGAACTTATAAAGGTGGTAACAGACAGTCAAGGCAGATATCTCATCCTCATATGTAACCTCAATTATGTAACAGTGCGTATGCCCCAAATGAAAACCAAACAATATTTCCACAAAAACGAAATTGTTCCAGGTACCGCAGGGAGTACTGATTCTGTGTGGAGACATAAACCAGGCACACAACCCATCAATTGACTCTACCACTCAACGCAACGCACAAAGCTCCCCCACACCTAGATCTAGAAGTCGGGATCTAGCAACAATATTTAAAGAATTTGACTTATACGATTTCTGACGCGACTACACTTTTTATTCCCATTTCCATAACACACATTCTAGAAAAGACCTAATCCTGGTACAGAGCTCTGCGATCCCAAGACTCAAACAATGCACTATAGGTACTATAACATGGTCGAACCATGCTCCAGTAATACTCACGACACTAGACAACTACACATACAGAGGTAGAGGGGCATGGAGATTGAACGATTCACTGCTACAAGACAGAACCTATACAGCAACCATAGAAAGGGAGATAAAGACTTACTTTACGACAAATGACTCACAAGACATTAAACCAACTACACGGTGTAAAGCACACAAACCAGTTATTGGAGGCTTACTCCTCAGCAGAGCAGCTCATATAAAAAAAAACATGCAGCTGAAACATATGACACTTCTGAAAGAACTAAGGGGCAAGACACACAGTTACCACTTAAACCCCTTGGAAAATGTGATGGAAGAAACCAAAACAATGACAAAGAACATAAATGAGGTAAACTTAAGGAAAACAGCATATATGCTGGATAGACTAAAAATCAGACAATACTCACAACGAACAAGGTGAGCAAAATGCTAGCATCCTTACTACGCAAACAGCAAGCTAGATCCAAGATACCACATATAATAACTGATGACAACATAAAATTACTAAAATCACAAGATATCAACAACGAGCTAGCAAAATATGACAACAAGCCATATAACTTGCATAAAGATCAAAGCACATATAACCCAACCACCCAAGACATACAAGCGTACCTGGACCCGATAGCACTGCCAAGACTTGTTGAAGAGAAAATAAACATTTTAAGCAAACCAATAATGGAACAAGATATAACAGACTCCATCAAACAACTACCTCCACGTAAATCACCAGGTCTAGATGGTTTCACAAACCATTACTACAAAACATTCTCACACATACTAGCGCCACACATGAAAAATAGCTTTACCCAAATAATTAGCGAACGAATGCAACTAGCACATGCCATCACTCTCCCGAAACCAGGGAAAATACAAAATAAAGGCCAAAACTTACGTCCCATCTCCCTCCTCAATACTGATTTGTAACTCTTAGCAAAAATATACTACAACAGGATAGCTCCACTCTTGCCTACAATCATACACAAGGACTAGGTAGGGTTCATAAAAGGCAGGCAAGGAACTGACGGAACACGTAAAGTCCTTACCCTAATGTCAAGCCTCCGTAAACCAGGCACAAACGGACTCTTTCTATCCCTGGATGCGGAAAAAGCATTCGACCGCCTCAACTGGCACTTTATGGAGGCGGTCCTCCACAAATTTAACTTCCCCTCTGAATTGCTGACCCTACTAAAAGCCCTATATAGTTCACCCACTGCAAAAGTTACCAATGCCGGATTCACATCAGAAGCATTCCAAATCTTGAACGGGACACACCAGGGATGTCCACTGTCCCTTCTACTTTATGTATTGGCATTGGAGCCCCTAACGACACTCATCAGAAACCCCAACATAGAGGGCATCAAGATACAGGACAGGGAACACAAACTTACTTTATGCGCAGATGATGTACTCCGATCACTAAGCACTTCAGAACAATCGCTCCCACACTTCCAATCTATCTTGGCTGCATACAGTAAAATATCATACTATAAGCTGAACGTAACTAAGACGCAAGCATTAGATATCAACATTGATCAAACAATGCTTCATACATTAAAAACACTATACCCATATGAATGGAGGGATCACAACATCACATTCCTGGGGATCGCATACACAAAAAACATAAGTACTCTATACTAGACATTTGCAATTCGTTTTGGTCCGAATTTAAATTCGGAACAGATTTCGTCAATTCGGACATTCGGATGCTTCCGAATGTCCGAATTGGGGAGGTGCTGAATTGCTGAATTTCCAAAGTGCCGAACAGAACCGAATTGCTGAAGTGCCAAATTGCTGAAGTCCCAAATTACTGAAGTGCCGAATTTCGGAAGTGCTGAAACGAACCACTGATGTGCCGAATTTAAAAAGTGACAAAGTGCTTCGGATTTCTGAAAAGGGGAAAAACAGGAGAGGGAGGGAAGGTTAAGGGGATTAATGACAGGAATCGACCCTACCCTTACCCCTAAGCCTACTCCTAACCATACCCTTACACCTAACCAGGGGTGGGCTGGGACGGGGGCAGGGAGGCAATTGCCCCCCAGGCTGCCCTAAACCCAGGGCCGCCGCATCCAGCAAAATAAGGTAAAATCAGAATCCCCTGATTTTTCAACTTACCTCACTCTCCCTGATGATGTCAGGAGGAGGGGGCGTGACTTCCACTGCTCTTCTCACAGGATCACTGGGGAGTCTGGGAGAAGAGCAGAGGAAGTCACGCCCCCTCCTCCTGACATCTTCAGGAGAGCCCGACTTCACTGACTGCTGCTGCTGTATGCTGGTTGCTGCTCCTGCTGGCTGCTGCCCACCCCTCCCTGGCCTAAGGTAAGACTCAGGGAGGGGGGGAATACACTTTAGTTTTTATTATCCCCCTCCTCAGCCCCTGTCCCCTCCCTCATCCCCTGTCCCACTTCTTCAGCCCTGTCCCCTTGCTCAGCCCCTGTCCCCCTTCCTCAGCCCCTGACCCCTTGCTCAGCCCCTGCCCCCCTTCCTCCGCCCCTTTCCCCTTGCTCATCCTTGTGCCTTTCCTCAGCCCTGTCCGCTTCCTCAGCCCCTGTCCCCCTTTCTCTGCCCCTGTACCCTTGCTCAACCCCTGTCCCCTTGCTCAGCCCTTGTCTCTTTGCTCAGCCCCTGTCCCTTTCCTCAGCCCTTGTCTCTTTGCTCAGCCCCTATCCCCTTTCTCAGCCCCTGTCCCTTTGCTCAGCCCCTGTCGCTTTCCTTAGCCCTGTCCCCTTCCTCAGCCCTGTCCCCGTCCATGGCCCCTGTCCCCCTTCCTCAGCCCCTGTCCACCTTCCTCAGCCCCTGTCCCTTTGCTCAGCCCTGTCCCCCTACCCCTTTCCTCAGCCCTGTCCACCTTCCTCAGCCCCTGTCCCTTTGCTCAGCCCTGTCCCCCTACCCCTTTCCTTAGCCCCTGTCCCCCCCTCTTAACTCCTGTCCCCCCTCTCAGCTCCTGTCCCCCTCTCAGCTCCTGTCCCCCTTTCTCAGCCCCATGCCCCCCACCACAGCCCCTCTCCCCCAATTGCAAACCATATCACCCACACCAGAGCCCCTCCCAAATTGTAGCCATCACCCTACTTCAGCCCCTATCCCCTCACTACATTTCCTAACCCCCCCAGTATTTCAGTATGTCTGTGTGTGTTCCAGTATGTCTGTCTATGTGTGTGCACGTAAGTCCTGAATTGACGAATTCCAGAATTTCGGAAGTGCCAAACCGAACCAAAGTGCCGAATTGCCAAAGTGGCGAAGTCCCAAATTTCTGAAGTCCGAACCGAACCAATTTTTTGCCCATGCACATCCCTACATTATACCAAGCTATGGAAAAATCTACTCTCTACTGCAAAAATGAAGAAATCTCTATGTATCCTGGTCGGGCTGAATAGCAGCTATAAAAATGATAATTCTACCAAAGATACAGTACCTCTTTCGCTCTTGGCCCATATCCATTCCAAATCACTATTTTAGTACTTTACACAGGAAAATTTCAAAATTCGTATGGATGGAGAATAGATCCAGAATAGCATTGCAAATATTACAGCACCTACTGACGGAAGGTGGAATGAGCCTACCAAACTTTAAAGCATGTTATCATGCAGCTATATTGAGCATGATTGTAGAGGCACAAACAACAAAACAAGAACCACAATGGAATACTATAGAAAAAACCTGGACCCAAAACACAGACATAAATTTACTAGCCTGGGTACCACAGCACCTACGACCCCCAAACCATGATTGGCTATCCTCCACAACCCTCACACTCAAAATATGGGATTCACAGAGAATTTTATGAATAACTTATTGTTGTCCATGGCAGCACCCTTAAAAACACTTTCACTAATCATCAAAGATTTTAATTACAGAATATGGGAAAGGCATGGGTTCAAATTCCTACACCAAATACATAAAATTATACACAAAGGGAGTCACACCTACCTTCAATAGCTAAATTCTCTACAAATGCACTCCTGGCTAACAAAACATTACCAACGCATAGAGGAACAAACTGAGAATACCAAATTGACAGACATAGAACAAGCGTATACAGCTTCTAAACAACTGACAAAGCTAATATCTAGGATATATAAAGCTCTGTTCCCAAAAGAAGACTTACGAAAAAGCTTATTCATCCAAGCTTGGGAAAAAAAAAGTGGGAAAGATGCTTTCAGAAGAACAATGGCTAAATATACTTACGGCTCACCAGAAACTTTCACTATGCACCTCACACAGAGATATAACAAAAAAATGTATATACAGGTGGTATCTAGTGACCATGCAACTAGCTCAAATAAGCCCAACTCACTCTAAGAACTGCTGAAGATGTCACAAAGAACCTGGATCAATGATACACATATGGTGGCAATGCACCAAACTCAAGGCCTTTTGTAAAAAAGTAGCCCGGATGATACAAAAAAGCACAGGAACAAAGCTGCCACTCTCACCAGAATGCTATATCCTTCCACATTACCCATTAGAACCAGCCAAATCAGATGCTTACTTGATATACCACATTATATTGAAGCCCTACTGAGCATCACAATTAACTGGTCCTCATCAAGCATACCTCCTATAACAGACTGCATACAAAACATTATGCAATCTGGCAAATACGAACAAAGTGTCATGAGAATAATTGAAGCCCAATATAACACTAATCGAAAAACTAAAATGTTTTGGGAAAAAGCATGGGAAAAGTGGGAAATCTATATAACAAAGAGCAAAGAACTGGGACAATGACAAAAAACAAACAAAAAAAACACTCCTGCTTTAAAGTAATCCCTTCAGTCCAAAGAAGGCTCCCACTACCTGTAATGGCCACGATTGGAGAATAATTAAATCACACTTTCATGCAAAATTACAATGCACAAAACACAAAAACATGAGAACCAAGTAACATGACTCACATTGCAGGTGATGAATATAACAGACTAAACCGTAGTCACCTTAGAGGATGACACCTACACTGCAACGCAGTAGACATATATGAAAAAAGTCAGCCGCAACAAACTGCCTCTATAAATGGTTCAAGCAGGCAGGATCCCTTATAGCTGCTAATGGAGAAAATGAAGGTAAAACATCCTATGGATTCTACTGTACTTGTGGTAAATATGATGTCAGTCAATGTGAGCAAAACTGTACCTCCTCCCCCCCCCCTTTTCCTTTCTATACCCTCCTTGTTTTCTTTTTACTGTACTGTATTATACAAAATAAAAAATATGAATTATAAAAAAAAAATTTCATGTCATCTATGTTTGTATCTGTTTTCAATTGATCTGCATTAAAACCACCTGCCTAATATTGTCCACTGTTCTGGACATTTAAAAAAACAACTTTGAGTGGGAGACAGGAAATTGTGTCATTGATCCTAGTATGGCACTACACTGATTAGCCACAACATTAAAAATTACCTGTCTATTATCATGTAGGTTCTCTCATGCTGCAAAAAGAGACCTGGTGCATTGAGGCATGGACTCCACAATACCTTTAAATGTGTCCTGTGGTATCTGGCACCAAGACATTAGCAGCAGATCCTTTAAGTCCTGCAAGTTGCAAGGTGGGGCCTCTCTGGATTAGATTTGTGTTTCTAGCACATCCTACAGATGCTCAATCGGATTGAGATCTGAGGAATAACCTTAAGCTCCTTGTCATGTTCTGCAAACCATACCTGAACAACTTTTGCAGTGGTGAATTATCCTGCTGAAAGAGGCCCCTGCTATGTGGAAAAACCATTGCTTTGATGGGACGTATGTGGTCTGCAACAATCTCTAGGTAGGTGGTACATGTCAAAACAACATCCACATGAATGCCAGGACCCAAGGTTTCCCAGAAGAACATTGGAGAACACTGCTTCTGTCGGCCTGCCTTCTTCCCATAATGTAAACTGCTGCAATCTCTTCTCCAGGTAAATGATGCACAAATATCCTGCTGTCCACCTGATCTTAAAGAAAACATGATTCATCAGACTAGGTAACCTTCTTCCAATGCACCATGGTCCAGATCTGACACACACATCCCCATTGAAGGTGCTTTCTACACCCCCATATGCAGCAAACTACAATGCAGCTTTCTATCATGTACAGCATTACGTTTTTCAGCAATTTTATATACAAGAAGATCACAGTTGTAGATTTTCTCAAATTTTAGAAGAAACAAAAATGCCATTGCTACGGGTAACATTTAGCAACCGTTCACAATTATTTTATGACTTTTATATAACGAATCCAAGCCTATTAATAAGTACATATGAACAAAGGGTAAAAGCACATGGTCTTTGATATTTAATAAATGCATTAGGAAATGTCCGCCACTTAATATTCAAACTGAGTCTTTAGAGTATAAATTAATTAGTGTTAGGCTCCTTCTAATAAGGATTTCCCCTTTTAAAACTAGAATGAGTTATCAGAAGAGGCCTGGCAACATTTCAAAGATATTTTCTGACCTTCTAGTATTCTGGCCCACATTAAATTTTAACAAGATGCTATATATCTTGAAGGTCTATTTAAATTCTTCAGCATATAAGATATTTTTTTTTTTAATCAAACCACTGGAGTAGAAAAAGAGACTCTATCCAAAATAATAAGGGCATGTTTAAAGTGTACAAAATATGCACAGCATATTTTAATTTCACTACATAAATTACTACTCTTAGAATATTCTAATTAAGTGCATGCGATTCTCCCTTTTTTATGAAAACATGAGTTTTTGATCATGTCAAATACTTATAAATACCTTATTTATTCTAGATGATCTGAACTATTAAAGAGAAGTAAGTATACAAATCATGATAATTTTTTACAATGAACCAAAAAAAGTGTGTCATAATTACTATCATTTTATTAACCACACTCCTCCACTTGATGTTACGCCGGACGCATACACGCCTATGTTTCACTTCCGCATATGACGTCACACGCACGGGACGTCGGGCGTGATGACGTCATGGTATCGGAAGAGATAACCAGCAGCTGCGGCTGCACACTCCCACTAGTACAAGCGCCGTGATTGGATGTATCACGGACGCTATCCTCCAATAACCTCCGAGTTAAGGATATTTAAATTTGGACTTAGCAGCACCATGTATACCAATTGAGAAAGCCGAAATATATCGGCGAAACGCGTCTTGGACACTGGCACTTGAGTATATTGAATTTATTTTATTGTTTTTATGTATGATTTACAATAAATGTTACATTTCTTTTACCAAGTGGACTAGTGATATACTTATGCTGCTATAAAGAAGGGAACTGCCACCCTATAATTGACAGTATACCTGCATACTTGGAGCCCAGTTATAGGCTCCTAATAAGGTGAGAAGCCAATTGTCATTTATACCTTATTATTCACCTTACCAAGGATTTCTACACCAGGGTCAGCGTTGCTTCCCTGTTTTCTCTATCTTTTTGTCTCCATTTTGAGGTTAACCTGCATTCCTTGACTACCCAAAAGGACCTCAACATCACTTATATTATCTCCTGAATATTACAGGAATAAGTGTTTTATCCAATTTTAAGCGCTCCACCTTTGCACTATTTTTGCATGTTGTTGCACAATAATGCTTTTTTTGTATATTATTCATTGTTAGTAGGTGAAAGAGTTCCTACTTTTGGTGTGTTAGCTGCTATTATTATATTGTACACCATTCATCTCTTTTAAGCGCCTTTGAACACAGAATTCACACTTTTTCATATATCTTGAAGGTCTATTTAAATTCTTCAGTATATAAGATTTTTTTTTTTTAATCAAACCACTGGAGCAGAAAAAGAGAATCTATCCAAAATAATAAGGGCATGTTTAAAGTGTACAAAATATGCACAGCATATTTTAATTTCACTACATAAATTACTACTCTTAGAATATTCTAATTAAGTGCATGCGATTCTCCCTTTTTTATGAAAACATGAGTTTTTGATCATGTCAAATACTTGTAAATACCTTATTTATTCTAGATGATCTGAACTATTAAAGAGAAGTAAGTATACAAATCATGATAATTTTTTACAATGAACCAAAAAAGTGTGTCATAATTACTATCATTTTATTAACCACTGACCCTTAACACACCCCTACACCCATTGTTCAAATAATATAAGAAGATATATGTTATGTGAATAAGTGAAATGACCACAGCTTTATTGAAACTTGAGAACATGCCAGCATTAATATTTAAACAACCTGACAGCTGTTGGTGGGAGTTCCCCAAAATAAAGTTCTTAAACTTTGCTTCCATCAGCCCTTAACAGACTGTGACACCCCAAACTGACTCAGCATATCAACTATTAATTAAACTGTGCTGTCAAATAATACAGCCTGCTGTGATAAACAATAAACAGATAAATACACAAGAAAAAACAACATTGCAAGATTATATATATATATAAACAGAAAAGATTCAGGATACACACACAGGTCTTTGAAAAAAGTACAATGTGATTTATTTAGTGATAGGCATACAGCAAACAAAATCGACGTTTCGACCCCAGTGGGTCTTTTCCAAGATTACTGCATATGCATTTATGCATCCTATATGGTGGGCTAAAACACTTAGTAAAGTTCGCTATAGAGATATGGGTTAACCGCCGCTTCTGCAGGAATACAATTGTTCAGTTTTGGTTGTCTCTATTTTTCAATAGTATAGATGATTCATATGCTTCTACGGCACCTACACCCTACCAAAGGGTAGGTGTGGATGCACTTTGTCTCTGTGAGTTTTCTTTTAAATGCTTTATACTAAAATGATTTATTATATATTTTTGACAATATGAATATAAATCATTTGAAATTGATATATAGAGCAGTCGTATGCTTCTGTTGTATACCACGCTATACGTAGGCTCCTCTTCTGATAGTTTGTAGCTGGTAAAATATTGTTTATTACAACATTGTTTATTATGATTTTGATTGAATAAATGCATATGTGTATTAGCAAACATGTACTATTATGCCGCAAGCTGAATTAACACTTCCACTGCTTGTGTGTCACTTTATTGCACGATTTTTAATGTTTTCACATTCATTCACATTTTTTTGCACTTTACTCTTTTTCTTTCTTATTTTCTGTGGCTGGTTAGTATATTAAACATCATTGAGATAAATCTCTTAAATCCAACTCTTAAGCTGGACGGTCCTCCACTTAGAAACTTTCTCTTATACCTCACGGCTTTTTTTCACAGTACACAGGATACTTGTCCTGCACATTTGTAATGTTGGTAACCATAGCAACCACGCTTCTATGCGCCGGACGTCAGCATGTGATGAAGTCACGAAGGCGGTCTTAGCACACTTCCAAGTGGTATCGGTGAGTTGAACTACACTTCATTGATTGGTAAGTGTATTGATATATTTGTTATATATATTCACTGTTAATGCCTATACAGTAATCTCTAAAAAGACCTGCAGGGGTCGAAACGTTGATTGTTGTATGCTGTATGCATATCACTTAAATAAATCACAGTATATTTTTGTCAAAAGACCTGAGAGTGCATCCTGGATCTTTTTTTGTTTACATATTGGACGCGCTGTGGATTGCACCCAGGCAGGAATATTGAAATCCTGGTAAGGAGAGTGCCAAGCCATCAACCTATTGTATATTTTGGGTGCAGCTTTACACCCACTTGAGCACCCCATAAAGTGGAGGTACATATTTTTATGAGTGTTTGTCCTGCAACCCTTTTTCAAGTTTTCTCAGGATGGAGGATTTTTTTAGCAAGATCATGAGCCTTAGCAGAAACAGCGGAAACCCTAAGTATAACTGATGAACAAGCAACAGCTGTACTTTTGCCCCGCACCACAAAGAACCTGTCACACACCAACACTGCTAAAGAATTATACAATGATCTAATTAAATTGAAACAACGTGAAATTGACCTAGATCTTCACGGAGTGTTCATTTCGGATTACTATCGCGCAAAAAAGAATCCCTAGGGGCTTTAGTGTCCGCAATGCTTCAACGATTGGGAGACAGAACCCGGACTTTTGCAGACACTGGATGCAAATAGCAAATAATTGCTTGCTAGATTGGATGGTCATAGTGGTGGAGGAGGTGGGAAAAGAGCTAATCCAAGTTAAACAAACCATTCAAGAATTTGAAGTTAGCAATGTCACTATACTACAGGCACCTTTTACACATGATACTATGATTAAACTTCAGGAAGACATCCAGAAATACCAAAACGATCTAATATTTTTTAAAAAACAAAAACTAAGCAAGGTAAATCATGATTATACACACTATCAGGTATACAGGTGACTAAGTGGCACTAAAACCAACAACAGAAATTCCACACCCAGATTCAGACAACGTATCACAAGACCACAGTTCCAGACTATCGATGTAAGTTCGTGTGAATCGGCCTCTGATGCAAACTGCACCCTTTTTTAGAAAGAGTCTCGCAATCCAAAGAACCACCGGATGCCAAAAGAAAAGAGGGATACAAAAAAAAAGACCCCCCAGGAGAGGACTGTCAGGATCGGGACAGGGATCCAACACGCAGAGTACAAACAGTAGCCAGATACGTATACCGGACCTTAGAATGGCCGGACTAACGTAAGTAGTACCGTATAGAATGGTCAAAGACAAGCCGAGGTCGAGGGTAACAGAAGACAGGTAAGCGAGAGACAAGCCGAATCAAGGGTAACAGAGATAAGCAGAGTAAGGTAAACAAGCCGGGTCAAAACCAAAAGGGATAATAGAATACACAAGCACTGAGTGACTAGAACAAGCTAGAACCACGACAGGGCAATGAGCTAATGAAGGAAGCTCTGTTAAATACCCTGTTCAGAGCAGTAACCACACCTCCGAGACGTCCTGATTGGTCCTGCAGCAATTGACTGACAGGTCGATCCGGGGGAGTGTCCTGATGATGACTTCCTGCCTAGATGGTGTAAAAGGCAGTCACTCCCTCGCGGCCGGCCTTGCATGACCGGATAGACCGCGGGGAAGGGAGTCATCAGACCGTCTGGATGGCGGAACAGCTAAGTCTCTACCTCTTTTGGAGGTAGAGACCACAGGTACCCTGACAAGGACAGAAGGATATCACGATACACAAATACATCGGGGAGACCCCCAACTCAGAGAACACGTCCATAGTGTTTAATCTGTCAGACAAAATATTAACCATTGATCACCTGTCTGTTCTAAATAAATGCCTCACATTCATACCCAGCAAGAAACCCGATGCTTTTTCAACGGAAATAGAAATGTATAAATTACATCGGACCCTTAACTGTAATGAATTCCGGATAATAAGTCTGAACAACCAACCTAACCCATTTCCTTCAAGAGAAAAGAAGGATATCAAATCAAACAATATGGCAATCAAAACATTTGTACAAACAATTCAGAAGGATGTACAGAATATAATCAAAATACCTCCCAAATCCAGACATAATCTGTCTATCCGAGAGAAATGTGCCTTAAAAGATTTACTTCAAGACCCTAACATTTTGATCCGCCCTGCAGATAAAGGGGGAGCAATTGTTATTCAATCTTACCATCAGTATAAAAAAGAAATCTTAAGGCAATTACAGGATGGAAAAACATACAAGAAACTTACATTTGATCCAGTAAAAAAGTTCCAACAGAATATTCATCTTTTGATTGAGATTGGGATCCAGGCTAATTACATTAACCTCAGAACAGCAGAATTCTTGTACATGGGCTTACAGATCCACCCTGTGTTGTATACCCTACCCAAAATCCATAAATCTATGCAGGAGCCCCCTGGAAGACCCATTGTATCGGCGAGGGGCGGACTTCTGGAACCTGTGGCTAAGTTTGTAGACTACCACATACAGGGATGCGTTAAATAAATCTTGACCTGTCTAAGAGATACACAGGATCTATTACAACAACTGAAGGAATTAAAGATTGACAATAACATGGACTTTATCTTTGCAACTCTGTATGTACAAAATCTAGATACTGTAATACCTATAACTGAAGGAATACAGGCTGTACGAGAGACTCTCCTTAAATCAAGGACCTACAGGGGACCTCCTATAGAATATCTCCTGGAGTGGCTGTCTGTAGCATTAATATGCAATTACTTTAAATTCGAGCATAGCTTTTACCTACAAACCTTCGGAACGGTTATGGGGGCGGCCATGGCACCCTCATACGCCAACATATTCATGGCCTGAACAAAACCATATTTTCTCCACATACAATACAAAAATATTCAAATATTTTAGGTTTATGTATGATATCCTTGTAATCTGGAAAAACAACAACGAAGAACTTTGTGAAATGGTCCATGAAATTAACAATCTACAGACACCCATAAAACTCACATTGGCATATGATATTAACACTATTCAGTTCCTGGACGTCTCCTTATTTAAAACTGAGGATAGTATAGGCTACACACTGTACCGCAGGGATACGAATAGAAACACACTTCTCCTGGCTACAAGTTTTCACCCAAAACACCTTAAAGAGTCTCTCCCCATTTCCCAGTTTACTCGTGTCTTGAGATACAACAATGATCCTAAGTTAATGAATATACAATTACAACAAATGCAACGAAGATTTCGAAGATTTCGAAGATTGGAAAGAGGTTACTCACTTCAAACATTGATTATGGCTGAATAAAAAGCAAAACAATGTGTCCAAAACACGCAGGCGAAAACCCATGAAACACAGGAAAATCGTTTATTCCTTCCACTCACATACCATATCGGCACTCTACATGTTAAGGATAAAATATACAAACACTGGGATATATTGAAAGTAGATAATCATCTGTCACCTATTTTTCAAAACCCTCCTATCATCAGTTACAAACGCAATAGGAATTTACGAGATATGTTGGTCCGTAATGACCCTATACACTGCTATCATAAAACCAAGCAAATCAAGAGAAAAGGCTGTTACAAATGTACGGGCTGTGTAACCTGTAGCCACATGTTATCAAGTACATATTTTGCCCACCCACATACAGGCAAGCATATTCCGATCAACCACTACATCACCTGTACCACAGATCACGTTATTTATATGATCAATGTGGGTTGGCATATGTGGGCAAGAGTGATCTGACACTTCGCGATAGGATCAGAGGTCATCGTTCAGGAATCACGACTGCTTTCCATGACTAGCACATGGAGAAACCAGTTGCCAAGCATTTTTTGGCTCTATAACACTGGCTACCCACATTGAGGTTCATCACTATTGACCATGTTCCGCCTTTACCTCGTAGAGGGGACAGATCTAAAAGTCTGCTACAAAGGGAGGCATATTGGATCCATCATTTGGATACAGTATCCCCCAAAGGCCTTAACGAAAATGTTACATACTCTATGTTCTTATAAGCTAATCGCTACTGTATATTTAGTAATGTAAATATTGTAAATAGAGCAAATGCTGGTCATTCACATAATTCCTCTTTCTGTGTCTCATATAGATATTGGAATGTTATTATAATATGAGGAATATGGAGTGGGGGGTGACTTGTTACATACTAGTCTGTCTCTTTTTTGCTATAGTGTCATAACATGAGCATTGTCTTTATTGCGTCACATTTTCATTTTTATTTTGAAGAGGTTTTGGGGTTTGCTCTTGTTCTTGCATGGAACTTAGAGTTTAGAATCTTGATTCCCGTCTTAAATTTTTTTTCTTTTCTAATCAATTATCATAACCTTGGAGATTTTGGCCTTGTGAACAGCTAGTAAAGTTATTAACTTGGTGTAAATTAAATTTTGGGCAGTTTTTGTCTATTTCTCCCCTGTAGAGGAGTGTATATTGGATTCATTTAAACCTAGTATATAGACACCATAGCGACAACATGCTGTCCACATGAATAATCTCAAGTACCATTTCACGTAGGTATCTTGTTTTTTTCTAGGACAACATACGTAGTAATAGTAGCTTATCGAAGGTTAGGTTCTTGACTGCTATTTTTGTAGGCAGTGGGTTGCCTTTTTTTGTACCAATTTCTCTTTTACGTATTTACTATGGAACAGGGAGCAGATCTCCATATACAAGCTGTCTTTATGCATCCTATATGGCGGGCTAAAACACTTAGTAAAGTTCGCTATAGAGATTAACCTGCCGCTTCTGCAGAAATAGGATTATTCAATTTTGGTTGTCTCTATTTTTCAAAAGTATAATTAATTCATATGCTTCTACGGCACCTACACCCTACCAAAGGGTAGGTGTGGATGCACTTTGTCTCTGTGAGTTTTCTTTTAAATGCTTTATACTAAAATGCTTTATTATACTTTTTTGACAATATGAATATAAATCATTTGAAATTGATATATAGAGCAGTCGTATGCTTCTGTTGTATGCCACACTATACCTAGGCTCCTCTTCTGATAGTTTGTAGCTGCTAAAATATTGTTTACTACAACATTGTTTATTATGATTTTGATTGAATAAATGCATATGTGTATTATCAAACATGTACTATTATGCCGCAATCTGAATTAACACTTCCACTGCTTGTGTGTCACTTTATTGCACGATTTTTAATGTTTTCACATTCATTTACTTTTTTTTGCACTTTACTCTTTTTCTTTCTTATTTTCTGTGGCTGGTTAGTATATTAAACATCATTGAGATAAGACTCTTATATCCAACTCTTAAGCTGGACGGTCGTCCACTTAGAAACTTTCTTTTATACCTCACGGCTTTTTTTCACAGTACACAGGATACTTGTCCTGCACATTTGGGGTCGAAATGTCGATTGTTGTTTGCTGTATGCATATCACTTCAATAAATCACAGTATATTTTTGTCAAAAGACCTGAGAGTGTAACCTGGAGAGTGTATCCTGGATATATATATATATATATATATAGAGAGAGAGAGAGATAGATAGTCTTGGCACTCACCCTTCGCAAAAAATCGATCCAATATTCTAGCCTGGGTGCAAACCTCAGCGTCAGTATATATATTCATATATATATAAGGTGCACTCACAGGACTTCGTGAATAACTTTCTTTATTCTTAAGTGCCAATTACATGTGTAGATACAACAATCCTTAATCGACGTTTTGACCCATATAGGGTCTTTTTCAAGATCAATCTTACAGTGTACAAAACTAGATATATATAGGTAAATGCTAATAATCACTTACCAAAACGGTGTGTGGAAGAGAGCAGCCGCCCAGCCATCCGAAACCCAAAAGTGAAACGGTATACCCACGTGACCCCATTGCAGTCCCAGACAGTTGTAGGTAGAATAATTCTTCGAACTTGAAATAGTTACACGTGAGTGCAATTCGAAGGAATTCTAGAAGGTACTCTAGAAGGTATTGGCGGTCCTTGATATTTTTCCGAGATTTTGAGTATCTCTCTGAGGGCTTTTATACCCCCCATATGGGGTATATATGTGTACAGGCTTTGTACGTCAAGTGTAACCAATATTATGTTTTTTTGATCATCCAGGGAAATCGCTTCCATCCTGTTCAATAGATCTCTGGTATCCCGAATACATGTGGACAGTTCTTTTACACTATCCTTAATATAAAAATCCACATATTTTGCTATAGGTTCCAAAAGACTCCCTCTGGCCGAAACGATGGGCCTGCCCGGGGGATTGTTGGTGTTTTTATGAATTTTCGGGATAGTGTACAATACTGGATGTATCGGGTACTCCACAAACAAGTATTTGGATGGTTTCATATCCAGGTATCCCATTTGTACTCCCATCGTAATATGTTCCTTTATCATCTTTTGAAACTTGGTGTTCGGATCAAATGTTAATCTTTGGTAAGTGGTAATGTCAGATAGTTGACGCATAATTTCTGCTTTATACTGATGATATGCCATTATAACAATGCCCTTTATCTGCGTTTCGAATGATGATGTCCGAGTCTTGTTTTAAATCCTTAAGTGCTGCCAATTCACTTTTCGTTAAATTTTGTCTATGGTCAAGTGTTTTTTTAATAATGCATTCGGTATCCTTCTTCAATGTTTGCATAAATGTTTTGATTTAATTATTTGTTGTATTTACCTCTGTAGTGTATTTCAATTTAAATGGGTTCTTTTGTGTGTCTGGTTTATCATCCTTCCGATGTTCATTGTTAATCAAAGTACGTTGCAATTTGTACATCTCAACTTCCATTTTAAAGGGATCAGGTTTGGTCACTGGTACAAATGTTAGTCCTTTAGAAAGTACTGAGTAATGATCCGCAGTCAATGTTTTCTGAGAGAGGTTGAAGACATTAGTTATCTCTTCCGTATGGGTGGCTTGCCCTTGGAACTTGTGTTTCTGTCTTCCCTTCTGTCCTCTACATGGGATTCTGTTCTTTGTATGCCTCTGGTATCCATTCGAGACATTCCTGGGGACTTGTGAAAAAGGATCCCTTTCTAAAAAAAGGTGCTGATCCCCCACGTGATTTATCCTCTCTAGTTTCGGCCTCCGAAGCTGACTCTCCTGAGCTGATATCCACTGTTTGAAACGTGGGTTTTCTAATGCGTTATCTGTATCTTGGTGCTTGGTCTCTATTTGAAGATTGTGTGCCATTAAGCCACCTATATACCTTGTGATATTGATAGTCATGATTGACTTTGGCTAATTTTTGCTTTTTGAACCTGATAAGTTCATTTTTATATTTATTGATGTCTTCTTGTAACTTTAACATTTGTGTAGTTGCTGCCGAAGATTGTAAGGATAATGTGTTAGAAATGTCAAACTCTTGAATAGAGTGTTTCACCGTGATCAACTCTTTTCCAACTTCCTCAAAGGTATACCCACGTCATCACGTTGAGTTGTGTGGCTATACCGTTTCACTTCCGGGTTTCGGATGGCTGGGCGGCAGGTCTCTACCACACACCGTTGTGGTAAGTGATTATTAGCATTTACCTATATATATTTAGTTTTGTACACTGTAAGATTGATCTTGAAAAAGACCCTATATGGGTTGAAACGTCGATTAAGGATTGTTGTATCTACACATGTAATTTGCACTTAAGAATAAAGAAAGTTATTCACGAAGTCCTGTGAGTGCACCTTATATATATATAAATATATAACATTTGTTTTAAATTATTTTTACAGTTTCTTATTTATTATTAATAAAAAAATGTTTTTTCAATTTACGTTTTATTGAGTTTCAGGTAAAAGGATTCACAACATAGATACATGGTAATGAACGATGCAAATAGTATCGCAAGTCGCAGCTTGCTGTCAATCACATTAAGGATTTTATAAGCATATCATAGATTAACACAAATTGTAGAATAGTGTTTGCATTATAGAATTAACGACTATACAATGTCATGTTATAAACCACAGAATGGAACTGAAAACAGTGGAAACAAAAAAACATATGACAGATTAACCTGAAGGTTAGGAAATATGTGAACGGAAAGGCTTTATCAGGGCCTGGTGTGTGTGCCTACTTACTGTCCTGTTGTGAAATCGAGACCCAATTTGCCCAAGTTGTCTGGAATTTGGTGGTCTGGGAGGGCGAGCTGAGTCACATCTTCTCGTATATGTGATATTGTTGTAGCTTATCTTTTAATTGAGCTAGCGGTGGGCAGAGTGGCTTCTTCCAAGTGGTTGCCATTAGGTTTCTAGCGGCCAGTAATACAAGTGCTATTAGTTGATGGTGGGCCAGGTTTGTGGTGGTATCTGGCAGCAGTAACAGGCATGATAGGACTGAAGGTGTGAAAGATTTAAGTCCTAATTGTATTAACAGTGCATGGACATCTTCCCACAGCGGACGGATACCACTACATAACCACCAAATGTGGAGCAATGTTCCCTCCTCCACTTCACACGCCAACACTTTGGGGAAACCTTTTGGATATATTTTGTTTAGTTTATGTGGTGTTAAATACCATCAGTATATTAGCTTTTTGTGGGACTCTATGTGCGAGTAGGATTTTGTCCATTTGGTTAGTCCATTTAGTGCCCTGAGCCAGTTCTCTTCCGAGATGTCCATGCCCATGTCTTTGTCCCACTGGGATCTGCACACTGGCGGCTTGTCTTGTAGCATTTCTAGCCATGCTCTGTAGCAAAGTGAGAGGACTTTGGGCTTTGTCAGGGTCGCCCAGCATCTGAGCATTATCAGAGAAGGCGATAATAATTTGCGACCTGTGTGGGTGTTGGGTGGGGGAAGGGCATGTGAGGTCAGCATACTCCTCACTTGTAGGTATTTGAAGGTATCTTGGTCTGGGATGCCCCACTGCTTTTGCAATTCAGAAAAGGACCTCACTCTATTTCCCTCTAAGAGGTTCTCGAGTTGGGTTATGCCCGCCCGTGGCCAGTCGCTGAGGGGTGTCGTCTGCGTTATAGTTTTAAGTACTGTCAGTGGGGCCTTAGGATGGAATTTGCGATTGTAGCCTATCTGTGCCATAAAGGTGTCCCACATCATCAGGGTTAGTCTAGTGGTTCGGAGGAGGGTCTTTTTCACTAGTCGTAGATGTTTCGGAGTCCAGAGGTACTCAGTCATAGATCGATCTGGAAACTGGGCTCTTTCCATATCCACCCATTGTGTGTGGCCCTGGGGCGAGTGTACTGCTATTCCGGCTGCAAGGGCCGAAGCTTTGAAGTAAAGAAGTAAGTTAGGAAGGCCAACGCCTCTTGCGGTAGGTGTTTTTTGTAAGAGCGCGAGCGGGATCCTCGCTCTTTTGCCCCCCAAACAAACATGCTGCTGATGGACTGCAGGGACTTAAGAAACGAAGTAGGGACTGGTACGAGTAGCATATGGAAAACAAAGAGGGGCTTCGGGAGGGTCATCATTTTAAACGTGTTGACCTTACCCAACCATGAAAAGTTGACCTGGGACCTTATGTGCTGGAAGAGAGCCAATCAGGGTAGACATTTCTTCTAATCTGAAGGGTGTTAGGAGATAGTCAGCATCTTCTTTGATTAAAGGTGGGGAGGTTGAGGTCTGAGAGAAAGGTGTCTATTTCGGCAGTGATGGGGATTGTCACTTGAGGGTCATTCTTTCGATTGTATAGTTTGTAGTCAGCAAATTTGTTTGCTATATGTTGTGGATCTAATACTTTTCTCCACTTGGCGCCTTCGAGGTAGGCGATATTGGGGGCGCTGGAATTTTTTCGAATCTGAGAGGCCAGTTTGGTGCCTGCTCTATTACCAGTGGCAAAGAAACTATGTTTCATCCGTCTAAACAATAGTGTTGTTTGAGCTAGTTCAAGATCTCTGAGTTGTGCTTGTAATGATGGGAGGGGGATGGGGACAATTTTGTTGGAGTGTGTTATGTCTGTGAGTTCTCGGAGTATGCCTGTGTATTTTTCGAGCCGTTTCTTTTTAGCGTAGCTAGCGTGTTTGATAAAACTGCCCCAAATCACAGCTTTAGGTCTTGGGTAATCTGTCAACTACTGTCGGGTCGGTAAGTAAATGGTTGTTCAACCTCCAGCTGCTCCTACCACTGGTCATGAATTGTTCTATTAGGGATAGGGTGATGGGTGCATAATCTGTGAGTTGTCTACTCTGGAGAATAGTGCTGAGGGAATTAAAAACCTGTTGATCCTAGAGTATGCGCTGCCATATGGCACGTGAAATCCCTTTCGCTAGGATGTTGCAACCTCCATGGATCTACATAGTTATGTACTGTGAGGGTGTGTCTAATGCGGGAGACTTGTTTGCCTCTCGTCCTCATGGTTTGAGCTAGCAAAGGTTTATGATGAGAGGAATCTAAGTTGTTGTCTGGCAGGAAGTTTGTCCCCCCCCCCCAATCATCACGTCCCCAAACTTATACTTTGTGCTTAGTGCAAGGACATATTCCACAAAATCACTTTGTTGTTCGTTAGGACCATATACATTAATAAACGTATATGGACAGTTATTGACATAGCATTGTAGCACAAAATACCTTTTTGTCCCCAATTTTCCTGACCAGTGAGAAAGCCACATCTTTGCTAACTAAGATGGAAACCCCCATTTTTTTTTTTTTGCGTGGCAGACTTGGAAGTCCACAGGGAACGCTACAGAATTTAATTTCGGGTGCTGCCCATGTGGCGTTCTTGGAAGAAGGTATAGATTTTCTAACCCTTTGGGCAGTTATCTCCGGAAGCGATGTCTGACTTTCTAGCAACCGGAGTGCTGTTATAGAGAAAAAAACAAAACAAAAAAACAACAACATAATACATTGTCTGCAATAAACAACAGCATAATCTACAGTGACATGCTATATGTGCTTTGTGTACGTGCACCTTACCCATCTGATGAGGTTCAGGGAGTCTTTTGTGGGCGAATGTGGACCACTTTTGACCAGTCTCTGTTGAGCTTGACTGGAGATGCCCTTTGGTGGGGCAGGGAGGTTGCTGATTTGGCATGGGGAATGTCCTAATTCTTTAATAGAGATGTACCTTCTTCAGGGTAGAGGATGGTAGAGTCTTTTCCGTTCCTTTTAACCAGAAGCTTGGTTGGGAATCCCCATTTGTATGGAATTTTTGCCTCTTGTAGTGCCGCCGTGATTGTAGCGAAGGCCTTCCTTTTAAGCATGGTGGTGGCTGACAGGTCGATGAACAGCTTAATTTGTTCAAACTTCCCAGGAGGAGGTGGGTTGTTTCGGGAAGCTGCATGATCCTGTCTTTGGCGGGAAACTAGTGCATTTTAGTGATGACACCCCAGGTGTTTTGATCTGGGAAGTCTGTGCGTGCGATCTTATGTTATTGCGTCTATCTCTATCCTCGTGGTCGGCCACTTTGTCTTCCAATAGCTTGAGTTTGCATCCGTTCTCGTCTGCCCTTTAATTATTTTTTTTACAATATATATATATATATATATATATATATATATATATATATATATATAAACAGGAAAGATCCAGGATGTACACACAGGTCACTAAAAGTGATTTATTTAGTGATAGGCATACAGCAAACAAAATCGATGTTTCGACCCCAGCAGGTCTTTTTCAAGATTACTGCATATGCATTAACAATGAGTATATATCACAAAATAATCGAATAATCAATAAACTTACCAAAAAAAAAAAAAATTGTAAAATCAGGTGACACTCACATATATATACTTGATAATAATAATGTATTTTATACATGATTTAATTCATTATTTAAATATATGAATATTCCTAAAATTTTCAGTTATGGTTTAAATTAATAACATAAAAATAAAACTTATCAAATCAGGAGCCAGATTTTAACATGGCATAAGTCTCAAGCATATGAATGCTCTCTATATCATATGCTAATTATATCAAATAAAGCGTTTAAGAGTGGACTTCCAGAAATCAAAGGATAGGTGCAATAAAAGCATTTGAATGCTTTCTACATTTCAAATAGAAACAGCCTGAGTGGAATAACAGCGTACACTAAAAAAAAATGTGGCTAACGCCTTTTCATATGTCGACATGTAACAGTTTATTTGGCCAGCCGAGAGGAGTGCGTAAAAAATAACCTATCGTTAAATATAAACTCATTTTATATATATATATATATATGTGTATATTATATATATATAAAATAAAGGAATCCAGCGCACTCGCTTATTAACTAAACAGTGATTTCAAATCTTAAAGATTGTAATTAGTGATGTCGCGAACATAACATTTTCGGTTCGCAAACCAAGAACGCGAATTTCCGCAAATGTTCGCGAACCGGGCGAACCGCCATAGACTTCAATAGGCAGGCGAATTTTAAAACCCACAGGGACTCTTTCTGGCCACAATAGTGATAGGGGGGAGACCTACTCTCCTTCCCCCCCCAGCCCCCACCCCTGGGCGGCGGGTGGGGGCCATAAAGATAATGAGGGGGGGATGGACCTACTGTCCTCCGCCTCTCCGGCCCCCACCCCTGGGCGGCGGGTGGGGGCCATAATGATAATGAGGGGGGGACCTACTGTCCTCCCCCCGGCCCCCACCCCTGGGCGGTGGGTGGGGGCCATAAAAAAACAATAAGGGGGGACCTACTGTCCCTCCCGGCCCCCACCCCTGAGCGGTGGGTGGGGGCCCTTAATACTAATAAGGGGGGGACCTAATGTCCTCCCCCCTGGCCCCCACCCCTGAGCGGCGGGTGGGGGTCCTAAATACAAATGGGGGGACCCTTGTCACCCCCTCCCCCCCAAAAAAAAATTATCCCTCTACCTACCCCCCTCACCCTAAAAATAATGAGGGTGGACCTTTAACTAAGAACCTGTAAAAAGAAATTTGAAAAAACAACTTACCATTCGATGTTTTCTTTCTTCTAAAATCTTCTTTTTTCAGCCCCCAAAAAAGCCAAATAAAAAACCATAATAACCGATTCAATAAAAAAAATAATAATAAAAAAAAAAAATCCATCTTCACCCATGGAGGGCTCCGCACAGACTGAGCTCTGCAGGGCGGGGGAAGGCTTTTAAAGCCTTGCACCGCCCTGCAATTAGGCTAAGAAAACTCTGATTGGCTGGTTTAAGCCAATCAGAGTGCTCTTTGTCATTTTACACAGCGTGGGATAATTCCAAAGAACTTTCCCACGCTGTGTAAAATGACACAGAGCACTGTGATTGGATGGCTTGAAATCCATCCAATCGCAGTGCTCTGTGTCATTTTACACAGCGTGGAAAAGTTCTTTGGAATTTTCCCACGCTGTGTAAAATGACACAGAGCACTCAGATTGGATGGATTTCAAGCCCACCAATCAGAGTGCTCTTTTTTTTTCATTTTACACAGCGTGGGAAAATTCCAAAGAACTTTCCCACGCTGTGTAAAATGACAAAGAGCACTGCGATTGGATGGATTTCAAGCCATCCAATCACAGTGCTCTGTGTCATTTTACACAGCGTGGGAAAGTTCATTATTTTTATTCCCCTATATAACAATGTTTGGTATTTAGTGAATATTCCCCTGTATAACAATGTTTTGCATTTAGTGAATATTCCCTATGTAACAATGTTTTGCATTTAGTGAATATAGGGGAATATTCACTAAATGCCAAACATTGTTATATAGGGGAACATAACATGTTTTGCATTTAGTGAATATTCCCCTATATAACAATGTTTGGTATTTAGTAATATTCCCCTGTATAACAATGTTTGGCATTTAGTGAATATTCCCCTATATAACAATGTTTTGCATTTAGTGAATATTCCCCTGTATAACAATGTTTGGCATTTAGTGAATATTCCCCTATATAACAATGTTTTGCATTTAGTGAATATTCCCCTATATAACAATGTTTTGCATTTAGTGAATATAGGGGAATATTCACTAAATGCCAAACATTGTTATATAGGGGAATATAACAATGTTTGGCATTTAGTGAATATTCCCCTATATAACAATGTTTGGCATTTAGTGAATATAGGGGAATATTCACTAAATGCCAAACATTGTTATATATATGGGAATATAACAATGTTTGACATTTAGTGAATATTCCCCTATACAACAATGTTTGGTATTTAGTGAATATTCCCCTGTATAACAATGTTTGGCATTTAGTGAATATTTCCCTATATAACAATGTTTTGCATTTGGTGAATATTCCCCTGTATAACAATGTTTTGCATTTAGTGAATATTCCCCTATATAACAATGTTTGGCATTTAGTGAATATTCCCCTATATTCACTAAATGCCAAACATTGTTATATAGGGCAATATTCATTAAATGTCAAACATTGTTATACAGGGGAATATTCACTAAATGACAAACATTGTTATATAGGGGAATATTCACTAAATGACAAACATTGTTATATTCCCCTATATAACAATGTTTTGCATTTAGTGAATATTCCCCTATATACCAATGTTTTGCATTTAGTGAATATTCCCCTGTATAACAATGTTTGGTATTTAGTGAATATAGAGAAATAATAATAATTAAAAAAAAATTATTGCAGCTTCCGAATAAATCTAAAATGGATGCTGTCCAGTAGGTGGGAGGGTCTGCTAGGGAGGGTCTGCTGCTGATTGGCTGTAATGTGTCTGCTGACTGTGAGGTACAGGGTCAAAGTTTACTCAATGATGACGAATAGGGGGCGGATCGAACACCGCATGTGTTCGCCCGCGGTGGCGAACGCGAACATGCTATGTAATAGTTTTATTTAAAAACACCTCACCTAGGCAAAAAATGATGGGGGTTTAGTTACATTATATGATCATACATTGCATAAGCCTGCCAACTACGTCAAAGTACCTAATATTCGGCAGGTCCTATCCTAGTAACAGCCTAATGCTTGCTCTTATGAGATTAATCCACTTACTTGTGAAATACTTCCTTACTGGGACTCTCTGCAAGTCAAGGCTAAATAGGGTCTTTTGGCCCCAGCAGCACCCTATAATGTATGCATGTTCAGGTGAGTGCATCCCTCTTGGTTTCTTTTATATATATACATATATATATATATATATATACTTTTTAAAATTTATTAACTATATATTTTTTTTTTTTAACTTTTTGTAACTTTTACCACCAGCAGGGGGTCTGCCTGTCAGTTAAGGCAGTCCCCCTGCTGTCAGCACTGTGGACACCTATTACGGCTATGTGACCACTCTTTTAGAGTGGTCACATGACTCCAGGGGGTCCTAAATTGACTGAGCCCAGACAGTCCCCCCTAAGAAGAAGGGCGATCATCAGTAAATACATGGGGAGTAAGAGGGAGGGTAGAGGGTTAATTAAAAAAAAATATATATATATATATATATATATATATATATATATATATATTTACTATTACTGAGTGCCTCGACCCCTCGAGGCACTCAGTACAGGTAAAGCATCGGAAGCCTGCATGATGGCTTCCAATACTCTTCCTCACTGCCAGGGGAGCGATCACTTTGTGTTTTCCGGGGATCACCGGCAGTGAAGGGGATATTGCAGCAATGCCTCAGCATTGAGGCATCGCTGCAATACCATTAGATCTGCTGGAAGCGATCATGATTGCTTCCAATGCTCTAATTCCCTGCGGAAGTATCAGGTACGTCCTCGGTCCTTAAAGGGACACTCCAGGCACCCAGACCACTTCTGCCCATTGGAGTGGTCTGGGTGCCAACTCCTACTACCCTTAACCCTGCAACATTAAATATTGCAATTTTTTATAAATTGCAATATTTACCTCGCAGGGCTAACTCCTCCTCTAGGGGCTGTCTACCAGACAGCCACTAGAGGGCACTTCCTGGTTTAGAGCAGATTGTTTTGTGCTATAGCATCGCTGAACGTCCTCACGCTATGTGAGGACCTCCAGCGTTGCTGAAATCCCCATAGGAAAGCATTTATAGCATTTTCAATGCTTTCCTATGGGGAGGTCTAATGCCACGCACGCACATAAGGTCCCCCCCGGCCGCGCATGCGCAATTGGTCTTTTCTGCTGGATGACGTTGGCGGGGGAGGAGCGTAGGCGTGTTTTAACCCCTTCAGCAAATTGGGATGGGGGAGTGGGAGGGAGAGGGGACCTGCAGTGCCAGGAAAACGGTTTGTTTTCCTGGCACTGGCACTGGATAGTCCCTTTAAGTACCGTTTTTTGATATGTCCGAGGTTGGGAACAAGTAAAATTTGAGAGGTATCACCCAGTGTTCGGCTCATTAGGAGAACCACTTTAAAGTTTTTTATATCGGTGGTATCTGACTCCATCCAAGTTCCAGAAAAAATACCCCAATTCTACAAATCTCTGCTGGCGTGGCTGTGGGCAAACAGGCACATATTCCCATATGTAGTGGCATTGTCCACGTTTACAATTATTTTGGAAGAATGTACATACAATAATCAGGGATCTAACTCCTTCTGTTGTGACTTTGACCCCAGAACTATGTTTACTCAAGTAATTTCAAAGTGGATAAGATAATGGTAGGCCAAGTCTTGATAGCGACCACTATGGTAATACCATGTTATTGGAGGTCTGACATTATTCCTGCTATTAAAGAGGTATTAACATTGGCCTTTGAGAATAAGTGGTAAGAGATGCACCTCAGATTGCCATCACTATGAAGTGTTTTTCATAAAGCATATGTTATTTTATCCATCCATTGTAGTTTTATAATGGATGGATATTTTCCCCCCTGTTTCTTTTTGTTTGTTTGATTTAAATGTTTTCTTTATTCCATATATTTAATTCTTTTACAATGATTATTATTCTTAAAAATGAAAACCTTTCAATAAAAAATATTTGACAAGAAAGCAAAATATATACACTAATAAAATCTTTACAACAAAACAAGGTAAGTGCTAGAAAATTTGAATGTGCTAAGAATAGGTAAAATGAACTAGCTGTCCTAATATGCTCAATATCAATTAAATAAACAGAGCCTACATTTGTACATCTCAATTGGGAATGCATTAATATGTGTATCTCCAAATTAATATAATTCACAGACAAGCTACCAAAAAGAGGAATACAGAGGTATACTGTCTAAATGTTTACCTACTGTACCTGTTGATGTTTCTCTATGGAAGGCTCCAACAATGAACAATCATTCCTACATATTTAGAAAAGAAATGGAATACAGGTAACAAATATCTAAGCCCATGAAAACAATCTGACTTTAGACTACAGAAAAGTAAGGGTCTAGTGACAGAGGGCTAAATTTCAAAGTTACACATACAGATTAGGAATACGTTTGAGATTGTCAATTCTGTCATAAACCCTAAGACTTCCTTGGCACAGTCTAAAAGATGATGTGCCTACATTTATCCAGAGAGCAGCACTTCCAGGGGGCATTTTGCTCTTCTGCTCTCAATAGCTGAAGCACTGCCTATGGCGCATACTAAGAGGAAGGGAGCACTAAGCGTATCATTAAATAACAAACATTTCTTTTCACACACACAGCGAAGTCTCTTTCACGACACCCACAGTACCAGTGGTTATCTCTCCCACACTGTTCACACTGCCGCTGGGAAACGAGACAGGTTGTCTCCTTTCCCAGGACTTCACACTAGCACTGGAGAACGAGACCAGTTGTCTCCAATCCCTGCACTTCACACTGCTGCTGGGGAACAAGACCGGTTGTCTTCGTTCCCGAGACTTCACACTACCGCTGGGGAATGAGAATGGTTGTCTCCATTCCCAGGACTTCACACTGCCGCTGGGGAACAAGGCCGGTTGTCTCCATTCCTGGGACTTCACACTGCCGCTGGGGAATGAGACCGCTTGTCTCCGTTCCCTGGACTTCACACTGCTGCTGGTGAATGAGACGGTTGCTTCCGTTCCTGGGACTTCACACTGCCGCTGGGGAATGAGACTGATTGTCTTTGTTCCCTGGACCTCACAAGGATTGCAAGTTTTGGGGATGTAAAGGGAAAAAAAACTAAAGCGAAAAAATTCCTGAAACAATAAAACCTATAGGTATAAGCAACATATCATGATGCATTTTAAAGGATAATGAAATAAAGGTTCTTAATAAAGGTCTACATTTGTAATTCCTTCTAAGCATTTTTAGCTTTTTTGAACTACAGTAGGAAATTATCTTTTTTTTTTAAATTCTGTAAAAAAGGAATTAGACAAGGAAGAGACTAATTATATTTTTAAGAATATTACAGACTTTGTCGTCCCCCCCCCCCCCCCCCCGAGACATTTTAAACATGGGAGCATAGAGGTTTTAGAGTGCAGTTTTTAATGATTTTTTAAAATTTAAAGGTTATAATAAATATTCTAATTTGACTAGACGTGAAAGGGATGCTTTGAAAAGGCTAATCATTTTAAAGAGAATTTGAATCTGGACCTGTCTATTGAAACGGTTTGGAATGCACATAAATCTGTCATGAGAGGTCACTTTATTCAGTAGGCGTCCTACACGAAAAAAACTAAATCTAAAAATGTACATATCTTGGATAAGGATTTATATAATTTAAACCAATGACATGAATTTGTCCCATCCCCTACATTATTGGCTTTGATTAAGGATATCATGCAACAAATTGACCCTATTCAATAGGCATGTTCAAGCTTGATGTCGAGACATTTGAAATTTTATCTAAATGGGATAACATCTCAGCAATACTATCAAGCTATTGAATGGCTCAATATAGGATTGAACATATTATTAATGCACCAATATATTATTAAAACAACAATACCAAATTGTATGCCAAGGTTTTAGCCACTAGGTTATCCAAAATTATCCCTGATATTGTTAAGAATGACTAAGTTGGATTTGTGTTGGATAAGCAGACCACGGAAAGTTCATCAATATTATTCACTGGATTTGGGTTGATCAGATGCCTTCTATGCTTCTAGCTTGAATGCAGAGAAGACATTTAATAGAATACACTGGGGTATTCAATGGAAGTTTTATTTAAATTTGGCTTTACGACACTACTTGTGGATGCAATATTTCCATTATATCATCATCCCACTGCTAGAATCTCGGGCACGGGTTTCATGTTAGAGAGTTTTCCTCCTACTTATGAAATAAGTCAGGGTTGCCCCCTATAGCCTCTCTTATTTATTTTGGCAATGGAACTCCTGGCCAAATTTATTAAGAATGATCCAATGATAGAGGGTGTTCCGATTGGTGATGTTAGTCACAAGATCAGACTTTTCGCTCTTGACATCATTCTGACTTTGTGAAACCCAGCTGCTTCTCTTGATTCAGTGATTCATATCCTAACACAATTTAGTAAAGGTTTTTATATTATAAGCTTAACAAAAATAAGACTCAAGTGTTGCCTTTTTATGTACCACTGCCTGTTTTGGATGCTCTAAAGGAATATCTTCAATTTTGAGTGCAGGGATTCGCATATTGCCTATGTGGGTACTAGCCTGACCAAAATCCTGTCAAACATGCACAAATGTAATTTGCCTAAAGTCTGTACAGATCTTCAGAGAGAGTTAGATAGGTGGGGGAATTTGGAGGTTTCATGGCTGGGTAGGATATATTCCTTAAAAATAAATTTTCTTCCAAAAATGTTGTACTTTTTATGAGCCATACCTATGTCTCTCCTATCATTCTTCAGGAAAATACATTCAGCTAGGATAGGGTACATTTGGTTAGGCAAGCCCAGTAGGATGAGCAAATTGTTGTATGGCTACCTGCAAATTTGTTTCCAAAAGTTAGAGAGATACTTCCTACTAACAGGACAATGTTAAGGGCATTGGATGCATTGTTCAAGGGTGTCAAGGGGACAGCTTTATGGTCCAGAGCTATGCCACTTTCCGTTTTAGAACATGTTACACCAGGGTTTGAGGTGGCTTTCTGGAGATCTCTCTCTCTCTTAATAATATGGACGATTTCTTTCCAAATAACTTCTTACTCTCATATGATCAATTTAAATTAAAATATGACTTAGATGATTTGGTTGCCTCCAAATATGAAATTATTGTTAACAAACTAACTGAGCTGTTTGAGGTCACTACTATTGATCAAAAATAAATTTATTTGGAAAAGTTCACATTTGAAAAAAATCTATATTGATGACCCAGATAGGAAACATATTCTTTAATTGTGTTACTTCTATGTAAATTCTAAGCCCAAAGCCAAATTAGATTTTATGGGAGCATGGGAGAGGGATTTCCAGACAATATTACCAATGGATGTCTGGTTGATCATTCCCTTGAATTTGAAGGGCATGACTCAGTGTTCAGCTCATCTGGAGAACAACTGCTATGTATAGATGGCATTTGACCCCATCTGGACTTCAAAACTTTTGTCAGGGATTGGATCTATATCAAATAACCTTTCAAGATAGATAGATACATTTCTGCAGCCAGTAGTGTTGAAATCAAAATAATTTTTAAAGGATACAACAGGTATTCTTAATTTATTGAAGGACATAGTTTTGAAGAAAGAACTTTTAATTATCATTTGTAATGAAGTTTTACTCTGCACATCCATTCCCCATGAAACATGACGTGCTGCGGTTAAATATATTTAAGAACAAGGCAATTTTTTTATCATATGAACAAATAGTTTTTTTAATTTAATGTATTAATTGAACCTTTGGCAACAATTATTTCTGGTTTGACTACTTCTTTAATATACAATTCAGAGGAAAGGCATGTTTATGTTTTTTTGGGAAACTTTTATTTATTCTGAACATAGCTGGACAACGTGCATACAGACCTATCACCATTACATTGATTATATGTTTATAATTTTGGAATTTGGGAGGGGCATTAATAGAGTTTAATGATTTTTTAAATTATTTCTTAATGAGAACAAGGCTTAGACTAAAGAGCAATATCAGTCCTAATTATATAGACTTTCTGAATTAAATATTTTTGTAAAGGATGGGTGTCTAAAAACAAAAGCAGGAATGAAATGCTGCACATAAAAAAAATAAAAAAAAATAAAGGTAGGCATGACTAAAACAGAAATGGTTAAAGCCTATAAAATTCAAACAACGCTTTGATATGGTGATGGCATAGAAACCAGCAGCTGTCAGAGTTTTGACTCAGGCAACACCCTCAAGAGGCACAGGACAATCCCAGTGTGGCTGCTTGTATGTGCTTTGACCCCAGTGCCGGTTAGTTGTGTACCCATGCACTGTGATAATGCCAGTATAGTAAAGGCTGTGTTCTTTCCCTCTGTGTGCAATTCATCTGGGCCACTGCCCAAGTAGGACTCGATAGACCAAGACATTTCGGTGTGTGACTCACCGCGGCTGATATTTCAGAGTGTGTCAACTGCTGCCATCCATCGTGAGCCACCTCTACAGCCAGAGTCCTCTGTTCACTCCATGACCCAGACCGTGAGTACAGGGGCTGGTGGTCACTCCTCTCCTGACTGACCGGTAGCTGCAGGCTTCAGTCCTGTTTGTCCCAGAAGTCAGCGTGGACCTTGAGACTTTGCTACCTCAAGTCTAAATATTGATTTTGAATTATATCATTTTTTATTTATTTTTATAAAGTTTTACTGTCTTCTTTGTGCAGTAGACATTGCATACCTAGATATCAGTACTTCTTTTGACACTGTTGCACATAGAAGGCTTATCAATAAACTGCAATCTTTAAGTTTGGATTCCAATATTGTTAAATGGGTTAGGCAGTGGCTGGGTGACAGGCCACAGAGGGTTGTAGTCAATGGAGTATATTCGAAGCATGGTCTTGTCACCAGTGGGGTACCTCAGGGATCTGTACTTGGACCCATTCTCTTTAATATTTTTATTAGTGATATTGCAGAAGGTCTTGATGGTAAGGTATGTCTTTTTGTTGATGCTACTAAGATATGTAACAGGGTTGATGTTCCAGGAGGGATAAGACAAATGGTAAATGATTTAGGTAAACTAGAAAAATGGTCAGAGTTGTGGCAGCTGACCTTTAATGTGGATAAGTGCAAGAAAATGCATTTTGGACGTAAAAACCCAATGGCGGGGGTGACCAGACGCACTCTGTGGGAGCTCCTGCCTGATTCTTGCATTAAACGACTTTACTGACCCCTAACACTCACATCTTTCAAGGTTCATTCCAAGTCAACCCCTGGAGTCACACAGGGTGTTCTTGACTGGCTTAGTAGTTGGTCAGCCACTGCAATAACTGGAGGTATCGGTAAGGCCTATCGGAACAACCGGGCGAGTGAGGCGACCGCTCACACGACCCAATGCACTGGACCCTCCTCGAGATACCCCGCTGTTGTCGACCACCCCTTTGAACCGGTGAGGGTTATCCAGGTCCCCACTGGCACCACCACTTACCTCTCTCACCCAGATGCCGATCCATACTGCAGCCCAAAGAGCGCCTGGCTGTTCAAAGATGGCGGTGATGACCTCACCTTGTGGATACATGCTGATGTCAGCAGATAGTGACAAGCAAGGCTCTGTGGAGTGGTCGCTACAATGACTAGAAGAGATCTTTGATAGATTCTGGGAAACACTTGCAGCCCGCATAGTGCCAGCGTAAACTCCACAGCCAGAAAGAGTCCAGGGAAGCGGGGACTGGAGAGTGAATAGGACATCTTTGGGCAAAGCAGGGAATTGCCCCCACGTGGCAGAACCACTGCCGTTCGTACATTTTCCCTCTCCTTATTATGTGTGTTGCCCTATTTGTTAGCGTATTATGCTCACTCCCTGTTCGGGAGTGCTTCCACAGGGACCCCGCAAACGGAGGCTGTTCGAGCCAGGTACCTTTGTGGGGGTCCCTGAGATTGATATGGGCACCCTTTTGGGGCAGGGGCTAGTTTGGCGGGCTTTCTGTGTCTGGGAGACGAAGAGGCGGAAGCCTTTTCCTGCGCTTTGACTTCTGGGACTTCTGGGATGAAGATCCCCTGACATCTAAAGCAGGAGACCCTGGATTTGGGTGGAGGGAAGGGGGGACAAAGGGAGTGAAGTCCCTTTCCCGTGCTAAGACCCCTAGGAGGGGGAGGACCCTGGGATGGGACTCTTTTAGGGTGTGTTGGAGACCACTTTCATGTAGCTTTGCATAAAAGCCGAGTGCAGCATAATAAAATTGTGTTGAGCTTCCAGAAGTGAGACCTCACTTGGAGTATTGTACGCAGTACTGGAGACCGCATCTCCAGAAGGATATTGATACTTTAGAGAGAGTTCAGAGAAAAGCTACTAAACTGTTTCAAGGATTGCAGGATAAATCTTACAAGGAAAGGTTAAAGGATCTTAACATGTATAGCTTGGAGGAAAGACGAGATGGGGGGATATGATAGAAACATTTAAATACATAAAGGGAATCAATACAGTAAAGGAGGAGACTATATATAAAAGAAAAAAAAAACTACCACAACAAGATGACATAGTCTTAAATTAGAGGGGCAAAGGTTTAAAAATAATATCATGAAGTATTACTTTACTGAGAGGGTAGTGGATGCATGGAATAGCCTTCCAGCTGAAGTGGTAGGCATAACCTAGCTATAAGATAAGGTCACAAACTAATGAAAGTATTTAGAAAATTGGGCAGACTAGATTGGCCGAATGGTTCTTATCTTCCATTGTTGTAGAATTATTAAATTAAGTATTATTGATTGACTATTATTCTTTTTCCTAACAGTATTTAGAATATTAGAAGGAAATGCTTTTCTAGAAGGTTATGAGCAGCACCGGAACAGTCAAGTTCCTGTAGTATGAAACATTGTATGCCATAGTTAGATCATGAGAACTGTACTAATAAAATGTCTATTCACTAAAGCTTGAGAAACTAACCTTGAAGCTAAATGGTGCCAAGTACTCAAAATGGCTGGCTGCCAGATCCCCCCTCCCATCGAGCGAGCCTCGTGCTAAACAACAATGGCGCTTGTATCTTATGTCCACTCTCGTGTCAAAGATGACGACATCCCATGATGGGAGGATGCCCAATTAGCCACTTAACACCTAGACCAATTAATAATATTGATGGGAGGGTATTGACTTAACCACTTAACACCTAATCCAATTAATAATGTTTGTTTGTTGTTATCTTGATATTCTATGATGATGTAATATTGCTTTTATAAGGGTCTGCGAGCCCGCTTTTTAACCAGATGCCATTACATTTTCTCAAAGTTCTTTTAACCTGAACTCCATGTGTCAGTGTGAATTTACTTCTGCGTATATTCAATTTAATCATCTCTAATTTGGACAGGAACAGATAGTCATTCAAACTTATTTGTTTGCTTAAAAGAATCTATATCAATTTGGCGCATCCAACGTGGAGCTCTGGGTTATGACCTATCTGGCAGCCGTCCAAGAAGACGCTGGGTGGATGAATCCTGGGGGAAGGAAGGAGATTGATCACCTCTGAATACATGGTAGAGTTTGCTGCAGCACCTGGCCTGGCCGGTATGTTCCTTTTCCCTGTGATTTACCTGTCCCAGTGTCTGTGATTGGCTGCCAAGAGGACATCAAAGACAGGTAATATCTTGCCCAGAGAACCTATACCTTATTTGTTAATACCTATTTTACCTGCATGTTGACTATCTGTTGCCTGGGTGTGTTTGCCTTGTTTTGTTTTCAGCTTAGTGCCCGGGTAGAGTGAATGCCTGTTTACCCCTTTTAGGAGCCACGTGGCTGTGGCTGTATGGAAAAAGGGGGGTGGACCTGTGGAAGTTTTCCTGGGGGTGTTCTTTTGCCTGTTTGCCCTTTTTAGGTGCCACATGGCTGTGGCAGTAAGGAAAAAAGGGAGAGGGATCTGTGGAGGTTTGTGTAGACTCATAGCTTCCTGGGGGTTCCTTTGGTTTCACTTTGATAGCCTAGCTAGCCTCATTGTGCACATTGCTCTGCTTGCAGATAGGTGGTACCCTCCAGCCTCGAGCGCTGAGGCTGGTGGCATTCCAATTTTCCTTTATTTGTGGCGCGTGGATTCGGGCAGGCATTGCTGTCTCCATCACCACGTGGTAGTGAGACTTACGGGTGGGTCCGTAGGGGCACTACGGGAGTGAGGGAAGTGGTGGTCACGGGTACCGGACCACTGTAACGGGGGAGGCGTACAGAACTCGGGCCGGTGTTAGCTGTTTTCCGTCGCCGCTGGTAGTGAGACTTGAGGAAGTCGTTCTCCGAGCGGGGAAACTACGAGGTTGAGGGAGGTGGCTTTGGCCACATGAGTAAAGGAAAGGGATTACTGTTGAATTTATTTGAACTGTGATGCATGCACTGTATTTTTAATTGAAATGTTGTCTTAATTGGGAGTCATTCAAACTCCTGTGTCTATCTCTACTTTCATTTTTTACTTTTACTCTACTTCCTGTGTTATTTACACTTTCCCCTCCTATTTCTCTTTGTGAGAGAAGTGATTGGTCACACACTTCTCACCTCGCACCAATCCGTGGCTACCTCGGGTAGGCGGAATAAGTGACTAGTCTGCGTCTTGGGAAGACGTACGTAGGGACCCACCCTTACGTAGCAGTCGAGCATAGTAGACACTCTGTTTCTCTTCCTCTATATCTGGGACACCTTTTATAGGGGGAATGGGACAGGGGTTAGATAAGCCCAGTAAGGGCTGGTTAGCGTGTGATCTAGTTGAAGACAGAGAGGGTGAAGAGATGGTTAAGAAAGTTGAAAAGATTGCTAAAGTGTGTGGAATTGCTGTACCTTCATGTGGTAGATTACAGCCAGAGAGCTGGCGCAGATTACTGACAGAGAAGAGAGGCAAGCTTACAGATAATGATTTGCTTCATACAGCAGAAGCCTGGTACAGAGTAGCAAGAGCTATTCAGCAGGAAGGTTGGGTTAAGGAAGAAATTGATCACAAAGGGTTAAGAATGCATGTATATCATAATAATTGTGTTACTGGGAAGTTCTCCCAGCCAGCACCCTATTATTACATTATTATGTCCGGGTGGTGACCACTCCCATCATCCCGTCAGTAATGACCGAAATGTAGCTGACCACGGTCACCATCCCTGGTCCCCACCCTACCCAATCTTAAATGCTGTGGGGTTTTTGTATTTTGTGTTAGCCATTAGATGGCAGAGGACCACCCTAGTAGAGGGTTGGGGTTTTGTATTGAGTTTCACTGAGATTATTACTATATTATGATTGACCTGACCGGATCAGGAGCGATTTGCTGTTTCTTACTGTTTATATGATTATTCTAATGTGTACATGGCCATATTACTTTCTACTATAGTATGGGTAAATGTTGTGTTTTTGTGTCTCTTTGCTTGCAATAATTGTAATGTAATTGTCCTTCTGTCTTGTTACTGTACAGCGTTGACATGGTTAAATTCATGCTTGCTCTCTCTCTCTTGTTCCTCTCCCCCTCTTCCTCCCACCCCTCCCTCCTTGCCTTCTATGCGACGCAAGCGGGGGAAGGGGTGGGGGGTGACATGCTTGCGATTCAGGTCTGTCTCTTCAGTGTTCCGTAGAGTTATTCAGAAGCTACTGATAAGAGTTAGCAATGGAATTTTTGCAAGAAAATATTCTAATTGTGTATTTTGTTATTTACATAGGAGTTAATAGGATGGTTAAGGAGTGATGTGTCGTATAAGAGGTTTCTAGGGTTTGTATATTGTTATTGTTGTTGCCATTTATATGACGCCAACAGATTCCGTAGCGCTTTATATATATATTGTGTTTTGTGATAAGGCAGTGAGGATCGTGGGGGAGACTAGCTCACAAGAATGCATTCCACCTTTCTGAGGCTGTATTTTCTTTCGCGATGCAAAGTAAAGACTGGTGTATATGATTACGGAAGTTAGGAAAATGAATCTGCTACAAGAATAGAGGAATATTTAGAATGTGACGGCAGATAAGAACCATTCGGCCCATCTAGTCTGCCCAGTTTTCTAAATACTTTCATTAGTCCCTGGCCTTATCTTATAGTTAGGATAGCCTTATGCCTATCCCACGCATGCTTAAACTCCTTTACTGTGTTAACCTCTACCACTTCAGCTGGAAGGCTATTCCATGCATCCACTACCCTCTCAGTAAAGTAATACTTCCTGGTATTATTTTTAAACCTTTGTCCCTCTAATTTAAGACTATGTCCTCTTGTTGTGGTAGTTTTTCTTCTTTTAAATATAGTCTCCTCCTTTACTGTGTTGATTCCCTTTATGTATTTAAATGTTTCTATCATATCCCCCCTGTCTCGTCTTTCCTCCAAGCTATACATGTTAAGATCCTTCAACCTTTCCTGGTAAGTTTTATCCTGCAATCCATGAACCAGTTTAGTAGCCCTTCTTTGAACTCTCTCTAAGGTATCAATATCCTTCTGAAGATAGGGTCTCCAGTACTGTGTACAGTACTCCAAGTGAGGTCTCACCAGTGTTCTATACAATGGCATGAGCACTTCCCTCTTTCTACTGCTAATACCTCTCCCTATACAACCAAGCATTCTGCTAGCATTTCCTGCTGCTCTATTACATTGTCTGCCTACCTTTAAGTCATCAGAAATAATCACCCCTAAATCCCTTTCCTCAGATGTTGAGGTTAGGACTCTATCAAATATTTTGTACTCTACCCTTGGGTTTTTACGTCCAAGATGCATTATCTTGCACTTATCCACATTAAATGTCAGTTGCCACAACTCTGACCATTTTTCTAGTTTACCTAAATCATTTTCCATTTGGCTTATCCCTCCTGGAACATCAACCCTGTTACATATCTTAGTATCATCTGCAAAAAGACACACCTTACCATCAAGACCTTCTGCAATATCACTAATAAAAATATTAAAGAGAATGGGTCCAAGTACAGATCCCTGAGGTACCCCACTGGTGACAAGCCCAAGCTTCGAATATACTCCATTGACTACAACCCTCTGTTGCCTGTCACTCAGCCACTGCCTTACCCATTCAACAATATTCGAATCCAAACTCAAAGATTGTAGTTTATTGATAAGCCTTCTATGTGCAACAGTGTCAAAAGCCTTACTGAAATCTAGGTAAGCAATGTCTACTGCACCACCCTGATCTATAATTTTAGTTACCCAATCAAAAAAATCAATAAGATTAGTTTGGCATGATCTCCCTGAAGTAAACCCATGTTGTCTCTGGTCTTGAAATCCATGTGTTTTTAGATGTTCAACAATCCTATCCTTTAACATGGTTTCCATCACTTTCCCCACTACTGAAGTAAGGCTTACTGGCCTATAGTTGCCCGACTCCTCCCTATTACCTTTCTTGTGAATGGGCACAACATTCGCTAACTTCCAATCTTCTGGGACTACTCCAGTTATCAATGATTGGTTAAATAAATCTGTTAATGGTTTTGCTAGTACACCACTAAGCTCTTTTAATAGCTTTGGGTGTATTCCATCAGGTCCCATTGACTTATTTGTCTTTACTTTTGACAGTTGAAATAGAACCTCTTCCTCTGTAAACTCACGTGTAATAAATGACTCATTTATCCTTTTTGTTAACAGAGGTCCCTTTCCTTCATTTTCATCTGTAAATACCGAACAAAAATATTCATTGAGGCAGTCAGCTAGACCTTTATCCTCATCTACATACCTTCCTTCTTTTGTTTTTAATCTAACTAATCCTTGTTTTACTTTTCTTTTCTCATTTATGTATCTAAAAAAAGTTTTGTCCCCCTTTTTTACTGACTGTGCTATTTTCTCTTCTGTGTGGGATTTGGAAGCTCTTATAACTTGCTTAGCCTCTTTCTGCCTAATCTTATAGGTCATTCTGTCTTCCTCACTCTGGTTTTTTTTATAATTACTAAATGCTAACTTTTTGTTTTTTACTATTTTGGCCACATCTGCGGAGTACCACAGTGGTTTCTTGAATTTTTTGCTTTTACTGACAAGCCTAATGCAATTTTCTGTTGCCTTCAGTAGTGCAACTTTTAAATAATCCCATTTATTTTGGACTCCATATAAACTGCTCCAGTCTGATAATGACTCCTTTACACATATTCTAATTTTAGAAAAGTCTGTTTTTCTAAAGTCTAAAACTTTTGTTTTTGTGTGGTGTGACTCAGTCACTGTTCTTATATTAAACCACACTGACTGATGATCACTGGATCCTAAACTTTCACCTACAGTAATATCTGATACCAAATCTCCATTTGTTAACACTAAATCTAGTATGGCCTCTTTACGAGTTGGCTCCTCAACGACTTGTTTTAGAGACAATCCCAGTAGGGAGTTTAGAATATGTGTGCTCCTGGCACAAGTAGCTATTTTTGTTTTCCAATTCACATCAGGAAGATTAAAGTCACCCATGATGATAACTTCCCCCTTCATTGTCATTTTAGCTATTTCTTCAACTAGTAAATTATCTAACTCTTCAATTTGTCCTGGGGGCCTATAAATCACACCTACACGAGTTACTGTGTGATTACCAAATTCTAACGTAACCCAAACGGACTCTATGTTCGCCTCACTAACCTTTATTAGGCTAGATTTTATGCTATCCTTTACATACAGGGCCACCCCTCCCCCTTTCTTGCCTTCCCTGTCTTTTCTATATAAAGAGTACCCTGGTATTGCTATGTCCCAGTCATTTTTCTCATTATACCATGTCTCGGTAACAGCGACTAAATCTACACTATCAGTTGCCATTATTGCCACAAGTTCATGGATCTTATTCCCTAAACTGCGAGCATTTGTAGACATGACTCTAAGCTTATCATTTTTTAACACACTTGCTACAGGCACCTTCTGTCCTTGTTTTGGGGGACAATTGGATTGATGTTTTATCACCCTTTTGCCCCCCCCTCCTAGTTTAAAAACATCCTAGCAAAACCTCTGAACTGCTCACTGAGAACATTTGTTCCCTTTTGAGAAAGATGCAAACCATCTTTTTTGTACAGTTTATTTCCATTCCAAACAGAGCTACCATGAGCAATAAAGCCAAATCCTTGCTCCCGACACCATTCACCAAGCCACAAGTTAAAGTCCCTAATACGCATCCGCCTGTCGTTCTGAGTGTTATGCACAGGCAGAACTTCAGAGAATGACAATGTGGAAGCAACCTGCCGTATATCATTGGCAAAAACACTAAAAACTTCCTTAACCTCTGAAACCTCATTGCAAGCCAAGTCATTTGTCCCTAAATGGACAAGTACATCCAATTCCCCTTCCTGCTTTGCTTGCTTAACAATATTACAGATACGTCTCCTGTCTCTGTGAGCAGTAGCTCCGGGAAGACACCTCACAAGACCACCATTGTCCATCTCCACACCTCTTATGATGGAATCCCCCAACAACAACTGCTTTCTATTAGGCCTCACCATAGTCTTCAAGCCTCTCTGCACAACACCACTAGCCTCAGTGCCTCTCTGCACAACACCACTAGCCTCAGTGCCTCTCTGCACAACACCACTAGCCTCAGTGCCTCTCTGCACAACACCACTAGCCTCAGTGCCTCTCTGCACAACACCACTAGCCTCAGTGCCTCTCTGCACAACACCACTAGCCTCAGTGCCTCTCTGCACAACACCACTAGCCTCAGTGCCTCTCTGCACAACACCACTACCCTCAGTGCCTCTCTGCACAACACCACTAGCCTCAGTGCCTCTCTGCACAACACCACTAGCCTCAGTGCCTCTCTGCACAACACCACTAGCCTCAGTGCCTCTCTGCACAACACCACTAGCCTCAGTGCCTATCTCCAGGACACCACTAGCCTCAGTGCCTATCTCCAGGACACCACTACACTCTGAAAGTGCAGAAAATGAATTATGTAGAACAACAGACTGTGCAATATGCCTTTTATCCACAACTCCAAGTCTACCAGATCCTACAGTAATCCATCTGCCATTCCTAGTATGTCTCTGCGGCAATGGCTTTGCAGCAGTTCCAGCCTGAATTTGTTTACCAGATAATTTACAAATCTCAGACTTCAAAAATACAATCTCCTGCCGCAAGATAGAGAACTGTCTACAGATTAGACAACAACCAAACCTCCAAAAAGTGGAACGTGAAACAAATGCAAAGCAACTATTACACTGAACTAAGTCTGCCATTCCAATGAGGCGAATAATTTAAATCAAACAAATTTTACCTTTTTTTTTTTATTTATCATCCTGGATACCTCAGATTACCTCCAGTTTATCTCCAACCACACACACACTTAGAAGCAACACTTAGATGAAGCAACCAAGCTCTATTAGCCAAGCTAATGACAAATACCCTTATATACTCCTAAAATCACCTCCCACTAGGAATGTTTAACACCTGGGTAGGCCTCTGCTTATTAGCAAACAATAGCTAATTTAAATAGCAATCAATAGCAAGTAGCTACCTAATCCAATCAAATGCCTTATAATTACCAACAGGAAATCAAACCTTGTGCAGTCAGTAACCTTTTCCTACAGATGAATCTTACCTGTAACAGTAAAAAAGAACTCTTAGCACAACTCTTAGACAGTTGAAGCTTCTGTAAAACTCTCCAGAATATCTCCAACCACACACACACTTAGAAGCAACATTCTATTTGGACGTGTTAAGTGATTAATGGCTGGTGAATGATGGGGGAGATTGGTTGAATTCCGTGAGTTTATTTTGCATCATGTTATTTTAAAGTATAGAGACAGCTTTACGGGCTGTTAGATGCAAGTTGTTTTCAACTGTCTTACTTAACCTGCCAGGTTTGTTTATAGTTTAGTATTTCATTTTGCTGAACAGAATGTTGCTTCTCTGATTTATTTTATTAGCTATAATATAGTGTAATGTTGAAACGCCCTAAAAGAAAATGGCCCCTAGTACAAAAGAAGGTTGGCCCTAAGGTGACATCACTTCTGCCCTTACTTCTGCCCTTACCTCCAGTCTCTTCCTTTCTCATCATTTCCTTCCACGCCCCTGTCATGGCTGCCTCTATCAAGAGGCCTACCCCTATCATGCTAATCCTGTCTTATGATATGTTGTTTTCCTTGTACTCTACATATTATGAACAAGAAAATTACAATTACTAAAATAATCCTGCTATTTGTTTCCCTATATCAGAAATGTGTCTGTGACAAGTGATGGTTAATATGTAGATAGAAAATATATATATATATATATATATCGATTCACGTGTAAGTAACAAATGTGTTTTAACTTTGTGTACAAAAATTGATAACATGCTGGAAAAAGGGTTATCTTAAAGAATATTTACTAAAAGAAATTTCTAATAAACAAAGATTTCTTGAACAAATGGTAATACAATTAAAGATTGGTCTCAAAATGTTTTGATCTAATTAAAAAGGAACCAGAAAACATTATAAGCCTAACTATTAACAAATGGAATAAGGATTTGGGTACTGGCATAAACTATGGAGAATGGATAAGGTGGGAGTGTGCTCCAATCTGTCTTTATTGGATAATGATAGCCTCCAAGATTAAAGACTGACTAACATAATTTTTGATGTAAGCCCAGATATTTTATTATTGCATATACATATAAGTCGAGACTTTGGGCATTATAGTGTATTGATTCCAGATCTGTTACTAGCAGCAAGTGCATTACATAGAAACATAGAATGTGACGGCAGATAAGAACCATTCGGCCCATCTAGTCTGCCCAGTATTCTAAATACTTTCATTAGTCCCTGGCATTATCTTATAGTTAGGAAAGCCTTATGCCTATCCCACGCATGTTTAAACTCCTTTACTGTGTTAACCTCTACCACTTCAGCTGGAAGGCTATTCCATGCATCCACTACCCTCTCAGTAAAGTAATACTTCCTGATATTATTTTTAAACCTTTGTCCCTCTAATTTTAGACTATGTCCTCTTGTTGTGGTAGTTTTTCTTCTTTTAAATATAGTCTCCGCCTTTACTGTGTTGATTCCCTCTTTATGAATTTAAATGTTTCTATCATATTCCCCCTGTCTCGTCTTTCCACCAAGCTATACATGTTAAGATCCTTTAACCTTTCCTGGTAAGTTTTATCCTGCAATCCATGAACCAGTTTAGTAGCCTTTCTTTGAACTCTCTCTAAGGTATCAATATCCTTCTGAAGATATGGTCTCCAGTACTGTGTACAGTACTCCAAGTGAGGTCTCACCAGTGTTCTGTACAATGGCATGAGCACTTCCCTCTTTCTACTGCTAATACCTCTCCCTATACAACCAAGCATTCTGCTAGCATTTTCTGCTGCTCTATTACATTGTACATTGTCATTAACAGCCAGAAACTGGAAAACAAGAAAGGTGAATTAATGTATAGCTATTTATAAAGCTTAACACAATCTCCATTATCTCTTTCATTTATTTCGCAGAAAACAATGTTATTTGTCTATTTTGTATGTTTTAATACATTATCAGTGAAGAGTAGAATAAGTTTTATCTCTTTTGCGAGACATAAAATTGTGATAATGTATATTTGTGATGTATGTAAGAATTATATTTTGAGATGTTAGAAATAAATAAATAAAAGAAAGAAGGAAAGAGTCAGGGATAGCGTCTGTCTCTACGGGCAAAAGTCTGGTGTGGGAGAAGTAGTGGATTAGCCACTGCGGGATACCCACGGAGTGAAGCGTTCGAGGCCTGTTCAGACAGATGTGCTTGTTAGCCTTTTATTATTTTTCTCTAGGGAAAGCATAGGGTCAGTTAATAGTTGTTGTACATGGGCTATTTGCGGCCTTTTACCTGGTCTTGAATGCTGATGGATCCTTATTCTTCCCCCCCATCAGTCCTATAGATCTCGTCACCCTCATCCTCTCCTTTACCACCCTCCCCCTCTAATCCATTTCTCCTGTCCACTTTTCCTCCCTTCAAACCCATCCACAACCCTGCCCACCTCCACTGCTTCATCACCTGTCTGCTCCCTTACCTGCCCACCTCCTCTTACTCCTTCCACCGATCCCTCCTCCTCCTTCATCTCCTGTCCTTCCTACTCCACCTTCTCCTCCTCCTACTCCCCCCGTCCTTCCTACTCCACCTTCTCCTCCTCCTACTCCTCCGGTCCTTCCTACTCCACCTTCTCCTCCTCCTCCCTCATCTCATGGCCTTCCTACCCCACCTTTTCCCCCTCCTACTCCACCCGCTACTCATTCCTACATCTCCCCACCACCATATCTATATCCTTTATATGCTTCCTCCCTTCTCAATCCCTACCCATCTCCTCCGCCCTACCCGTGCCCCGCCCTCGCATCTGCCCAAATGGCCTGGCCATTCTCCTACCCTTACCATGCAACTCCGCCCTATTCAGCCACTTGCCACTTCCCATGTACCTTCCATTGCCACACCCCCTACCCCGATCACGCCTACCCTGCCTCAACTTGCTCAAGTCGTGCCCACATCCAATATGGCAGCCCCCAGTGGTGTGGCACCTCTAGTGCCGGTCCTAATAATTCTTGCTCCTCATGATATTAATTCTATTCTCTATTGTATCCAGCCAATGCACCTTACTTCTCTAAGACATTTCCGCCCACAGACAACTCTGCCTCTACCTGACATCATATTTTGAAGAAAAGTTGCTCCGTCCACTCTTCCGCCACTTCCCAGGGGGGAATACCACACTATGAAAAAAAAAAAAAAATCAGACTACGGAAAAAAATCAGACTGGTGGAGGTACACTTCATCATGAAAGACCTGTTTTGGGCACTCTCAAGGAAATAGTGCGGTCCTGATCCAGATACCCATGGAAGTAAGACACATGTATCATCACTGGGAGGTGGCTGTCCCTCATGTTTTCTTCACTAAGTCCCCAGAAATCTCATGAAAGGAACCTGGCTCATTAGAAACATAAAACACTAAAAACCGATATCAGCTCTCTACAGGGGGGGGGGGGTCAGCAAGAGAACTGTAAATAGAAAGACAAATACCCCCAATCTCACACAGAAATAGGTGAGGATACCTCTTCTACTGCTCCTCATGGTTGCTTTGAACAGATGAAAGAAGAAACAAGACACCTCCTAACAGGGCATGCAGTAGCTTTGCCAGATCCTGACTCCACTCTGTTTGCGGATGAAGAGGAAAGGTACCATACTGGATTTGCTGTTGCCACAGAAGATCAGGTACGTCAAACATCTTCACTTTCCTCACCCACATCTGCTCAAGACGCCGAATTGACAGCCTTCTCAGTGGCATACAAAATGTCAAACTGGAAGACAAGAAGATTTCACACAGCGACTGGCACGCCAGTTAAGCATAGCACGGCTATTAAGAATCCAGATCCAGATACCCATAGAAGTAAGACACATGTATCATCACTGGGAGGTTGCTGTCCCTCATGTTTTCTTCACTAAGTCCCCAGAAATCTCATGAAAGGAACCTGGCTCATTAGAAACATAAAACACTAAAAACCGATATCAGCTCTCTACAGGGGGGGGTCAGCAAGAGAACTGTAAATAGAAAGACAAATACCCCCAATCTCACACAGAAATAGGTGAGGATACCTCTTCTACTGCTCCTTATGGTTGCTTTGAACAGATGAAAGAAGAAACAAGACACCTCTCAACAGGGCATGCAGTAGCTTTGCCAGATCCTGACTCCACTCTGTTTGCGGATGAAGAGGAAAGGTACCATACTGGATTTGCTGTTGCCACAGAAGATCAGGTACGTCAAACATCTTCACTTTCCTCACCCACATCTGCTCAAGACGCCGAATTGACAGCCTTCTCAGTGGCATACAAAATGTCAAACTGGAAGACAAGAAGATTTCACACAGCGACTGGCACGCCAGTTAAGCATAGCACGGCTATTAAGAAGTTGGTGGATGCCCTACTCCTGCTGAAGAAGTGGCCATACTAAAGGTAAAGGCCCACGGAAAACTGAATTTAGAAGAAGCACCACTCAGCTGACCAAGCTGCCAACCAAGCCACAAGTGCACCAAGGGAAGTGGACAGAAGGGTGTCCGCTGAAGAAACTTCTATACTCACCATGTAGATCCTATCCACAGATCTCAAGCTCCTGAAAGAATGACAAGCAGCTGCTGACCCTGAAGAAATACAAAGCTGGAAAACAGAAAGGGGCAACCCTTAAAGACGGGCTGTACTCCAACACTCTCAAGTTCTGTTTACCCAAAAACATGTACTGGGCAGTGGGCCCATGGAGTTTTATACCTATCCAAGACCCTCATGAACTCTTTGATCTCTAAATACTCTGAAGCACCTAGAATTACTCCTCTAATCAACAGTTACTGCCGATCCTGTGTCATTTGTGCCAAGGACAGCTCAGGCAGAAGAGGAGGAGAATCCTAAGCATCTAGCTAACTCTCACTATCCCTTTCAAGAATCCAAGTGACTATATCCAGGTGCCAGAGAGTTGCCGGTTCAAATATGCTATATTTATAATAGACATTTTGTCAGGATGACCAGAGGCCTAGCCGGTCATCAATGTGACAACCAAGACCATATACCCAGTAATGCATTGTGAAAGTTGCAGAGATCACTCAGTGGATTCACCATTCCAGATTCAAGACTCTCTCTCTCTGCAACATGGGAAGTAACATTTGTTGATCTTGACAAACCTTTGACTCTAAAGGAAAAATTACTTGTTAGAAGACAAAAAGATATCAACAAGTAGGTGTTTGATGGCCATAATAATGCCTGACCACCTGCCATCGATGGAAAGCCGAGGACCCCAAAAGGAGACCTCGTGAAGCTAAAGAGATTCAAACGCCAAGCTTCTTCAGGATTATCTGCCCATCCTGAGTTTGTGGTGATATTAATATTGACTAAATGATCCGAGTCCACCTACACTGATGTAGCATGGGACAGGTTTAATACTATGATGAATAAGTAAATGTGCCCTAGCCAAGGTTATTATGTCCATACACATAATACATGACAAGGTACTCTTGACACACCACATTCATGCTTCAGAAAAAAAAGGAGCACCCCTCTAAAGGGAAGTTTGACACACATATACATATATATTGATGCCATAGGTGTGCCAAGGGGGGTACCAGATGATTTTGCAGTTAAAGAAAAGTTTGAGTCCATTTTCCCAACCGTCACTGCTAATAATAATAATATTTTGATTTGCATTTATTATATCTATTGCAACCAACAACGTTTTGTCAACTACACCAGAGATGCCCTCCAGGGCTTGGCCGAACAGTTGCAGGCCACATCCCAGATGACCTTCCAGAACAGAATGGCCTTAGACATGATTCTAGCTGAGAAGGGGGGTGTATGTAAAATACTACCTGTCACCATGACTTGTTGTGCCTATATTCCAGATAACACAGGTCCATATGGTAATGTAAGCTTGTCTATTTTATGATGTCCCTCTGAAGAACTAAAAAGACTTTAGGAACCGTTACTTCATAGGGTTTTGTGCCTTTGGGCTAACATGTCTTCTGGAACTAACATATATAGTTTATCTTTTAGTGACTAACATTTTATAGGGGGGACTGTTGTAGAATTATTAAATTACCTATTATTGATTGACTATTATTCTTTTTCCTAACAGTCTTTAGAATATTAGAAGGAAATGCTTTTCTAGAAGGTTATGAGCAGCACCGGAACAGTCAAGTTCCTGTAGTATGAAACATTGTATGCCATAGTTAGATCATGAGAACTGTACTAATAAAATGTCTATTCACTAAAGCTTGAGAAACTAACCTTGAAGCTAAATGGTGCCAAGTACTCAAAATGGCTGGCTGCCAGATCCCCCCCTCCCATCGAGCGAGCCTCGTGCTAAACAACAATGGCGCTTGTATCTTATGTCCACTCCCGTGTCAAAGATGACGACATCCCATGATGGGAGGATGCCCAACTAGCCACTTAACACCTAGACCAATTAATAATATTGATGGGAGGGTATTGACTTAACCACTTAACACCTAATCCAATTAATAATGTTTATTTGTTGTTATCTTGATATTCTATGATGATGTAATATTGCTTTTATAAGGGTCTGCGAGCCCACTTTTTAACCAGATGCCATTAAATTTTCTCGAAGTTCTTTTAACCTGAACTCCATGTGTCAGTGTAAATTTACTTCTGCGTATACGCAATTTAATCATCTCTAATTTGGACAGGAACAGATAGTCATTCAAACTTATTTGTTTGCTTAAAAGAATCTATATCACCATCACATTCTATAGTAAAAAATACAGACACGATTGATATCTCTGTAATTTAAGGGGTTAAGTGTTTATATAGATAAATGAAGTGGCATAGGTTACTGATAAAATGGTTTTAGGAAAACAACATTTCTGCAGTGACCTAACCTTGGTAGTCTTCTTTTTTCTTTTTCATTTTTAATATCCTTTTGAAGAATACAGTGCAAGTCACCAAAGATGATCTTTGTTAAAGGATCCATACTTACTACAACTGAATGATGTAAACTACTTCTCATTAATCTCTTCAAAAGATATGATAGTGCAAAGCAATCTCTATGTACAGTTTGGATAATTAGACAGGTGACTTGCAGTAAAGCAGACCTTGGTATTATCTTAATTATTTCTCATTCGAGTTGCAGCTATGAAAGAATTAGGCCACCCTCTAGAAATCAAACATAGATAACCTTGAAAGTCATATGGATATTTTCTGTGATGTTAATATGCAAGTTGATAATATTCCAGATTTCATTTCTCACTATTTGCAATAGAAATGCATCTCCCTTGGAAGTGAAAAGGCTAGCAAATGCCAAATAAATAGTTTTATGAGATTGATTTTAAAAACTGAATCAACAACATGTTTTAACTAATCAAATGAACAAAAATCAAACATGCAGTGAGATTGTGTGTATTTTCTAGTATTGATTTTAAAAAGTAATCTATTATCATGTAACATATTGCACTTACAATGCTTAGCTTGTCTACAAAATTGATTCCGAGCACGTTAGGTATATCCTTAAGTGTATTTTAAGATATCTTCTGCTTGATTTGCAAGGTCATAAAATGTTCAAGTACCTTGTTAAAAAATGAATACAACTCTTATGCAACACAGGCCACTTAGGCCAAAGCATCTGATTTTCGCTCTTCATATTTCTGAAATTTTTTTGATTTCCCCAAACTTAAAATTGTTTGTTGAAAGGCTGGAAACACAGTAAAGGAGGAGACTTTATTTAAGAGAAAAACTACCACCAGGGACTAATGAAAGTATTTAGAAAATTGGGCAGACTAGATGGGCTGAATGGTTCTTATCTGCCGTCACATGTTTCTATGTTTTAATTGTGCCTTGGTGCAAGATTCAGAGAAGATCCCTCTAGTTGTCTTTCCTTGCTCCCCCCTATTTTACATCTATTGTCGCTGTGTGTTATTGTGCAAGTATGTTTGTGTGTGGGACATAGCTGAATATGATTGTGGTGGTTGATGGAGTATGATATTTATGTGTGGAGTTGGCTGAGAGTAATTGTGTGTATGTATGGGACTGGCTAAATGTTAGTGTGTGTGGGGGGGTTAGCTGAGTGTGATTGTGTAGGAGTTTTGCATGTCATAATAAAGAATTATAGTTATAAAACAGCATAGGTGCTGACACATAGGAAGGCACACACAGTGACAGACACAGTCACAGACACATATACAGGTATGCACATACAAGCAGACACACACACCATGGTGTACACACACAGACATAGGCACATACAGGAAAACATAGGCATTAACCGATAGGTACAAACAAATGCAGGTATAGACAAAGACACAGACACAATCATTAATAGACAGACATGCACAATCATGCACATACAGGCACAGATTCAGGCAAAGACTTACACACAGACACAGGCATACAGAGACACAGGGACATACAGGCAAACACAGGCATACAGACAGGACACACACACACAGCATACAAAGACACATACTGAGTAGTACACACAGGCACAAACATGCACACAATATTTTTTTTTATTTCTCCCTACCTGAAAGTAGGGCCCATAGCTGTAAGCCTCTCCCTCTATGTCTCATATTGTCACATGTTCATCCTCACCTCGTGGTGTCTGTGATAGTAACTGCCTTCCTGGCATTGACAGAGGTGCCACTCAGCGGCCCTGCACCAGTGTATCTGACTATCTGACTCCTGCGGCATGTTGATGGACGCCGGCCACTGCGGATCCACGCAATTTTATAGCCCCACATATGCCGATGTCAACTTGCGTGTGACGTCACGCAAAGGACGCGCACGCACGTTCTGGGGTCAAAGGCCGGTTATGGCCAATCGAATCTGAAGGAGGCTTATTTAAACTAATTTTTACTTTTCCTCATTACCCTGTTGTGGTTTCCCTTAGATGGTTATCCAAGAGTGCGTTCCTGATCGTGTGTTTCTTCTTATTGACTTTGGCTTTGCTTTTGACTTCTCTGACGTCTGGTATCCTTGATTATTGGCTTTCCCTTATGGCTGTGTTCCATTTTGTGTCCTTGACCTCGGCTAGTATATTGACTATTCTTTGGTGCATTAAGTCCGGCCATTTTAAAGGAACACTATAGTCACCTAAATTACTTTAGCTAAATAAAGCAGTTTTAGTGTATAGATCATTCCCCTGCAATTTCACTGCTCAATTCACTGTCATTTAGGAGTTAAATCACTTTGTTTCTGTTTATGCAGCCCTAGCCACACCTCCCCTGGCTATGATTGACAGAGCCTGCATGAAAAAAAAAAAAAAACTGGTTTCACTTTCAAACAGATGTAATTTACCTTAAATAATTGTATCTCAATCTCTAAATTGAACTTTAATCACATACAGGAGGCTCTTGTAGGGTCTAGCAAGCTATTAACATAGCAGGGGATAAGAAAATCTTAATTAAACAGAACTGGCAATAAAGAAAGCCTAAGTAGGGCTCTCTATACAGGAAGTGTTTATGGAAGGCTGTGCAAGTCACATGCAGGGAGGTGTGACTAGGGTTCATAAACAAAGGGATTTAACTCCTAAATGGCAGAGGATTGAGCAGTGAGGCTGCAGGGGCATGTTCTATACACCAAAACTGCTTCATTAAGCTGAAGTTGTTCAGGTGACTATAGTGCCCCTTTAAGGTCTGGTTAGACGTCACCCTTAGTCCTAGGTTTGACACATTTCTGTGTGCTGGATCAACTAGAAAACCTGACATTTCGACATGGACATGGATCCTGCAGAATTGTGTCAGCATATAGCAGCTTGCAAAAGAAAGCTAGAGGAAAATGATCACCGTATAGATCAGTTTGCCCAGGCTTTCAGTACACTGCTTACTCAGATGGCTCATTTACAGCCTGAGGTTCCTCCAATTATCTCACCTTCGCCTAGTACACCTCCACCTCCAGTATATAAGGCACCTACTTTCTCCCTATCTCCTCCCCACATTTTGATGGTAATATTGAAAAATACCGGGGATTGTGTGTATGTGTGTCTGTGAGTGTATGTGTCTGTAAGTGAGTGTGTGTCTGTGAATGTATGTGTGTGTGTGTGTCTGTGTCTGTAAGTGTGTGTGTCTGTGAATGTATGTGTCTGTAAGTGAGTGTGTGTCTGTGAATGTATGTGTGTGTGCCTGTAAGTGTGTGTGCCTGTAAGTGTGTGTGTGTGTGTCTGTGAATATATGTGTGTGTGTCTGAGTATGTGTGTGTGAGTGTGTGTACGCGTGTGTATATATATATATACACACACACACACGAGTGTATATTTTTTTTTGGGGGGTGGGAATCTTGGGAGAGATCCCACACTTTATTCCCCAGGACTTGACCCCTGCCGGCAGGGGAGATCTCCGGATCTCCCCTGTCGGCTCATGCAGAGCTGGCGCTATCTAAGTGCCGGCTCTGCTCTTAGCCTCCATGGGCCGGCGGGGAGATCAAAGATCTACCTCACCAGCAGCATGGAGGGAGGCAGGAGAGGACCCGGGGAGCTCTAGACAGAAGCTCCGCCAGGTTCCTCTCGCGAGATCTGAGCGTTGCCGCGGCAATGCTCAGATCTCGCGAGAGTGAACTCTATCCCCGCAGGCTAGAGTTCACTCTCCCTTGGACAGCAAGGATCCCCCCTCCCTACATAAGGTAAGAAGGGAGGGGGTTATTTACTAATCTGCCCCCACCTTCACAATCCCTCCAAGCATACAGCACACACACACACACACACACACAGCACCTACACACATACAGCACCCTAACACAAACAGCGCGCACACACGGCACCCTCACATACACAGCACACAAACAGCACCCTCACACACACAGCACACTAACAGCACCCTCACAAACACACACAGCTCCCTCACACAAACAGCACACTCACACACAGCACAATAACAGCACCCTCACAAATACACGACACAAACAGCACCCTCACACACATATCACACAAACAGCACCCTCACACACACAGCACACTAACAGGCCCCAAACACACATACACAAACACCCTCACACACAGCACACTACCAGCACCCTCACACACAGCACACAAACAGCACCCTCACACACATAGCACACTACGAACACACACACAGCGCACCAGCAGCACACACAAACAGCAGTATATGTATGTGTGTGTATGTATGTATGTATATATATATATATATATATATATATATATATATATATATATATATATACGGCGTGTGTTTGTGCTTTAGGGTGCACACCCTAATGCAATAGGCTGCGCACGCCTATGACTGGTACAGAACACTAGAGGTTCTTCATCGCATGAACCCATAATCCCCGGAGGAATGCTGACTCTTCAATTCCCATAGGGGCACAATTCTAGACATCTGGTGGTCCTGTCTGACATTACACCATACTGGTCCATGATACACTCCAAGATCAGGGAAATCCCTGACTCAGACATCGTTATGCTCCTGCACCATACCACAACCCCTCTGAAGTTCTACAAAAAATCCCTGATTAAACATTTACTTACAGCAGCCAAATCACTAGTCCCAACTATGTGGAAGAGTCCGGTGGTGCCTATCCTCCAGCAGTGGATAGCTAGGGTTGGGGAGATCTCAGAGTTGGAGTCTCTAACATCTACCCTCAGGAGCACATCCGACAAACACCTTGCCACCTGGACCCCCTGGCTGTAATATATCTCCCGAACAACCAGGGATGTCCGGAACCCGTAAACTGGTTAGGGATACTTACAACTCACTGTGGCCTGAAACTCTCCCACCTCCTCCCCTTTCCCCCCTCCTCTTTCTCACTTCCCTTCCCCCTCTTACCTTCCCCTCTCTTCTATCCTCCCCTCCTCCCCCCACATCTGTTTGATCAGCCTTTGTCATTTAACGAGAAACCCGGCTGCACTGTGATCCGATTGCACAAACCCAACTGCACTGTGATCTGACTACTGCACAACAAGGTTCGAATTTGTAAGGTCCAACACTATCCCTCTTCCTATGGTATACCGGGTGACCCTTGCAATATGAAACATAAGTTATGATGCACTGTTATTGGCAGCCTCAGTTAAACCTACATAATGCCATAATTACTGTTACTGTTACTTCATGTTGTTTTGTGTATGTTGATAACACTGAACAACTCATCGATACCCATATGTTACTGCCATTGATAAAAAAATAAAGATTGTCATAACAAATATATATATATATATATGTATATATATATACGGTATATAAAATTCTATATAGTAGCTTTTTCATAAGCTAAGAAATAGTCTCACATTCTGGCAATACACATGTAGCACTTTCATTAAAATGCTATTAATTAAAAAAATCTCTAGCTAAATATCTAAAACAATGACACATTTGCAATGAATATTTTGGTTTGTGGCTCAAATCTGACTCTAAACTTGAGGATCAAGTGCTATTTAGATCATCTCATATGGTAACAGATTTAACTTAGCTTAGCAAATATGAAGTTTCTCTTTTTTCTGTTGATAGTTTGTTGGATTGTAGGCCTTTGAAAAGAAATTGTGAATAGAACACTATTAGGTGAAGGCATTTATTGCTAGTCGGAGCACGAAATTGAAAAAAAGAGGAGAGGTGTAAAGCAAGCATTTGTCGTATGCAATTGCAAAGTGTGCCAACCAAATACTATCACCCAAAATATATATAAAAAAATATATGCACATGAAATATTGGCAAAATACATTAACTTAAAACATATAAGAAATTGATCAAAATAAAAGAAAGTATCTACCATCATCAAATGTTTCTATGGTGTAGAGTTGAGCGGACACCTGGATGTTCGGGTCCGGTGGGATCCGCCGAACTTTGAAAAAAGTTCAGAGAGCTCAATCTGCGCGGAGTCCTCCATGGGTGATGAAGGAATTTTTTTTTGCGCTCTTTTTATTTATTTATTTATTTATTTATTTTTTAAGTGCGTCGTTATTCTGGATTTTGATTTGCCCTTTTTTGGGGCTGAAAAAATAAGATTTTAGAAGAAAGAAGACATCAAATGGTAAGTTTTTTTTTTTTTTACAGGTATTTAGACAAGGGTCCCCCCCTCATTATTTTTAGGATGAGAGGGTGGTAGTTAGGGGTAATTTTTTTTTGGGGGGGGTGGTGACTTGGGGTTTGGGGACCCCTAGTCATCTGGGGGACATTTTTATTTATGGCCCCCATCTACCGCTCAGGGGTGGGGGCCGGGGGAGGACATTAGGACCCCCTTATTGTTATTTAGGGCCCACACCCGCCGTGCAGGGGTGGGGGCTAGGGGGAGGACCTTAGGTCCCCTCCCTTATTGTTATTTAGGGTCCCCTTCCGCAGTACAGGGGTATGGGCCGGGGGGAGGACCTTAGGTCCCCCCTTATTGTTATTTAGGGCCCACACCTGCCGCACAGGGGTGGGGGCTGGGAGGGAGGACCTTAGGTCCCCCCTTATTGTTATTTAGGGTCCCCTCCTGCAGTGCAGGGGTGGGGGCCGGGGGGGGAGGACATTAGGTTCCCCTCCAATTTTTATTTATGACCTCCATCCGCCGCTCAGATGTGGGGGCCGTGGGGAGGACATTGGGTCCTTATTGTTATTTAGGGCCCCCACACACCGCGCAGGGGTAGGGGCTGGGGGGAGGACATTAGGTCCCCCCCAATTTTTATTTAGGACCCCCACCCACCGCTCAGGGGTGGGGGCCGGGGGAAGGACATTAGGTCCCCCCTTATTTTTATTAAGGGCCCCACCTGCCACACAGGAGTGGGGGCTAGGGAGAGGATAGTAGGCCCCCTTACTGTTATTTAGGGCCCCCACCCACCGCTCAGGGGTGGGGGCAGGGGGGGACAATAGTTCCTCCCATTTTTGGTATTTAGGGCCCCCACCTGCTGCTCAGGGGTGGGTATGGGAGGAGGGCAATAGGCCCCCCCTTTAGTTTAAAAGTCGCCACTCGCGCGTCGCGGGTGTGGGTGTGGGCTTAGGAGGGGGGAATGTTTTTTTTTTCATTTAACAGTGAGCAGCCACAGGGGCATAATTAACTAATACTAAGTGACCAGCTTCTATAGAGGCTGGGTCACTTGCTGCTCTGGCCAATCTCAGCCATGCCATTAGTAGGCATGGCTGTGATGGCTTCTAAGGGCACACGAGTCAAACGCTTATTGATTGGCTGCCCTGTGGCCTTTCAAAACGTGTCATTAAATCAACGAACTCCGAACTCCAACCCGAACATACAGTGATATTTCCGTGTTCGGGTCCGGGGTCCAGAAAACCTAATGTTCGGTACAAACCCGAACTTTTTAGTTCGGGTTCGCTCAACTCTACTCTGGTGGTTTTTATATATTTAGGACTTCCCTATAAAACAAAACAAAAAATGAAAACTTACATTTGACCAGTAAAATCCCAGGTTCACTGTGGCTGCTGATTCGCCTTATTTTGAAGTCATCTGGATGGATTTTGCTGGGCCAATCTAATGGTTCTCGTAGAGGTGAATGAATGCATGTTGTCATAACCAGTGGGCAGGATTCCTTGCTCTTTGCAAACAATATCGTCAATATTAGTTTGGTATGCACTCATTGTTCCATTGTCAAAATATGGTTACGTAATGTGATGTGTGTAGTGGATGCATAGAATTGAATACTCAACAGAGGTGGTATGATTGACTACAGAATGGTAAGGGTTAATTTGGCCACCTTTAACTAAAACATATGAGGTAAGCTGTACCTGGGAAGCAATGGGTTAAATTGTGTTGGTGACTGGAAATGGTATAGCAAATAAATACTTTTTTTTTTATTTTCTTGCTTGTAAACCAGTGTGGAGGTATTTAATGACTGTCTCTTACGTCTAGTAATATTTATTAGCTATCCTTATCACAAAGGTTGACAAAATACATTTATAATGTATTTCGTAATTTCAGTGAAGGGTCACTCACTTACAGTTTGGAATTTATTTTATATCATATTTGGGGGGGGGGGGGGGTTGGTGCATAAAGTATGAAATATTTGCTGGTCCCAATGAATTGTCTGGATTCACCAAGTAGATCTGGTCTGGCTACAAAGAGATCAGAAGCAATTGTACATAAATGTACATAGCATTGATTTTTTTCAGCAAGGTTTAAAAATGCACTAATTCCTTGCAACCATAGTCTACTCCTCATAGTGCCTGTCTGGGACCTGGAATGAGCCAAAAGGTGTTCATAATATCTTCTAAAAACCTAAAGAGCTTTGTTATTCATTTTGAAAAGCAAAATTGAATTTTTAGTAGATTTCCATTTACCTTTCCAAAAGCTCTCTTGAGACACACAAACTTGTACTTTGCTAGTAAAGTGAGTATTAGAGTTCTTCCTTTTTGTTTTATCTGTTGGTGTATGTACATTTTTTTGCAAACACACTTTGTATTTGTATGCACTGTGACTATAATTGTTTATAATATATATGACATGCTCTTTTATTAAGTTCTCTCTTTGCCTGGTATAAGAATCACTTATAGAATAGTACTGTGGTTTCATAGGCATTTTAGCTAAACTGTTTTGTGCATTTTTAAATCTGATTTGGTTGGAGGTAACCAAAGGCACCCTATTTATATAATGCCTCTATAGTGGCAGCTTTTGTAGGTGTGGGTGGTGCTAAGATTTTTTATTTTTTTTGTCTTGTGCAGACAAATAGTTGTTTTAGCCCTTTCACTTACTGAAGCAATTAATGTGCATGCTTTGAAGTGTTGGTGTTCCTGATACATGACATTCTTGGCTTTGGCTAATCTGAAGCCTTATCCTTGCTTCATGACAACAAATGTGAACACTTTTTGCTGGAAACAAAGGTGATATAGTAAAAAAATGCCATAAGTGACTGCCTGACTAATAGCCATTAGAGGTATTCTTATTGGCCAAAGTAAGAATTGTGTTTTTCTGAGGTAACAATGCTTACATTTGTCAGAATGCAGAGTCTGCGTCTAGACACCAAGAACACTCTATTATTTTGAACTTTAGTGTGTCCCTATAAGTATTTTGACAAGCAACATTACATGTTTATCTTTTTTTTCTTTGTGCATGTAAATAAACTACTTTAGTTGTTATACATTTTTTTTCTCTATATTCTGGAATGTTATATTTGCAAGCAATGAAGTGGAAAACAACTGGCAATTGAACCAACAGCTTGGCTGTAGTTTAGTATTTTTGTGCAGTTACTTTGAGAAATTCCTATGAGCATTAAGGTACATGTAGCCTCTCACACAAACAAGAAACATACACACATAGCATCTCAGGCATGCATACACACATAGACTCTCACACATACAAACACATAACACACAGCCTCTCTCCCACACATACAGAAAAGCACACAGAGCATTTGCCATGCATGTACACACGCATTGCTTTCCCCACATATGTATACATACTGATACACACAGCCTCTCCCACATACAAACAGGTTATATACGAAACACTATAAGCAGCAGCCTCTTCGTGCAACCTTTAGTACAAAAGACGCATGCAGAATCCTTGCACATAGACTGGTGGAAAGACAGTGGGAAATGCTAGTAAATATAAAAATGACAGAAGAAAATGAGAACTTGGCAGAGAAGAATCAGAAAAGTGTGAGTCAATGAGCAAGACCTCAAAAAAAGCAAGACAGAAATAAGTCAGGAGGAAGAAGTTTGGAGAGAGCAAAACTAAAAATGAGAAAACGGCATGACTAGGTGGCTAAAGGAAGAAGTGAGTTACAAGAGAGGGCAGCAAACTGGAATGTTGCTTAGGTTGGTAAAAACTTGTGATAGGTACTTATGATATCCTTTTACACATTCTGATATCCTTTTACACATTCATTAGTTGCCAAAAAATGTATTGAAACCATTCACTTGGACTGGTATATAGTGCCATAGTGCTAGTGTTTTCTAATTATTCAACAATAATTCATTTTCTTTAGTTTCTGCTTTGTAATATATTTGCCTAGTTTCTTTGCAGTATGTATACCCAGGACATACTTGAAAACAAGAGAAATCTCAATGTATCCATCCTGGTAAAATATTTTATGAAAAAAAAAAAATAATATGTTTTAAAGATATTAAAGGTATATTAAAATATCATGTAATGCACATTTTTTATTTTTCCTGAGCCATATTTAAGCTATTTATGTTGCAAGTGGTAATACAATATTTTAGACATCATTTGGATACAAAGATATATCTACAAAAAAACAATATTATTTATATTATTTAATTGGAACCCATATTTATACAAAGTGCCAGTATATTCCAAATAGAAAAATTTAGTACAGAAATGATGTGAGAATTAAAATGCTCAGTGGTATATTAATGGTTTCAGCCATGGTCAATACTTTATAAGAAATAAATATTATGGTAAAAATGGTGGAAAAATAATTAGAGAATAAAAAATCCTATTATGTGTGTTAAAAAATACCCGAAAGAAAAATCTTATCTATTAAAAACATATGGCTAAATCCCTGTGAACCTTTTTCAATAGTTGACATGAAAATATTGGAGCAAAACATATTCGTCGTGCTTCTGAATACAGCTCAGTAAAATTCAGTAAATATATCCCATTTAAACATCGTATCAACACAATAAATCGAGCCTGAGAAATATTTTAAAATAAACTTTTATTGAAAGAAAAAAAACAACAAGAGTATCCAAAGTCAAAATGCAATTCAAAAGACACATGCAACAAGAGGATGATGTTAGGATTCATTACTATTGCAGATGAACAACTTGAAAATTGTTTCCTAAATTTTACATGGATTGTGTTATGTTGTGAAAACATTGTAACCCCTACAAAGTCAGCTGTTAAAAAACATGGTTTAATAACAATTAGGAAAACCTCACCAGCATGTCAATGTTTATTTCTTACTAAGTCAAAAATAACTTTTTATTGCAAAATTTAGTCAGTGTTTGACTGCAATATAATTATAACTTATATGTGCATTGTCACTGTAGCCTAAAGCTATGTTTTTTGCGTAATGGTTTGTAATCAGTTAATCAGGTTATGACTATAATAGGGCACTGCAGTAAAAACAAATACATAATACATGGAATAAAATATTGAAAGCCATGGCATACTGATGACAAATATACATAATACATTTACACTTGAGAAAACCTCTTACACCACTGAACAATAAAAGGTACACGAAGAGGTTTATTCACTAATCTGACTGCCGAGGAACTGTAATGCCAAACACGGACATCTCCAGTCTTCCTTTTAATTATTTTTTGTCCCTGTGTCCCTTATTTTTTCAGGTGTGTGGGTATTGTTTTTTGCTCTATCATGTCTAATAATGTGGTCGGAAAAAATGTGGTCGGAAATAATGGCATTTATGCTCAAATGTGTTTGTTTGTTTTTTTCAATAGGAAATCACTTTTTTATTGAAAATCCGTGGCTTTCATGAATGATAATATTTAAGTGCAGCTTCAGATTTTTGCATTGTGCTTTATTTCTTGAATACTGAATTGCAGTGAATAAAAAAAAAATTTAAATTGGAGAAAAAAGTCCATATTTGGGAATATTTCCAGGTTCAGCAATTGTTGCAGCTTGGCTATATGTTCCTAAATTATGCAATCTAATTTCCCATTCACTACAATACACTGTTTAGTAGACTTGGAGATTAGTTTCTCTCAAAACTGCAATTCATCTGAAATTGGGCTGATTGAGTGGTCAGTCATATTCACGAACTATGAGCCAAAATGTGGACGAATCACAAAACACACAGTGGCCTAGTATGTTTGTTTTGATTCAGGATTCTGAATTCCACTCATAGTATAAAAAAAGAGATGATTGGAAAGAAAAAGGTTTGTTATAGTGCCTTTAGTGCTGGCCACCCTGGCCTTTAGGATAACGTAACCTGAGTAGGAGGTCACGGGCACCGAGGAGGACGTCACGTTACTGGAGAAAAAGTGAGTAATTAGTTTTTTCTTCATTTAAACACTTGAGGGAGGACCCAGGTGACAATGGGAAACAGGGCTGTAGTGTTAGGAATACAGATATGTATTAAAGTGTTTCTTTTATGACCAATGGAGTGATACTAAAAAACCTCCAGTTATTTAAATGTGCATAAGAATTTGGGATAGTGCACACATAACTTTGTTTTTCTTTTATTGTATGTTTTGGGCAGACCTTGCTACCTCCCAGGAGTAGAGGGAGTTTGAGCACAGAGCTTAATTGTGTATGTTTTTATTTGCTTTTGTATTACACAACCATGTTACAGTGCTGCAACCCACCCCATGCGCTCCCTGTTGAGGGTTAATAAGTGCAGATCAGTATGTACCGCAAGGCTAACAAGGCATTTGCCTTGGCGGGCACTTTCCAGCGGATCAGCAAAAAAAAAATGCTGCCCCAAAATGCCCAGGCTAATGCCTTGTTAGCCTCATTTTATGGGGGCCCAAGAGCTGGCTGGCTGTCCGGCAAACTTTGGGCCCCCCCGGGGCAGACAGCCACTTGTGCACCGTGAGGGCAGCAAGGGAGCACTTTCCCATGACGTCTCTGCTTACCTCCCTCGGGCGACCCGCAGTAATGCCGGGAGCCGGAATATGACGTCAGTCATGAGGGACCTCAGCAGGAAGATAACAGCTCCCTTGCCGCCCGCAAGCCTGCCTACCCGTAAGCCTGCTAGCCCACACGCTCAGCAGCCCCGTTGGATCCCAGTTAAATAATCCACCCAACTATTCCAAAAGTAGGGAGGCTGGGTGTATTTTTTTTATTTAAAAATATATATAATTGTTAGTGTTGGGGAAAAATGTGTGTGTGTTTGTCAGTGAATGTGTGTGTGTGTGTCAGTGAATGGGTGTGTCAGTGAGTGTGTGTCAGTGAATGTGTGTGTCTGTCAATGAGTGTGTGTATGTCTGTCAGTGAGTGTCTGTGAGTGAGTGTATGTCGTTCAGTGAATGTGCATCTATCTGTCACTGATTGTGTGTGTCTGTCAGTGAGTGTGCATGTCTTGCAGTGCGTGTGTGCGTCTATCAGTGCTTGTGTGTGTCTGTCAGTGCATTTATGTATCTGCGTGTGTCTCTGAATGATTGTGTCTATCAGATTGTGTACAATCAGTGAGTATGTGTGTGTATGTAAGTATATCTGAGATAGTGTTCTTGTCCGTGAGTGTGTGTGTCAGTGTTTGTCTGTGGGTCAAAATGCGTGCTAGTTAAAGGACCACTATAGGCACCCAGACCACTTCATCTCAATTAAGTGGTATGGGTGCCATGTTCCCCTAGTTGTAAACCTGCAGCTGTAAACATAGCAGTTTCAGAGAAACTGCTATGTTTACTCTGCAGGATTAATCCAGCCTCCAGTGGCTGTCTACCTGACAGTCACTAGAGGCACTTCCACAATTACTATGGCTGCTCATGCGCATTCAGCTCCACTCGGGAGCTGACGTCGGCAGGGGAGTTACGTCATGCCTAGGGCAGCACCAATCCAAAATACACCCCTGAATAAGTGTGTTGTGGTTTAAAAAAGTACCCCTCTCTGTCTCATTAGAGATTTTGCCAATCAGCCTAAAGAAGCAAGATTAATTATTAGTGTAGTGAAGAGGTTTTGCCTTAATGTGGCAGATGAGCTTACACTTTGATGGCCATTGAAGTGATAGTAATAAACCTTCAGTTATTTAAATGTGTACAGGGATTATGTTTTTTTAGTTTTTAATGCTCTAATTTAATGATTAGTGAAAAAATCTTGTAATGTTTGTTCGTCCTGGAATTCCATTACCAACTTGGGATGGGAGGGATCACAGAGAAAGTGAGAAAAAGTAATCCAGCAAATGGAAAAGAAGAAGGACCAGTACCCGGTCCCCTTTTGTAAACAAAGGCTACTCCGTTTTTAGATTTTTTTTTGATCAACCAATGCACATCAAATTACATTACATTTTACAAAAATACAGAAATATGTATTAACCTGTCTATCACTATGATGTAACTTTAGTATACTTCCTGTCTGTTATTTAGATGAGTGTATAAAAAAGGAAGAGTAATTTGCACCCTTACAACATTGTCTTAGAATTACAATCTATCACTTTATTATAAAGAAATGCAATGTAGTCATCTAGTGCAAACAGAAGTATGAGACTGAGTATAATAAACATTATTTACTAACATTTTAACTCAATATCCTTCAAGATCAGAAAACAGAATCTGTCAACAGTTCTACTTTATTTTTATTTTAATTGCTTTATCTGATAATGTTTTGTCACAAATTTATATACCAATGGAAAAAAATGCATCTTTTTACTCACAATAAGTGATTTTTTTAGATTCTAACACCTACGCAATTGGTTCTCAGGTCATCATGGTACAAGGAAAAGCTTATTTGACTTTTAATGAAAACTGCCCTCTGATCCATCACAATCACATTGGATGAAATAACAATGTAATTTCTGCCTGCACAAATTTATTAAAAATCATTGGTAAAGTCAAATTGTTTTACTTCATATACAAATATAAATAAAGTTAAAAATAAATTTAAATTTTTGCACCAAACTTAAACAGTTGTTAAAAAATATTTGTTTTACATTCATAACTTCTATTTGTGATAGAATCTCTCTTTTTTTTTTTTGGTAACCATTGAGATTCTGTCAGCCATTTCTGTCTAAACCATCCTCAAACACATGAAGACTTTCATTGAAATATAGCTGAGCTGAACTAATACAGTTTGTCACCATCTCCAAGACAGCTAGAAGTGTTTTATTTGACTTAGAAAGCGTGGTGTAATCTTGAGTTTCTTGTAGCACTGAAAACTGAGTTCTCTTCCCATCCACTCTGTACAAAATGTTCCTAAATGAATAAACATAAAGAATATTTAACTGAAACAAGTGAAAAACATTACACATAGTGAAAGATTTTTAAGGCAAAATGTGCTATTTTGAGTCCAAAGTGCTAAATGTTCACATATACGCGGTTAGTTGCCATAGAGATTGTTGTGTATTTAGAACTTTGCAATTTACAATTGCACGTCATTGATGTGATAAATCTCAGTCTTAATGGGTTATTTTGCAATGTTTCAAATGATCACATTGATACAGGACATAATGTGTAGAATACACTTATACAACTATACTTATAATACTCAAAGGAAATATTTTCAATAGATACACAATGTACCTATCTTTCTAGAAATCAATAGAATCAATAGACCTAATGCATTTCTTTTTTATGACATTCTCTACATTTGATTTCAAGCAAACATTATTTAAATAATAATCTATTTGGATAAGGGTATTTTTTTTTTTTTTTTTACCATTTTGCAATCTCTAATGTATCTGTAGTTGTGTGGATTTAAATTTAAAAAGCTTAACTTAAACTAGCAAGCATTAAATGCAACAGCAAGTTACCAAAGACAAATCATACAATTCTCAACAAATAACTCTAAAGTAAGAGTAAATAGCTTAGCTTAGAGATTATATCATGCATAGTCTGGAAAACCTACTTTGGAAGGGATTTAATAGTTTGTGTTATTCAGACCAATTGTACGTGATTTCAATGCTTGCTGTCATGACCTGGTTTACATACAAAATCAGCTGAGATGCATGCTATACGTTACAGGCAATAAAACTGATCAAAATTTACCGAACTACCATTCATTACCCCACTATCAATGGGAATTCTTAGCAGTAACAAAAACAATATAATATCCTGTAAAATACCAGATCAACCATCTCCCACAAAAACATGTTCCAACACATTAATTTTTTATCTTAAAAAAGATATTGTAGATTTTCTTCCACTTAAGATGCCATTTTGTCTACCCCAATAATTATTAAAATATTTCAAATAATAGCATTAAATTAAAAAAGACCATCACAAACCAGGCAAATTACCCCATCTTTTCCAAGCAAATGGAAAGAACTGACCCCACCAAACAAACCATCTTCTAGGGAAATATATGTTTTAAAATGAGATTTAAGCCATCTCACTAACAATGTTTCCTTTTAAAATATATAATTTAAGTTTCATTATTATATAGGCTGAAAAGAGACATGCATCCATCCAGTTTAGCCTTTCTATTTGTAGCCTTCCCCAAATCTGTGCCTCAACACAATCCTATTTATGAGCTCTACAGGCTGTTTCTTTGACCTCTTTGCTCTGATATGAATTTACAGCCAGACCCTTATACCCAAATCATTTCCAATAAACTGAATAAGGTGGTCTCTAATAGTAAAAGTGTAGAAATAACTCATCAAGAGCAATGGGATGCATTTCAACAGAATTTCATGAGTCTAAATTATTATGTTGCTGTGAAATTTGATTTTTTTTCTTTTGAATAAATTTGCAAAGTTTTAAAAAATATGTAATTTTATCATTAGGGGAATTGAGTGTAGATTGATGCGAAAAATAACAATTTAAACGAATGTAACATAAGATTGCAACATAAAATATAGTGCATTCAGAAAATATTCGAAATCCTTCATTTTTAAAAATGCGACACCTATTCACTTGCATAACAGATTAGCACATCCCTACTAATAACCAGCATATTAATGTGAATCTAATAAGGTGTACATTATGATGAAACAGTACAAACAGTATATTTTGTTACATATGTATATCTTGGTGTTATGATAATTCAGTGTGACTAGACAATGAGATGCAAAATTAAACAGTATTTGTGACACACATAGCATTGTAATATACAGAGACTTAGGTTCATTTAACAGAACCATCCTTCTCCATAATTGGAGTCAGCAGTGTTAAAGATTTGTCCATTACATAGACAATTTGTGTAAGTGAGAGGGTGAGTTTGTCAGATTGAAAGAGTGTTTGTTGAATTGCATTCCACAGCAGATCACTTGCCTTCTGCTTGTATGCCTCTACTATGGCAAAACATGAAAAAAACAGCAATAAAATGGATTTTACTAACACATTTTTCTTAAAATCATGTACTAGAAAAGGTACTTAACGGTCAATAATGCCATTTTGGGGTTCTGAATACCTTCATTCTCATAATTTACAACTCCATTGACAGTATTATGTTTCCATAATTAATGGTTTACCATTAAATAAACTGTCTAAGCACTGCAACCACTACAGCTTATTGTAGTGGTGATGGTGCAATAAATCTTCGGGTGCTATCCTCCATTGTAATTTTTTTCACATAGTATGTTTACTGTCAACAATAATAGTCTGATTACACTGCTATACAGAATCTGAGAAAAAAAATATTTTAGCACTCTCCCAATCATTCATCTATAGTTCGATTAAAAGATGATGCAATATTTTACCCAAACTAAAGGATAATAAAACTGAAATGTAACTGTTAATGCTCCAGGGGACACTCCAAAGTATTTAACTAGGGACTGTTAACACCTTTAATAAAGTAATTTTAACACCAGTCTCTGACAAGAAGTACAATTCTGTATTTAACACAAACAGAATTTCTGAGAATTTTGTAAATTTGATTCTTCTAATATTATCCTAAAATATGTGTTTAGTTAGATCCCTCAGTGCAGAAATGTTTCTTATGTATACTTTGCTATTTTCTTTATTGGAATCATAGGCACCAAACGGAAGCCCGACCATTTAAATTGTAAAAGTTTGGGGGCGTGTCCTAGCAGTGCACGAGAATGTGCGGGTAAAGCCAGAGCTCCGATGCTACAAACCTTCCAAGCCTGCTTCCAAGAGTTGGCACAGCCTACATCCATGGCAGTGAAGTCGGGGAAAAAACGTAAAAAAAGTCTATCCAAATGCACTTAGCACCGTCACAAATGTTTGGGCCCAGTTTACAAGATGTCCCTGGCGGCTCCCGAACGCCTGCTTCCTGCTCGGACATAAGCAACAGTGCACACAGCAATGTACATCAAGCACACTCTGTAAGCAATGTTACACTACAGGCCATGCTGCTGGACCTGAAGTCCACCCTGCCAGCTGACCTCTCAAAGATAGCCTCTGACATTAGGTCCGACATTCAATCCTTGGAGAAGCGGAAGGAGGAGATAGTGAATGCACATAATCCCCTGGCAGAGGTGTACGCCTCAATGGATAAGAAACTGAAAAGCCTGGAGGAGAAAGCCGCCGACCACGAGGATAGTGACAGGCACAACAACATAAGGATCCCGGAGTCCATTGTACCACATGAGCTGGCCCAGTATGCTCAGAAAACTATTCCTGGCCCATATCCCGACCCTAACAGATGTCGAACTGACCGACTGCCTACACAGGCTGCCCAAGCCCAATCACTTAGCCATTACATTCCCACGAGATGTTGTTATTTCACAATCAAGGACAGAATTATGCAGGCCTCCTGCCTTAATCTGCTGCCACCTAGAAAACTAAAGCACATAAAACTGTTCATTGATCTATTCACCGCCACTATGCTCAGGAGGAAAACCTTCGCCCCATCACAGCGGCGCTGAGAGAAGCTAACATACCATACAAATAGGTTTTTTCCTGCCAAGCTTTTGGTTTAGAGGAATGGCACTGGCAAGATTTTATAACGTGGTGTAAACATATGGTTAAACTGTGCAAACCCGGATCTGTATATGTACTCATATGTGTAATGCACTGGCTTGATATTTGAGGTAAAATGAATTCAGATAAATTCAGGATCCTGAAATCCAGGCCAACAGCTTCATCCTTATCTGAAGTCTATATTCCCCACTATTACTGAGTCAGAGATTCACATGTTAATAGTTTAACATATTTTCTTATTTAAACTTTGTTAAACTTAATATCACTACACTGACTCATCAAACTGAGATGGAGCTATAGAGTCAATTCCTGAAGGATTAACATTCAGATCTACAAAATGCCATCAAATACTGGTTGTTGAGATGCAAATGTCAGGCAGGATGCCTTCACCATTGAGGTCAGAGGAAATGTGTGTCAATGAAAATTAAGATGCCACACTTTAAAGACACACTACTGGAATCAATACTGAAAAAGACTGTCTAGGCACCATAGCCACTACAGGGCACTACAGTGGTTAAAGAGCCAGAAATCCACTGGTGCCATCTGCTGGTTAACTATCAAATCATTTAGAAACAGTTTTAACCTGCTGTACTGGGCATTTGCAGTACTTCTTGTCTGAGTGGGTATAGAAAAGTTGAAGTTCATACTTTTGCATTATCATAACAGCTTATATTCATTGGCTGAGAGTGTTGGAGTAATGTAGAAGTATGGATTTCTGTTTAATCAGACCGACATAGATTAGAGGGACGACAGGATCAGACATAGTAAGTTAAATATTAAACCATTCATAAATAGTTTGACAGATTACCGCGGGATGGCACATGGAGACTGCAGGTACTGTAACCACTGATTTTCGTGCACAGATCATGCTCCTGCAATTTTACTGCTTAATTATCTTTTCTGATAAATTATTTTATTTCTGCAGCCATAGTCACACCTCTGCTGGCTCTCCATCACACAGCCTCTCTACATACTTCTCAAAAAGATATATCCATTTCAACCATTTCTTACTTTCAGGTTTAGTAGAATGTTTATATTAGGACTATCAAGGGTGAAGGTGGGTCATTCTTATCTTTCTGCTGAGAGCTTTTAAACAGGTAATGTAGACTTAAATCATTGACCTTGCCAGCAGCCTTCTGTATGAGATAAGAAGAGGATCTCACACAAAGACTGAAAAGCTTGCAGACTTGGAATCTTTTATAGCACATAATTTTTAGAATTTAATTTTTCACATAGTTTGTAAAATATAAAGTGTATTATTAATATGGTTATTTATTTTTACCACTATATATTTTCATATATGTTATTATAAATTCCAAACATGTTTGGGGAATACTTTTTGAAAGTATTTTGTGTATATAAATGATGCTTCTGAAGTCTCATTGCTCATTCTAACATGATTATTCACTTAAGTGAGAATCGTTGGGAATTCCAAGATATTTTAAAATTGAAAGGCAAAATAGCCAAACTGGAAGCATGGTTGACTTAGAGAATGTTTCCAGTTCAGCTATTTTGGTCTTACATATGATATTTGCTTGGAATTCATGACTATTATCACTTCAATGAATTAACATGTTCAAAAACAAAAATTAGATTGAATTGTTGAAATACATTTCGGAATCTAAACATCCCCTTTAATGTTTCGTTACGGAAACAAACAGGATATCAGAAAATATAAATTTTTGCAGGTCCTATTACAGAAACCTAATGCCTGTTTTTATGAGATTAACACACTTCTTTGGGAAGTCTATCATCCTGGAATTCTCTGCAGTGCAACGTTAAATAGGACCATGGATTACATTGGCGTTGTGTCAGGCTTATGCAATGTATGCTCATATACCGTAGCTATATCCACATTATTTGTGCGCTTGTCCGGTTTAAAAAAAATAAAAAATAAAAAAAATGCATTTTGTCAGCTTTGAAGCTTGTGTATATGTATACATATATAGAATATTGTTAAATCTATTGTTAATGATGCAAATAATACAGCACTATTTTCTCTTTGACTTTCCTTCAACAGACAAAATATAAAGACATTAAAATAAAACAATAGAATAAATTTATAGCATTTATTTTTAATTTCAACAAGTTGGTCTAGTAGAAAGTAAATATGTCCAAATCTCTCTTGATGATTTTTCAGTGTGTGCCTTTAGGAAGCCTGTGGCTATTGCCTTGTCAGCTGGAAAATAAATAGGCACCGAGCAAAGATTCAGAGTACAATATACAATATAGTTGATTATCAAGAGACAAATATAGGATGATATGAAATATAAGGGTATCTTTCTGCCAAACATTCTAAATACAAAAAATATATATATATATATATATATATATATATATATATATATATATATATATATATATATATATATATATATATATATATATATATATATATATGTCAGGATTATTATTATTACAATTTAAGATTCTTATATATTTTCGAAAAAATATAAATATAAAATTATTAAATCTATTATGCAACAATATTCTAATGTAAAATAAGAGTGGGTTGTGTAAATTCAGGAAAGGCATACATTCTATTATTTTTTTGTCAATCATATTTTTGTTGAGGCATAAAATGTGAAAATAATGCAATACATTGGTGACAAAAACAAATATTCAGAAAAAGACTATATGACATTGCACAGTTCAATTCCATATGTCAATGAAAGGTACAGAATAAAACTGGTGTACTTAGCTAGGAAAAGGGACATAACATGTCACACACAAAACTCACAGGCCTTATGATTAAGTAAAATAAATACAAACTTAGTTAGTTTTTTGCCCTACAAGACTTTGCATAGTTAAAGAGAAACAAAAGGCAGAATGATTATAGTTGGGTAGACAACAGTAAGATGTAAAATTGCTTCATAATAAAACAGCAAAACAAACATATTTACAGGTAAAAGAAAAGAAAATTATGCATTCGCTCTCTGCATCTGTATTAATTGTTACAGAAGGCAGAACAAGGTGTAAAAGCTGCCATGCAATTTCAGCCAATTCCTTGGCTTTGGCAACGTCCAAAGATCCTTTTTGAGAGGTGAGGGGTGACCCCGTTTATCCCATCTCTTCAGTCCCAGGCCACAAACAAAACCAGCACCTAGTGCCACTAACCCAACTACAGTCCCCAACAACCACTTCCAATTTTAAGTTGTGTGTGGCAGGCCTCGCAAGTGTTTGGACAGTGCTCCGGTGTATGAAATATGAAATTAACGGTCAGTGATTAGATGCTGTGAGCATTTTCTGTCGATGTACAAATATATTCCAGAATGTGGCACACCAGGCCTCCAATAAAGCATACTTATGCTGCAGGGATTGCGTTGGGCAGCGTCTGTGGCAGTCATCTTGAATGCTTCAGTGCTGATCTCAATTTCCACCTGCCCAGGACAGAAGCTGTATAAAAGTGCCCTTGTGGGGGTCAGGATAACCCCCAATGACCCACAGATGGGAGTCCGGGTCATCGATGTGTGCAAGGTAATTCTAGTTTGACCAGGTCTGGAAGATCAGCCACTTCTTTTGCCAAGGCCACATGCCAGACCTTAAGTTTTGCCCACCGGCTTGTTAGAGCCCCAAGATCGGCAACCTTAAATTAAAGGCTGCCCAACAGATTCCATGCAAAGATAAACAAAACAAGGTCTATATATCATTCCTGAATGCAGGTTTACCATGGCCATACTCTATACTAGGAGTTGCCAATTAATTTATCCCATGGAACCCTTTGACAGTGTGCCAAAATATTATTATTATTATTATTATTAGTGTTTATAAAATGCCAACAAATTCAGTGCTGGGCATAAAGGAGCTGCCCCCTGTGCTCCACCCCACCACCCTCAATAAAATATTTTGCACCATGGCACAAACCTTTTAACCAGCAGAAAGTTCTTTTTTTTGGCAAATTATTTTTATATCTGGTTTAAAGGACCACTCTAGGCACCCAGACCACTTCAGCTTAATGAAGTTGTCTGGGTGCCAGGTCCAGCTAGGGTTAACCCAATTTTTTATAAACATAGCAGTTTCAGAGAAACTGCTATGTTAATAAATTGGTTAAGCCTTCCCCCTAATCCTCTAGTGGCTGTCTCATTGACAGCCACTAGAGGCGCTTGCGTGATTCTCACTGTGAAAAGCACAGTGAGAGCACGCAAGCGTCCATAGGAAAGCATTGTAAATGCTTTCTTATGCGACCGGCTGAATGCGCGCGCAGCTCTTGCCGCGCGTGCGCATTCAGCCGATGGGGCGGAGAGGAGGCGGAGAGGAGGAGGAGAGCTCCCCGCCCAGCACTGGAAAAAGGTAAGTTTTACCCTTTCCAGAGCCAGGTGGGAGGGGGACCCTGAGGGTGGGGGCACCCTCAGGGCACTCTAGTGCCAGGAAAACGAGTATGTTTTCCTGGCACTAGAGTGGTCCTTTAAATGTTGACAGTTGTATTTGCATGGAGGGAAGTGATACTATAAATATAGCAGCAGAAAATCCAGGAGCAAAACCAATATAAATTAAATGAATAAGATAAATCAGTGTATTCAATGCAACTGTAATGTTAAATCATTCCGTAGATACAATGTTGCTAAAATGTTAAGTTGTTACTTGTTACTATTTTAGTAAAAATGAGATGTCAGTACTGGTGTGGAAAACTCAGGCCTCTAGGTGTGTACAGATATCTGTATGGCATAGATATCTTCAACCTAGGGAGCGGAAAAATCCCAAGGTCAGGATATCTTTATACCAAATATTATACTTCCATATGGTTTTATTAGATGAAAGATGCAATGATCTTATTGATAAAAGTATTGATGATAGTAGATAAATATATAATGTATTGTAGCAGAAACCAGTACGAAAAACTGGCTGCCCAAAGCAATATTAAATATCGCCAAAAACAACTGGGGTTATAAGATGGAAAAAATATTTTATTAAAGATAAAAATATATTAAAAAATAAAATCACAATAGTAGCAATAAACTTTTAGGTAAAGATAGCACAAAAAAACCTTGTTCACAGGCTCGGATGGATGTGGATTACTTTTCACTCCAATGTCTCTATTTTGATCGCCGGTGAGGACGGCTTGCGTGCCACAGTGCGTTCCACCTCCAGCCTCACTTAGGGGAACTGCACTGCTCGTACTGAATACTGATCTTGAGACGCCTGGACTCCGGAATGACTGTTGGGCTCCTGTGCTGATACCTCGGTCTATTGCTGCTGTGTGAACGTTCTATTTGCCGCCTGACGCGTTTCGTAAGGAATTGCCTTACTTCTTCAGAGACGTGTTGTATTTGCATGTCTGCAGTTGCATCAAATTGGTTTTGATACTTTATTTTTGTTGCAGAGTAAAGTGAGAATCCAGTTTCACGAGCACACCTTAAGTAAATTACGGCAAAAGTGTGAAATACAAATATTTTCAGCAGCACACTTAACCAACAAATAAAAAAAAATATCCTCAGATACCACATTGGGCGCTAATCTAAAGGGCAGCACAATAAAACAAATAATTTTGCCTATGTGAAGGTAGATTGGGCACAATACTGATTGAAAAATAACTGAGCCTGATAGAGTGAGAGCTTTTCTGCATGCGGCCTTCCTATATCAATTCTTGCAAGAGAATGAGTCTGAAAAGGCTAACAGCGGGCGGTAATAAGATCATGGTCTCGCAATCTCTGCTGTTTCTGAACTTCTGCGCATAGTCAGGAGTGGAAAAATTGCAGTGGGACCCCAGTTTTGTTCTTGCAGAACTCCAGGGTTCCCTGGAACACTAATTGGGAACAGGGCCGGCCTTAGGCCTTTAGACGCCCTGTGCGAAAAATCTTCACAGCGTCCCCTCCCCCCGTCATCCATGTATGATGTAATGTTTGTGTTGTCTGTGTATGTGATAGTAGGTGTGATGACTGTGTGTGATATGTATGCTATGTGTTGGCTGTGTGTAATATTTGTAATGTATGGTTGTATGTGATACACACACACACACACACAGAGTCAGACGGCTATACACACAGAGGAAGACATCAACACACACAGGAGGACAGTCACACACACACACAGGCAGACAGTCATACACACACACAGGCAGACAGTCACGCACACACACAAGCAGACAGTCATCCACACACACACACAGGCAGACAGTCATACACACACACACAGGCAGACAGTCATACACACAGACACACACAGGCAGACAGTCATGCACACACACACGCAGGCAGTCATGCACACAGACACACAGGCAGACAGTCATACACACACACACACACACACAGAGGCAGACAGTCATACCCACAGACACACAAGCAGACAGTCATACACACAGACACACAAGCAGACAGTTATACACACACACACAGACACACAAGCAGTCATATACACACACACACACAGAGGCAGACAGTCATACACACAGACACACAGGAAGACAGTCATACACACACACACACACACAGAGGCAGGCAGTCATACACACACAGGAAGACAGTCATACACACACACACACATGAAGACAGTCACACACACACACACACACACAGAGGCATACAGTCATACACACACACACACACACACACACACACAGAGGCAGACAGTCATACACACACACACACACACACACACACACAGAGGCAGACAGTCATACACACAGACACACAAGCAGTCATACACACACACACACACACACACACACAGATGCAGACAGTCATACACACAGACACACAAGCAGTCAGTCATACACACAGACACACACAGGCAGACAGTCACACACACAGACACACACACACAAGCAGACAGTCAAACTCACACTGACAATCACACAGTTACCTGTGGAGTTCATTGTGGAGGCAGTGCAGCTCCTGGAGACTGTTTGGTGGGGAAGCAGGGACTCCTTCCTGCTTCCCCTGCAGCAGTTTTCCAGCGCGTTTAGCTCCGCCCCCACCGCATGGGGAGCTCCGCCCCTGCCACAATTTTTTTTTATCCTGGCCCGCCCTGTGTGAGCTGTGCGGCCGCAGGGCACCCCCTGCTCCATGGCGCCCTGTGCGGTCGCACAGCTCGCACACCCCTAAGGCCGGCCCTGATTGGGAAATTCTGCCATATAGCAATACCCTGCATCATAATAAATGGGCTATATATTGAGAGCTAACTGAGTTTTCAGTTGTCACATTTGGTTTTCACATGCTGAAATTAATTAGAAGCATTTTCAAGTTAGAAACATTTTCATTGTTGAGCAGTTTAATCAAAAGATACACATTACAAAAGATTGATTTGCGATTGACTCACAGTATTAATATTCCTACCATTGCATTTATTCCTTATATGACAACTTTCCTATAACTAATTCTGTTACTTTCATTTGGATTATTTTTCTTCAATTTGACTGATACAGTTCCTTTGAGGTTCACTTATTCAATGCTATTACATTTAAAACTGCTATTTTCAAATGCATCTCTTTGAAGATTTGTTTGAAAACAGCGGCAGCTACATTATAACCAAACAGCCAAATTTCCCCATAGTAAGAAAAAATAAAGACGCCAGTATAATAAGAATGTGTTTTGGGACATACTGCATATCAGGTAAAGACACTGTTATAGAGTAAAGAGGTTTGAGGGAAAAAGTACAATTCACATTGTCTGTATCAAGAATAATGAATAATAGGAATTCAGTTACAAAAAAGATTAAGCGATTCAGTTGAAATTTGGCTGTTCATGGCTAACAAACATGTACATGAAATATTTTGGTATTTAGTATTCTACGCTAATTCCTAAGTAAAGAGGGGGTCTTATTACCCACACAAAGTAGACTATGTTGTGCCCTCCCTTAGTTGCTTCTTGGAGAGAAACCAACAAGGTACATAAACTATGTTAGAATGAGCTGCAGTGCCAGTAAAAGAGGCAGCACAAATTATAGTAGCATGAAAAGGATGGAAATAATGATGCCTCCTGGGTTTTAATGGGATGTCATGGACATACTGCTAATCTCACTATTTTGATGCTAAGTAGCACTAATTGTGGTGGCAGTGGAGGTGGTGTTGGAGGCAGCAGTGGGAAAGGCATCAGCAGTTCTCATGGCTGAAGTGTTCAAATTCTCAGAAGTCATGGAACTACTGACGAAGGTTAATTGGGTAACAGGGCTCCTTCCTATAACCCTACCCTCCTTTAGGTTAGTCCTGGAATTTGTATCTGACATTGATGATTGTGGATTTGTTTTTATTCTTACAGTAAAGTAGGTATATGGATGCTTGTGTAAACTAATACAACTTTAATAAGCAAAAATAAGTGTGTTTTACAAAATGAGTAGGTGTTTGGTGGATTAACTACTAAAGTGTTATTTTGTTTGACATTAAAGGACAACTAAAGATACCCAGGCCACTTTATCTCACTGAATCCTCTTCGAAATGTTGACATGCATACAGCCACTAGAGGAGTTTCTGCTTAAAACTCTCTATAGAAAGCATTGATTCTATGATGAGGAGCATTGGACTGGACATTGGTGGAGAAGGCCATGCAGTGCCGAGGGAACCTTGACGCTGGAAAAAGATAAGTAAAATAATTGATTTCAATATTTTACATGGCGAACGGGGCAAAAATCTATACAAAAAGTTTGTATTCCTAATGCTTTAGTGTTTCTTTACAAAACACTGCACAGTGCTCTTAAACTAAGCTGCTTATTTGCTCCCCCTTTTTTTTCAGGTGCCAGGAACGGCACACTAAACAAAGTACCAAAATTAGCATTTTTCGGTTTCCAGGATGGTGGCTCAGAAATTATAATTTTGGCAAATCACATGAATTTGGCTGAATTGCAGTTTTGCCTAAATTAATCTCCAAGCGTAATAACTACTTTAAAATACAGGCCTTGATTTAATATGTTGTATGAACTTTATTTTTAAATATTAAAATATCAAAAATATATCTTATATAAAAAAATATCTCAGAATATCTAACTATTACAACATTTAAATAATCTTAACTCATTTCATAAGTGTGACGGACCTCCTGCATTCCAACTGAGTACCTCCGCCAGGTCAGTTTACTCCTTGATACCGGGGACTCTGGAAAATTTCAGACTCAGTTGCTGAAGCTTGACTAGGGTCTCTGAAGACCTCTTTCCCAGGTCAGGCTGCAGTGGATATAGCACTGGAGACTCTCACCTATAGGGCAGTGATTATAGCCATGCGGTCCCTTCCCCTTAAATACTAGTCGAGACAAAGCATAGGGTGAAACACAACTGAGCTTTATTAAAACCAGCACATCTATTTATACCCCAAACTGCCTTATTTACAATGATAGACAAAGTTCACCTTCTGGTCCTCCACTGTAACCCCTCCCAAACAGAAAAGTGAGCCCAAGTTAACCATATGCCATATGGACTTGGAATAGCAACCGATTACACCACAAAACGTAATTACATTAAAACTAGTGTGAATGGAGCACTGTCGTTACAAAGAAGCATAGGGACAGACAATAACAAGGGCTGTGGACCACATGCGAGATTTAAAGGAGTAAAAGGGCAGCCACTTTGAACTGGTCTGGAAGTGTCCATGGACCAATAGGACAACACAACACAATAATAAAGGGAAGGGAGAGGGGAAAAGGCACATCAATCCTAGACAATCTATTCACTAAACCAAATGCCAAAACACTTGAAAGCTGGGGAATCGTCTGTTACAGTAGTAATTGGGGGACTGTGACAAACCCATACCAGGATCAGCAAGTAGTCCCAACTTCCCCCCTATATTCACCGCCCCAAAAACAGAACCCTTTTCTAGACCAATGCCCATGGTTGCTGGGAAGGAGGCTGGCACTTAGTCCGCTCAAGGTCCCAGGGTAATAGAGGTTTCTGTTACAATAAATTTATCCACAAATTTATCCACAAATTTATCCACAAAAAGTGGAATATCTATATTTAGTGACAACACTTTTCCCTCTTTTATATAATCATTTAAATATACTGCAATTCAATTATTCCAGCAAATATGAAATACATACAACTGTCATAAAATTAAGAGCCTAAAACACTGGGATTCCTTCTACAAACATAATTCAGTTGGAATAGCATGGCTTATATAGATGGGTGTCCAACATAGAGGTCAAGAGGACACAACTCCCCTTCCTAGAAACGGCCCTCCTTTTAGTTAAATGCTACCTGTGAGTAATGGCGCCTGTATAGATTATGACTTTTTCCTCTTGAAATAGTCTGCATAAATAGATTAGAATATGGCAACAATATGTGGAAAATAATTTATCAACACTGAAAAACAAATGAACTCTTGCAAAGAGATTGTCTAATGTGATAAAGGGTAAATAAAGGTATATGGTTTGTGTTTAATAAGATAAAAGATAAAATGCAAGAAATTAAATGCATATTAAATGTATATTAAGAAAATATGTCTAGGTGTTCCTGAACTGTATATTGGCACAATTTAGTTATCATACTCAGACATAAAACTCTTTTCTAGATTTAGGTCTGTTTTCAGAAGTGTTTATAGGTTTTCAGAAGTGTTTATAGGTTTAGAATCAATCTGTTATCAATCTAAGGTTTCCTGTGCATCATAATTCTCATAACGCTGTAACTGCAGAATATCTGGTACAATTACAGAATATTTTTAGTCATTTGTGTGCTCATTTTCTATAAAAAAAAATATAAAAAATATATAAATATCTTCTTTTTTTTTTTTTTTTTTTTTTGTATGGGCACATTAATCTGCACCACTGAGGGAGACTGTGCAATTGATTAGCAACTCCAAATCTGTATCATTAAAAGAGCCAATGCAATTGGTTAGCTAATCCAAATTTTACATAGCTCAGTTTATCCTGTTCCTAATCATTGGGATTACTCCACAACAAACTACCTAATTAAATATATATATATAGAGAGAGAGAGAGAGATACTGGCAGGTGAAAGGAAATCTAGAGGTATCTAGAGCTAATTTTGATTTAAGGTAATTTTTTTCACAACATATTAAAGGGTACGCATTGTAGTGCTGACATGCCATGAGGAAAACATATAGATGCAACAAAGACATCCCACTATACAGTATATGATCAATCAGACTTGCACACTGATGCTAATTTACAGTTTGTTTTTTATTAACATGTGGATATATTCACAATTGAGGGATATCACTTCAGGGTTCAACCTGAACTTGATAATGCAAATGTTTGTATTGCTTTTCCAGTACATTGTAGCATTTTGTAAATGTTTGCTTGTTTTCCTTTTCAATGGCATTTGTTTTGCACAAATGTATACCTATGCTTCTCCTATAATGATTTTATCTGAAGAGAAAAACAAAACACCACACTTATTGCATAACTATTTGCATGGACCCTGTATGTCTTAAGCATATTGCAAAATTAAAGCAGGAACCGTGTTATGGGTATCATATTGTGATAATCAGTGTATAGGTATACAGCATCCATACTGTGATATCTCATTTGTATGACTATTTTTTCTTTTTTACTCTTTGGTTTTAAGATGATTAAAGTCTCACTAGTAATATATAATAGTTTTTAGTATTTATTTGGGGGATGGTCTGGTCTGCATTAAGGGACATGATCAGCACCCCCTAATTGCATTATAGCTCAGTGTTGATTCGTTTGTGGTAATACAACTGCAGAATATGTGTTATATTGTTACCTGCATACAGCATATACACATATGCAGATTTGAATTTGTTTGCAGATAGCATTTTTGTCTCCTGGTTTTTAACAATCAGAATCAAGGCAGCTGTAATTTCAGCTGTGGTTGGGGTGAGTAACTTGGTGATATCAAACTTCCCAGAGACTGCTCTGGTCTGTGCTGTGGATAATCATCTCTGTGCATTCAAGGGACTGGTCAGCCATCTTTTCCCATGATTCAATATTTTTTGCATAAGCTTTCCAATGATTTCAATCTGTTCCAAATGATTTATCTACAAAAATCCCCATATAATTTAATGTTGACTTATTTAGATAAATAATGTGAAAAGTTTTTATAACAAATTTCAATCATTTGAAAAATGTATGCAAATATATTTAATCAAGCCTTTGTTAGGTACAACTTCCTTTTTAAAACCATGTATCATGGTATAATATTGACTTGCATAGAATCAGTAAGGACTAGAAGACCTTGTTCTGCAATTGGGTAAGATGATTCTGTTAAGAATCTTTGTGATACTGTTGTACTCAGTGTTGGCTCTGCTATTATTTATTGCATCACCATGGATTAGGATCCAACCAGCATGCAGACTACACTCAGCTATGCAACTCTCTAAACCCAGGCAATGTAACTTTAATGAGTCTCTCCTTGTTTAAGAGTAGATATGAGACACTTTTTCCATATGTGTTTTCTATTAAGTCTGTTTCCTTTTCATGCTCTGCTTTTGTTTTCTTTTTCTTACCTGGTGATTTCAAAGTTTTTATAAAATAACTGATCCTATTGTATTGAAACACTTTGTAAAACATTTTGAGGCACCCTTTGCTGGAACCCAGATCACGTATTTAAAATGAAAATGGAAGCTGCTGATACTGCTTATATTAATAGTGATAATATTGTTGTTATATGAGTTCAATGATACAAAAAACTAAAATACATAAAATAACATATTCATTAACCCCTATGCCATCCTTGGGGACCCGGCTCTAAATGCCGGCAGATGGCATAGTATGTCCCCACTGTCCAGGGGACTTACCTGCTCCCTGGTGATCCCCCGCCAGAGATAGAGATGGGGGGACTTGCCGGTCATCCCAGGGAGTCCCCCTGCTGCTGATTCGGCCCTCCTGGGCTATGTGATCGCGAGGTCCTTGCGAAGACCTCACAATCACATAGACGGAATAGCTGCCCAAAGCAGTGCCAGCAGGGGGAGTGCCTGGAATGACAGGTTGTCCCCCGGCTGTCTGAAATAAGGTTCAATAAAGGGTAAAAACAGTACAAAATAGAATAATATATACTTAAATCACATATATATATATATATATATATGCAAAAGTAGACAACCCAAGGTATTCCAAATTGGGTATATGTCCAGTCCTTTTTAGTAGCCAGACTGGACATACCCCATTTGCAATACCTTGGCTTGTCTACTATTGAAATAGTATGCCATCATGGGGGTAATTCTCATTCCTAGGCTACCATACGGTCTCAAAGGCAACGTAACTAACCTGGCAAAATTCAATGTGAAAAAACTGAAAAATTTAACATGCTATATTTTACCCTGTAACTTCCCAAAACATCATAAAACCTGTACATAGGGGGTACTCTTTTACACATGAGACATCGTTGAATTCAAATATGTGTATTTTAGTGAAGTAAACAAAAACAGTATTATGACAATTACCATAAAAATGTCATGCAGAACTAAAAAAAAATAAAATGTCTCACATTTTGTTATATTGTATTCATATTAAATTATGTTTCATAGCGAAATATTTTATGTTAAATTAAAGCCCTGTTTCTCCTAAACAAAATTATATATAATAAGTGTTGGTGCACTTAATATGAAAGAGTTGAACAGACATATAGTCAAAGTCCAAGTTTTGTTTACATTTTGTTTTGATCAAAACGTGTTCTTAAGGGGTTAGCATATATACAAATCTCTCGATCAGTGATTTCAGTTGCAGAAGGTTGCCTTGGAAGATTTTAGAAATGTTTGTTCAGATTAACTTTTTATCTTGCTTACATTAAAATAAACAATTTTGAACTTGGTTATATTGTTTCTGTGCTCCATGGCATACTTTAAGATAAGATATTTCAATTAATTTTCCTCAATTAAATTACTTCTAAATCACTCAATCAAAAATAGATATTTTATTAAAAATGTCCTGAAAAAAAAAACATTTTCTACCATTTACTAATTACAGCTTTCCATGAGTTATATGACTGACACATTGTCCATGGATAAAAAGCCTGCTGTTAGATATGTAATGATGAAATTTTGCAAAGGGCAGATTTCAAAATGACATAAATCCTGTTAACACAATTACAATATCGTAAAGTTCAGGTGTGTTATCATGTTTGATTACATTTTTTTCAATAAAATAAAATTAAAGAAATATCTTAAATCTAATTCTAAGTACCACATTAAGAAAAGGCATACTTCTAAAAAAAACAAACAAAAAAAACAACTGTTTCCCTGATGCCATTTAATTGCCAGGAACTACACAGTAGCATAGTGATAGTAATTAAGGTTGAAAAAAATCATTTCTGTAATGAGTATAACTAGTTGCAGGTCTTTTCAATGCTGTATAACTACCTTCCTCTTAGTATTTCTTATCTCTTCATGGAAATGTATGTAATTCAGTGGGTACCGTGAATGTGACAAGCGGGGTGACTGTATGTGAATGCATTGAAGTTCAGCCTTCCTCACATTTGTTTTTTATGTTGATCCAAATGAAGGCAAAACACCCAGTCTGAAGCACTTCCAATCTTGCAACAAACTAGGTAAAATTTCTTGGCCCCAAAATGGCAGTCAGATATCTCCTTGGATCAAGAAGCTTGTATTTATTATCTAATTGCTGTTTTCACATCTGAATAGATTGTGATAAAACCACCTCTCTGCAGAGAATTCCACATCCTTATTGTTCTTTCTGATAAAAAAAACCCTTTCCTTTGCCTTAGATGAAATCTCCTTTCTTCCAGCCTAACTGCGTGACCTTGTGTCCTATGTATAGACTTGTTTATCAATAGATTTCCAGATAATGATTTGTACTGGCCCCATATATATTTGTATAATGTTATTATATGCACTTTGAAGCTCCATTCTTCCAAACTAAAGAGATTTCATTTTTTTAACCGTTCTTCATAACTAAAATGCTCCGTTACTTTTATCAATTTTGTAGACCATCTCAGCAATAATATCCTTCTTTAGAACAGGTGCACAAAATTGCACAGCATATTCAAGGTGTGGTCTTACCAGCAATTTATAAAGAGGCAAAATTATATTTTCATCCTGAGAATTAATGCCCCTATTTATACACGATGAAACCTTACTGGCCTTAGCAACTGCCGATTGACATTGCATATTGCTGCCTAATTTGTAATACATAACAATTCCCAAATCCTTCTTGTTTGTTGTTCCCTTTAATTGACTATCATTTAGGGTGTAGGTTGCTTGTGCCTCTTTTACCCTGAAGTACATGATTTGCATTTTTCGTTATTCAATTTCATATGCCATTTGTATGTGTATGTGACTGGGTGAGAATGCTTGTATGTAACAGGCTGGGAGTATGTGATAGGGTACATAAAAGGTGAAAAAGAAAGGGTATATGAAAAGTGAACAAAATGGTGGGTGGGGGGGGGGAGGGGGGCAGTTAGAGGATCTAGTAAAAACATGCTAAGAATTTAAACCTGCCTTCAGATGTAAGTTGTTTGGGTACATATTACCTTGAGCAGTCAGTTATAAAAAAAGAAAAATAAATAAGATGACACAATAACATTTTCGAATTTGCCTACAAAGAATACTCTGAATTTCACAAAATAAGGCAGGAACTAATAAAGGTTTCAATATGTTTTGTGCATAATTGTGCATTATTGTGATAGTTGTATGCAAATTCTAAAATGGAAAACAAAAAAGAATTACTATAGTAATTAGGTTTATAGACTATGCATGTATTAGGCTTAAAGGGACACTAGTCACCAGAACAACTACAGCTTATTAAGTGTTTTTGCATGGCAAGACCACTTACTATTATCTCACATATATATTATTATTTTTATTATAGCCAAATTTACCACCCTAACTCCTCCCACAGTTTTTACACTACATACACAGTAATATACCGAAACGTGCGGATTGTTCCTGACCGGTGTGCTATTACTTTGTGGAACGTTTCGCTGAATGGTTCACAAAATATTGTTTTTGTGGCGAAATTGGTCCCATAGGAATGAATGGCGGAATTTTCAAAACTAAAGTGGGAGCTGACAAAAGCTAGAGTGTGAACTGAAAAATCAGGACATGATTTCTAAACTGAAACTATTACCTCATTTTCAAGCCCACCTACACAAATCTTATATCAAAACATTCAACTATCCCTGCTGCCACTAAAAATGTCCATGGCTAAGCTATAGAATTGGCAGTTTTCACAATATGACCATTTGTTTGCAACTCACACCGTCCATTGACATTCATTTAAACTCCACTCTAGTCACCTCAAATTTGAAGGGCAATTTCTAAACTGTGACTGTGCCTTCATTTTTAATATTTCAGAAACATACTATGCATCAAAATGTAGGTCTGGTCGTTTGATTCTCACAATATAAAGCTCTTCGCTGTAGGATTTATAGTTTTTAAACTATGACTGTTTGAAGATGGCAACCGCCAGTGAAGTGAGCAATTTGGAGCAGTTTGTTTTTAACTGTTCTCCTCTGCCCTTGCTGTCGAGTGAGTTGCCATAGGAACCCAGGTGTGTGAGCAGCCAGCAGAGTGTTCCGGAACACAGAGGCTGCTAGATGAAACACATTCTCTAAACTGCTGTCATTCCTACAGTTTTGATAACACAAAAGTGAGCACTATCACATTTAATAAATATATTTCGAGCCACTCCAAATAGTTACTTTACTCTTTTCAAACACTCCACACAGTTACTCTACCCACTCCATAAAGTTACTCTGCCCAGTCCAATCTTTCCACAGTTACTCCAGCCACTCCAACCACACAACAGTTACTCAAGCCACTCCACCCAGTTACTCTGCCCACTCCAGTTGTAGACTACTGGTGGAGGCAAGAACACTTCACACAATTTCCACATAAATTGTAGCTTTTCTAGTTGAATTTGTTCTGGTGAGTAGAATCATTACCTTCAGGCTTTTTGCTGCAAGCACTGTCTTTTCAGTGAAAATGCAGTGTTTACATTACAGCGATTACATTACAAGATAACTTCACTGGCCACTCCTCAGATGGCTGTTAGAGATCCTTCCTGGGTCATGGCTGCCTAAAATGCATCAAAAACATTAAGTGTATCCTCCCTCTGCATGCAGACACTGAACTTTCCTCATAGAGATTCATTGATTCAATTAATCTCTATGAGGAGATGCTGATTGGCCAGGGCTGTGTTTGAATCATGCTGGCTCTGCCCCTGATCTGCATCTTTATCATTCTCAGCCATTCCTATGGGTAAACATTGTGATTGGATCAGGTCACCACTTCTGATGATGTCAGCAGACTGCTTGTTTTTTGTGTGTTTTTTTTAGGCAAACAGCATGCAGATCTATAGCTCCTGGCTTGAATACAGTAAGATTTTGCTATATTTATGGAGGCATGAGGGGCCCAGGGGGGCTAGATGGTGGTTTTAACACTATAGGAAGTACTCTGAAAGGGCAGTACTCTACTCTCTTCTCCAGCTCTGCTCCACTCCCACCTAATCTGACTTCTATTCCCTGTCCTAATGTGTTTTATACCCCACCTCCTATAGACTGTAAGCTCGTTTGAGTAGGGCCCTCTTCAACCCTTTGTTTCTGTAAGTTTTCTTGTAATTTTCCTATTTATAGTCAAATCCCCCCTCTAATAATATTGTACAGCGCTATGGAATCTGTTGGCGCTATATAAATTGCAATAATAATAATAATAATAATAATAATAACAATAATATAGGGTCAGGAATACATGTTTGTGTTCGTGACCCTATAGTGATCCTTTAAAACTTTATAGCAAAACAAATCTGTGTGTCTCAGTGTGTGTATATTTTTTAAATTGTTTATGTGTAATTTCAAATTATAAAAAGTTTAACTGCTTATGTGCAATCATGTAAATGCATGCGTAGCTAGCGCCCAGAGCAGCTCTCCCACCCTGGAAGCACGAACGGCTCAAATTCCACCACTACAAACCCTCACACGACCCAACAGATTGTCGGTAAGAGCACCCACACCGATGGGGAGGAAATCTAAAAAAACACAACGAGATCGTCCGCGGTTTACAGCAGATATTGGAGACTTACTGCGGAGACCGCATGGCGCGGTTGGACCCAATATGGCGGCCAACTTCGAGTTCACAGACAGCTCGGAGGATGTCCCATCACACAGACCCTCCAAGCCTCCACAGTTGACCGCAGGCTCATCTCACCCGGTCACCATAGAGATAATCACCAATCTCCTCACAGACCTCCTCCAAATGCTCTCCACTGAAATATCCCAGGTGAGGGAAGACGTCAGGGGGTTCACTGCTCGCCTCACAGCAGTGGAGCAGACCTCCCAAACAACCTCAACACAGGTCCTGGCTCTACAGAAGCAGGTCACCGACCTGACAGCTGCTCACACTACTCTCACCCACCAACTAGCAGATATAGAAGACCAACGGCGATGGAAACATGTGAAAATCAGGGGCCTCTCTGATGGAGTCACCCCAGCTGAACTGCCTCACTTTCTTTGCAGGCTATTTGTGGCCCTCCTACCCCCCAAGCAAACCAGGGGAATACAACTTGATGGGATGTTCCGCCTGCCCAAACCATGAATGCCCTCAAGTACAACTACCAGTGATCTACTAATTAAGTTCCAGAACAGGCAGGACAGAACAGCCTTCATGAGTGTCTTCAAAGGAAAAAATCCCTACAGGTTTGAGGACTTGAAACTGTCATTCTACTCTGACCTCTCCCGCAATACTCTTTAGGAAATCCCTCTGTCCGCTGACAACAACGCTGACAGCTCAGGGAGTGATGTACTGCTGGGGACCTATGCATGTACTCCTCATTCAGCACCAAGACACCAAACATAAAGTGGCAGACATCCCTGAGATGGACACTGTCCTGGCGGCCCTGGGCCTTACAGCCTCCCCCACCTCTACAACCTGGGACCTAGCTAAAATTGTCCCATTCATCCCGCTTCCCGCAGAGTACCTGGGAGGGAGGCCACTTGACACATGGGCCTATATGTTATCTACATGTTACTACTCTCTATGTTGGACTTAGCCCCCAGTTAAATGTTGGTTGTATGACAAACGTTCAGGATACTACACATATTTGTGAACTGACCACTTACCAAGTCCAAATATGGCCTAAACCAGGAACTCCCCGAACACGCTATCTCTATATTTAATAACCACCCACCCAGTTCCCATCATGTGAACCCATAATATGCACACCAAGGTTGAACTGTTTACTTACACATTCAGACGCACATCAGATCACTCTACCCAAATATAACGCTCACCATAGCAAGTGCCATGCCTTCACCCTCTTTTAACAATAAGCGACCGGAGGTTCCAACATGGCTTATACACCACACCTTAACCTCACATAGAGGTACATGACTTAATCACCTACAATTCACACACTATTCATAATGGCTCTGCTCCATCACACCAGAGTCAATCGACCACCTTATCTCTGAGCCTCTGATAAACACTCTGCAGCCTCATAAATCGCCCCTAAGTGCCTATAATATAATAACCTGTTTACTCGTTTCTGTTTAATTTCATTTAAAAATTAGCAGTTCTTTCAAATGTCATGACAAAGCCTGAAGTTATAATGTCTGTTACAGCTGTTGTGGCCGTACAGGCTGAAATGCAATCTATGCACGACAAAGAAAAAAAAAAAATATAAAAATAAAAAAATCTAAAGCTCAGATGCCACAATATTGTTTTAGAAGTTGCTTAGATAGAATACTCAACATTTCACAAATTAAGGCAGGACAAATAATTTAAAGTAGTTTTAGATGTGTGTTGTGTGAAAGTGCAGTAGTTGTGTTCAAATTATAATAAACAAAACTATAAAAGTAGAAACGTTATTAAAAAAAAAAGCGTTAAAAATAACAAATGTTATTCTTTTCTATTTCTTTGTTGCATCTTTTTTTTTTTCTTTCATCATTACTATTCAAAATTTGTTGGTATCCTAAATCAGAAAGACGGAAATTATGTTTGAGCAATCACATAACAAAATGCCTATATTGCAACATTAAAAAAATATGTCTTTTTAATATTAACTCAGACTGCAGGCTAAATCCTGATGGTGGAGCTACAGGTATATGTTGTAATGTGTTTACTGGAGTGCCAGTGGCATTATAGTGAAATATAATATTCTATGAGAAGAAAAAAAATGGTCAATTATGTGAGCAGAAGTCCACCACCGCAGTGACCTTTACAGAACAATGAAACCCAATTAGTGAATAATAAGACATGATCACCAAGCACATTCCCAAACAATAGTAAAGCCCACTGAAATTAGAGACATGCAAGATTGTCATGTTTGATTTTCAGACTGCTTAAAGGGACAGATAAAAATGCTGCTAATATTGATAGATATAATACACAGGAAGCATCTTTACTGTCTACGTTCTTTCTATCTATACTATAGTTTAAACTTTGAGAGGTTTAATACATAATAAGCACTAATATTGAAAAACGTGCCATGCACATTAGATACAACATTAGCAAATAAAAACAGAATTCCATATTAAGCTAGAAAAATATATAAAAAATTTTTAATGGAAATGATAGGAAATCTATATTTGTAAAATTATTATATTAGCCATGTGTTTTAGCATATTCTGGTAATTCAGCATGCACAATGGAGACATTTTGAAAGCCAGCAATGTAATTCCCATTTGTTACACAGAATTTAAGTTGACATTTTATATAGACATGCAGGCATGATAAATACTGTCATTCATTCCATTTTTAGTAGTCTATTAGTGGATGGAATACAACAAGAACACAGTGCTTAAAGAGAAGCCTAAGGCAAAAAAAAGCACATTGGCTGCAGCATTGCCTTCATATTTCTCTTTATAACTGTTTACTTATGTTTTATGCTTCATTTCTTCTGTTATATTATTAGATTCACATTTTGCTTAGCACAATAGTTAACTACATTATGAAATGTCTCAGATCCACAATAAAGCATAAGAAGATTAAATGGTTTCATAGCAATAAATATAGTGCAGTAGTTTAAATACATTTGTTCTGAATTTAAAGGATTTATGTAAAGGAAAATATACCCAATTATGAAACCAACTTGCTGAAATCCTCCTTTTTTAAAACGTATTAACAATCACAATTATAAAGCAATTTAAAGGGGCTCTCCACCTGGATTTGACTAATTCATATTTTTAATACATTATATCCATAATGTATTCCTCCACTAATATAATCATGGTCATCCTGGTTGATTATTTTTTATGCACCAAGAAGGGGTGATTTTCTGTTTCTACTATGAAAACCCTGATATCTTTAAGTAAATTGGTCTCATCTTCACATTATGCATCATGAAAGTGAGTAGAGGGTAAGTGAAGGGTCATCTCACTGCAGGTAATAACCAACAACTGTAAAGACACTGTTAGATGTTATTACTGAGTGAAGAAGCAGAAATGGAAGGTAATGTGGCAGGCAGAAGGCTCACTTAGTCTATTCTGTGCAATTACTACCGCCATTATTACCTCCTCCACTGCTATCATCTTTAGGCAGATTAAGAGGGAAGTTGAGCTTTGTGCCAATAGGGACATGAACAGAGAGATCCCCAGTTTGCATCATCAGACTCTTGAACATTTTGTAGGATTTATAGTTACAGTGCCTGTAGTGCCCCTTTAAGTCTTTACTATTGACATAAGGGAGAATAACTCCATGAATTCAGATAGATTATACTTTGTTCCTATTTTACCATCTGCATATCAAAACAGAAAATTGAGGTTTATAAGATCGAACAACACACGTACAACTGCCAGGTATACAGTTTGTGTTATCAGAGGCCTAGCACAGTCCAATGTCACTGTGCTTTGCTTATTGGACCATGCACAGTATTTTATTATTGTAAGTTGTTCTCTGTAAGGCTTGAAACATTATGCATTTGATGTAAACCATGAGTCAATAGTTTTTAATATTGTTTAGGACTTATAGAGAACAAAGATATTCCACAGCTCTGTTCAAATGTCTTTAAAACTATATTTAATATACACTGCCAACAAAAGGAACAGAACCCTCTGCCCATGAGTTCCAAATCTAGCATATACACCACTATTATATAAACTGCTTAGCAATTTAGCGTATGATCTTGCAATCTAGAGCTTATAATAGGGAGTTGAGGATGCTCACATGTGTACTTAAATCTCTGGCCATGAACTTCAAGAACTGTTTAGCTTGTCTTCAAGAACTGCAAAGCTTGTGAATTAGGTATTTAGCAAGGATTAGTGATAATTTAATAATTCTATGTTGGAATTTGAGACAAGGATATTTGGTTATCAGTAGAGTTTTTCATTACCGGTCAGATTTTACTTAATTTTTATTTACTTCTCGTTAAACAAATACCTTTGCACAAAGACCTGCTACTCTCTGGATGTTTTCATTAATCTCAAAGTTCACTGTTAACTCAAGAAACTAGCATAGGAACATGGTTTGAAACAACAATCATGTCACAGAAAAAATGTTTAGGTCAATCCTCCATTCTAAAATGAGCCAATAGAGGTACAAATAAAATTTAAACTAACATTGTTATAAGCCTTGTTGTGGTGATATGATATTTCATCTTTTTTTGTGAGGCTTGGAGCCTGTGTTACAAAAAACATATCACATAATGGATTAGCACTCTGGGCAATATTTGGTTCGATAAGTCAGATCACCATCCCTCACAGAATGTTAGTTTCTCTTTCTCCACTCCCTCAGCCCCTTTTGTGAGTCTCTCTTCATAGCAAGCCCCTCAGAGTGTCTCTTTCTTCTTTCCCCACCTCCTGTGTGCCCCTTTCTTCCTCAGACCCTTCTTTGTGTCTCTTTTCCAATTCCTCAGCCCCTCTGTGTGCCTCTTCCTCCAGCACCTTTTGGTGTCTCCTTCTCCCCATCTCCAATCCATCTGAGTGTGTCTCTTATCCCCCTCCCCAAGCCTTTCTCTGTGTCTCTCCCCCACCACCTTTGTAGGCCTCTCTTTCCCTCCCAGACCCTTTTGTGTGTCTCTACACCCTAGCCTCTCTGTGTGTCTCTTTCTCCTTTTTCCAGCTCCTCTGTGTTTCTCTCCCAACCAGCCATGTGTGTCTCTTGTTCCCCCACAACTCTTTTGTGTGCCTCTCGCCCAGTCCCTTTTGTGTGTGCCTTTTATTCCCCACCTTTGTGGTATTTTCCCCTTCTCCACTCCTGCAGCGTCTGCTTAAACCCATTTAGCATGGCCGAGTGGACCCCAATAAAGAATCTTTCTGAATCCTCTAAAAGTAGATAAATGTTGGCACTCCAGGTTTTGCACTACATCTCCCTTGATGCCTTGCCAGCATTAAACAGACAGAAATGTATGAGATACAGCTGTAAGGTCTAAAAAGAGCATTAACAAAACAGTGCAATTCAATTAAAATAAAGAATGTGCGCTGTAAATAAATGCACTCACAAGATGAAGGTATTAAAGGCACTCAAAGGGTGACTCCCCAAATGTTGATAGGGGGGGCTATGAATCCCTCTTCTCAGTCTGTAAATGTTGCTGTAGATCAGGACTCCAGATGGTAAATTGAAAAAGTTAGCAGCTTTATTGTAAATAGAAAGGTGAATTGACACCTCTATGATGCTATAAGAACAGCAATAGTGTTCCTACATGTTTCATCCCAAACTTGGACTTCTTCAGGGACCTTAAAATCAAAACAAATGACACATATTTGAACAAAGCAGCCTAACAATTCCCATCTGTAAGTCCTTTTAAATAGGGCTAATCCCTAAGTCCATTGGTGCTTCCGTGGGCATTTTCCTTTATCCTTGGTCTGATTGGTTCAATTCATTGTTTGTCCTGATCACCTGTAAGTCTTCAAGCTTTTTCTTCCATATACCGGCTGATATTCAAACACCTGTCAGGAGCTGGAAACGGAAGTGCGTTCCACTGAATACTTGCGCGTTCAATTCAATAGTTGCCGTGTACTATGGAGGCCAATATGGCCATGTATTCCACCATATGTATTTGAAAACAATCAGCTTTTAGTATTGGACAAGAAAGTAATTTAAACAAAATCTTGTTCATTCTAATAATGTAAATTCAAATAAATCTTGCAAGCAGCTTTCTCTCTCCTTTTTCAGAAATATTTTGCCTGACTCAATATCATACAATAATATTACTAAGTATACAATTTATGCATATGAAGCATGAAACATGGACAAAAATTAAGTGGGGGTAACATAAAAACAAACAGCCCACCCATGAACTAGCAATAACTGAAACAAAGAATGGAGTGTGTTTTTTTTTTTTTAGGTTTATATACCATTCTAATTGCACAGTGCACTATATTGTTTTTTTTGTTCTTTATAAATAATGATTGGAAGTCGTATCACGTATTTTGTGAAAATACAAACTTGCTATTATATTATATAAAAATGTAAAGAGGAACCCTCATGATCCTTTACTGATAGAAGGAAGTCTGGCAGGATCACAGACATGACATAACATAACTCATAACTTATATTTTATGTTTTGCTTAAGAGTGGTGTGGCTTGTCAACTAAAATATGTGAAAGTCAGCTTGCATAGAAAAGACTTCTGATGTTCACAGAAAGCATATGGGGTGTTAGGCAGTGGACGAGGATATTGTATAAACATGGGGGAATAAGAAAATTCAGAGGACATTAGGGTGAATTGGCAGATTATATTAAAGTTCCATTTTATTCTAACTGGGTATCAGCAATTATATACACTGCTCAAAAAAATAAAGGGAACACTTAAACAACACAATGTAACTCCGAGTCAATCACACGTCTGTGAAATCAAACTTTCCACTTAGGAAGCAACACTGAGTGACAATCACATGCTGTTGTGCAAAAGGAATAGACAACAGGTAGAAATTATAGGCAATTAACAAGACACCCCCAATAAAGGAGTGGTTCTGCAGGTGGTGACCACAGACCACTTCTTAGTTCCTATGCTTCCTGGCTTATGTTTTGGTCACTTTTGAATGCTGGCGGTGCATTTACACTAGTGGTAGCATGAGACGGAGTCTACAACCCACACAAGTGGCTCAGGTAGTGCAGCTCATCCAGGATGGCACATCAATGCGAGCTGTGGCAAGAAGGTTTGCTGTGTCTGTCAGGAAGTGTCCAGAGGCGCTACCAGGAGACAGGCAAGTACATCAGGAGACGTGGAGGAGGCCGTAGGAGGGCAACAACCCAGCAGCAGGACCACTACCTCCGCCTTTGTGCAAGGAGGAACAGGAGAAGCATTGCCAGAGCCCTGCAAAATGACCTCCAGCAGGCCACAAATGTGCATGTGTCTGCTCAAACAGTCAGAAACAGACTCCATGAGGGTGGTATGAGGGCCCGACGTCCACAGGTGGGGGTTGTGCTTACAGACCAACACCGTGCAGGACGTTTGGCATTTGCCAGAGAACACCAAGATTGGCAAATTCATCACTGGCGCCCTATGCTCTTCACAGATGAAAACAGGTTCACACTGAGCACGTGACAGACGTTACAGAGTCTGGAGACGCCGTGGAGAACGTTCTGCTGCCTGCAACATCCTCCAGCATGACCGGTTTGGCAGTGGGTCAGTAATGGTGTGGGGTGGCATTTCTTTGGGGGCTACACAGCCCTCCATGTGCTCGCCAGACGTAGCCTGACTGCCATTAGGTACCGGGATGAGATCCTCAGACCCCTTGTGAGACCATATGCTGGTGCGATTGGCCCTGGGTTCCTCCTAATGCAAGACAATGCTAGACCTCATGTGGATGGAGTGTGTCAGCAGTTCCTGCAAGACGAAGGCATTGATGCTATGGACTGGCCCGCCCATTCCCCAGGCCAGAATCCAATTGAGCACATCTGGGACATCATGTCTCGCTCCATCCACCAACATCACGTTGCACCACAGACTGTCCAGGAGTTGGCAGATGCTTAAGTCCAGGTCTGGGAGGAGATCCTTCAGGAGACCATCCGCCACCTCATCAGGAGCATGCACAGGCGTTGTAGGGAGGTCATACAGGCACGTGGAGGCCACACACACTACTGAGCCTCATTTTGACTTGTTTTAAATACATTACATCAAACTTGGATCAGCCTGTAGTGTGTTTTTCCACTTTCATTTTGAGTGTGACTCCAAATCCAGACCTCCATGGGTTGAAAAATGTGATTTCCATTTTTTTATTTTGTGTGATTTTGTTGTCAGCACATTCAACTATGTAAAGAACAAAGTATTTCAGAAGAATATTTAATTCATTCAGATCTAGGATGTGTTATTTTTGTGTTCCCTTTATTTTTTTGAGCAGTGAATATGGATATGTTTGTGTCTATATATCTGTCTGTATATGCGTGAATGTATATGTGTGTGTTTGTGTCTGTCTTTGTGTATGTTTGAGTGTGTGTTTGCATGTATGTATATGTCTGGTTTGTGTCTGCACATACAAATGCATTTCTTTACCTGTGGGTGATTGTTTAAGTGGGTGTGTGAGATATTTTTGATCATACAGTCCAAGAATGTATGGGCTATGAGGAACAAAATGGTGGGATTACCATGAATTAAAGGGTGAAGTTTGAGTGTGTCCAGGGTAGAGTCTTGAGAAAGGAGATATCTGGTTTTGCTTTGGGCGCTAGCTCCAGGTGTATTTTGGGACATAGAAATGCTTCTGTAAAAAATTGCATACATCAGTGAAATTGTTAAAACAAACTATTTACCTGAAGAATCCAGGAGGAGCATTTTGAATGAGGAAATTTTTCTCCATATTTTGCAGAATATCATTTAACATTCTTACTCTGGTGGGGTCTCTCTCCATAGGATCATTGGCTGGACGCATCTCATTGGACTGAAATAATTGCACAGTTTCTCTCAGACGTCTTGCCTTTTCCATTAAGAAATTCATGGAAACATTATCAACTGAAAGCAATAGTTAAAATATCATCAGGGGTTGATCTGAATTATACAATACAAAGCATTAATTTATCACTCAAGTTTTCATTTGACATTGTGTCTACAAAATAAATCTAATCAAATGTTCACTTGTCTAGAATTGAATTCAAGAGCTGCATTCTCACAAGCTAAGAACGGGGCTGATTTATACATATTTTGTAACAGAAATGCATTGCTCTTTTTCAGGAAATATTAGAAAGGAGCATTTTTATGAGTTTTGAATTACACGGAGCAGTACATCTAGTGATAAAATTGTTGAATTTACACCAATAACAAAATGGCAACATTGTAAAAGGATAATGCCAATAAATTATCTTAACACCCTGTTTCACACTCAACAGTTTTATTTATGGAAAGAAATGACTACAATTTTAATAAGGTAGGAAAATCCTATCTGCATACTAAAAAGTGTATTGTGTCCCTAAACAAGAGAGAAGTATAGTTTAAATACAGAACTGAAGTTAATAACTAGCTTGGCAGCCGCTAAAGCTTTGTGGAAGATGGATCCAGACTGATCTAGTATTTAATGGGAAAGACCTTGGAGCTTCCAAGATTGCTGCTGCTATAAACATTGTGAATATAGTAACTTTGATTTTTAATTTGAACTTCAATAAGAAATTAGTTCAGAATAAAGGTGAGCACTACATGATGTGTACATGATATTTAACAGATCTTCGAAAAATGCTGGTACAGCTTTGGGATGGAACTAAAGCATGTGGCGGTACCTCCTCTCAGTGATTTGCTTGCATTTTGGGGAGAAGGTAACACTTTCACACAATTTTTTAAAATAAATAAATAATAATAAAAAAAATTATATATATATATATATATATATATATATATAGTGCATGTGATATTTGTATATCTATAAAATCACATCTAAAAGCTAAAATCTTATCCATGAGAAATCTTCAATAAAATTGGGTACACCTTTAATGAGCAATACATCTAAAATACTGTAAAAACTTTTATACAATTTGATTAAAAAAAACAAAAAAACACACACATAACAATGGAACACTCTCTTAAGGCAGAGCTATATGACCTAGCTGTGGTGGAAAAAAAGGCTTTCTGGGACCCTTCCCCTCTTGACTGATGTTAAAGGAATATAGTAATTCTCCCTAATATTCCTGCAGGTAATCTCAAAGGGGTAAATACATAGGGTAATATTGCTGTCTGAAAAGAGATACAACTACTACTGAAACCAGAAATGCTCTGTCAAGCCTCGTTTATGACCCTCTGCAAGAATGTTGTCTATTTTCTATCATACCCGTGTCTTATCTGCACTCATATTGCTTTAACCCCTGTATCACAACTCAACTTTGAATTCTATGTGTCGTCTTGTTCAAACATTCTTCAGACTTGAGAAAGTGAGGATCTCCAGAAAGCTTGTCATTAAAAAAATTCTGTTAGTCCAATAAGAAAGGTATTACAAGATACACATTTTATCTGTTTTTTTTCATCATTTTAATTATAGTAGCTATTTAAAACCATAGTAATAATGATACATTAGGAGGATAGCTACGACTAAAATTGGTCATTTTATCAATGAGATGACAATACTGCTTTTTATTCTTAGTTTGATATACATGAACTCTTCCATAAAACTTTGATGTAACCAAAGGACATTGTTAATAGACCCTTTAAAGTACATTAACAAAACCTGGACCACATGGATAAAGAAGTTCTATGTCATGCCTTTGAAAAGCATAAGCATAAACTGGAACACATAGAGTGGGAAAAAAGCTGAACACGCCGATTGGCCATATCTGGAAGTTACGGGACATACCGAAAACTGGAAATGAAGTTGCATCATGAAAATAACAGCAAAATCTAGGCTTGATAAGCAGTGAGCTTCGCGTTTCAGTGGGACTGGCGCTTGGTCAGACAGCCGGCCTTCGTTATTCATTAATTCATTGATAAAACAATCAAATTTCAACAAAAGTTTATAAAAACACAAGGATTTAAGGGGATATCCTTTGATTATTTTTTTAATATCAGTTTAATAAATTATTTACTTTTTTTAAAACCAACTTCTGGCCATCAAATCCTTGCATACCAGGGAATATGAGGCATGACCTGAACCATACAGAGCCTATCTACTGAGCCATCTGAGGCTCTATATTTGTGAGTATTTGACCTTTATTTCATATGGTAAAAATCTTCTTAAAACAATATTTCCTTGTGTATATACCCGTTTCAGATTACCTGCAGGAATATTGGGGAGAACTATATCGGTCAAGATGGGAAGGGTCGCCCATACGGACCGAAAAAGCATTTTCCACCAGAGCAAGTTCATGTATCTCTGCCTTATGTGAGTGTTCCAAAGTTATGTTTTCTTATTAGATTGTATAAAAGTTTTACACTATTTTGGATTTATTGTTCTTTAAAGGTGATTTCCTATGAATAAGCCTTTTAGCTTTTAGAGGTGATTTTATGTATATGTTACCGCTAAAGTGAGAAATCCGTTAATGTGCACATTACCTAGTTAATCTGCAGATTAACTGATTTGCTCTGTTAATGTGCGGAATCAAGAGTTTTCTGCACCTTTCCGAGGTAATGTGCACGTTAAAGGCTTCTGTATCGTTAAAGTGCAAAATGTTTTTTTATTTCCCTCGGTAAAGAGGAATTATTTATTACAAAATGTCCTTGCAGAACCTGTTTCACCCTTTCAGTGCAGTCTCTGCAGAGTCGTTCACTTCTCGTCTGAAGGCAGAAAGATTCTGTGCGAACCTGTCTCGATTCTTTTGTAAGCAAGTTCCTTTCAATGCCCTCCACCATCAAATTCTCAAAGTATAGACGCATGGCTTTTTGCATCTCGGGGGACTGGCTACTAACAATGCTGCTCCGTAAGTCCGATAAATAATTCTCATTGAGGAGAATGAGTCCAAGGAGAGGTCTGCTCATGGACCACTGATTCCGACAGTCTTCAAATATATGATGATATTGAGAACAGTGGAGAGCATCTGCTGGGATCATTTCAGGGTGTTGCTGCATAATGTGCAGGAAGCGCTCGCTCTCTTGTGGTGGTGGGGCTCCTCGTTTCTTACCAGTTCGGGATAACTGTTTGAAGAGGTATGTGACTATGTGGTCCAGACAAGAACAGAACAGCAGCCTGTGCACAACATGGTGTCCTCCAGAGCTGTGAGCCCCTCAGAGAGATGGAGGACAGAATTATTTTTGCACTTTAACGAGTGGGGAGTAGGTAATGTGCAGATTATCTAGGTAACTTGCAGATTATCTAGGTAATGTGAGAAATATTTTAAAAATGAAACAATTTTTGGCACTTTAACTGATTGCCCTAGTTAATCTGCAGATTAAATAGGTAATGTGCACATTAACTGATTTCTCTACTTTAACGGTATCACTCCTGTATATATTCTTTATTTATTTCTATTAATATTTGGTGTTCATATATGTCCATTCACTTTACTTGTATTATAGGTCTAAGAGTTTAGGGGTCTGTTTTGTGTTTGCATAACTAATGGGTTACTATTTACAGTGGCAATAAAATAATTGTCGGCTTCTGTGTATGATTGCCCATATAGCCATTGTACTTATCCCTTACTGGTTCACAACGGTTATAAGTTGTTTCTTTAATTGTACTAAAGCTACACAATACAGCCATAAGAATCAATCCACATACTTGACCTATATGACACTATTTGGACATTCCAAGGGTTAACTGTTAAGCTATGGATACTGCCCTTTAGACATAGTAAGTATCCATTTATATCTGTTCCGGGCGGGGCACTCAAAGGGTTAATTCCCTTCCACCTGATTAAGTTTAGTTTTCTGTTCTGGCCACCTCTGACATAGAAATGTGGGCTTACACTATGGTGTGTTACACCACACCCCCACAGCCCCATTCGCAGGAGGACCGGAGCAGCTTAGACACAATCACAGGTGATTACAATAAAGCTTATGAGCTTAAGGTATAAATTTACCGCCCGGACAGTTTTTGCTCACTGCCGATACTCCTGAGGACGGCGTGTGGTCACGCCGAAACGTACGTCGGGTCCTTCTGTGTTTTTAATACTCTTTGAGCACTTTGCTCTGAGCACCTTTTCATTTATGTTTTTCTAGCATGTGTGTGTAACCTGGGGCTTCAGATGTTATGACAGCATTTAGATTAGAACACCCACGAAGGTGTTTTATAGGAGATAGGGTAATAGCATAGCACTACTGTTTGGTTGGGAGTGTGTGTTTCTCCCTTTCCCTGTTCTCTCCTACTGCTTTGTTACCTGAGTTATGTATGGGGGTACATATTGCCTTCTATCCCCTCTCCGTTTTTTGTGAGGGTTCCTTTTGGCTATTAGGCTCTTGACTAGCCCTGTCCCTACCATACATATTTATCCCTATATTATTCTGTCCATCACTGATAACCCAGGTTTTTAATAGATTTCAATAAAGGCTTTTTTATTTTTTGGCAACTACACTACTGTTGAGATTGGACTGGGTATTTACCCTCTGGGCGTTCTTTATATAAGACATCCCTTTTTGGGTTTTTTCTTCCTTTTTTCTACATGGTTCCATGTATGTGCACACAGTAGGGGTTAGGGATCTGCATGGGCAAAACATTTGGCTCGGTTCGGAAATTTGGGTAAGTAAAAAAATACATCTGCTTCATCAATTTGGTCAATACGGTTCAGTTCTGCACTTCGGAAATTCGGCACAGGCAATTCGGAAAAACGGCAATCGAACTTCGGACATTCGTAAGCATCCGAATGTCTGAATTGCACAAAATGTGTCTGAATATATCAGTCCCTGCAAGCTTTTTGCAGTAAACACTATCTTTCCAGAGAAAAGGTAGTGTTTACATTACAGCCTAGGCAAATCTCTAGTGCTTCCTGGGGCAGTGCTGCATGGAGACACAACTTTCCTCATAGAGATGCACTGATTCAATGCATCTCTATGAAGAGATGCTGATTGGCCAGGGTGTGTTTGACTTGTGCTGGCTATACCCCTGACCTGCCTCCTTGACAATATCAGCCAATCCAATGTTTTCCTATAGGAAAACATTGTGATTGGCTCAGATCACCACTTCTGATGATGTCAACCAAGTCGGCAGATGAGCCTATAAAGTTAATATTGTACTATATTTAGGGGAGCAGAAGGGCTAGATTGTGTTTTTAACACTATAGGATCAGGAATACATGTTTGTGTTCCTGACCCTATAGTGTTTCTTTAGGTATTTTCAGTGTATTTTCTGGTTTGCATATGATTAAGTAGGAGTACTATGCCACTAAGTCCAAAGTTAATAAAGTTAAGGTGCTGCAAGTACATGAAAAGAAAATGTGAGACTTTGCATTATTATATATCCTCACTTTTAATTTACATTGCAGAAAAGTGCCTCAACAAAAGTAGACATATTGTACTTGTGAAGCATGTTCAAGGCATTTGCACGATTAACTAAGGTCATTTTAGTGCCTGGTTAAAAAAATATGAGATCCATGCAGATTCTTAAATTAATAGACTTTTTGACAATTGCCAGGTTACTTATATAGTCATTTGGTTCCCAAACTGAAGAATATTTGTGCCTACTTTGTCTAATTGCACCTTAACTACATGTTTAATTGCCCCCTGCACATTATGTTGTACATATTGAACTTGAGAAGCATTAACATTAAGGACAAAATTAACACCACATGGCCCAGATTCTATTAGTCAGTAAAACAATAATATTGTATGTATACCCTTTATTAAAAGATGTTTTGTTGAGGACCAATCACAGATGCTCACACATACAACTAGACAACAATAGCTTTTTGTGTTCTCCCCACAAATTCAAACTTCAGTCTGTGTGTATGCCTCTCTAAAATCTGTCTTGAATATCCAATAAAATAATTTGATCAAAAAGACAATACGAGAACCTACCATCCTCAAAAATACCCCTACCACACCGACAAAAGGGGCAAAACAGGAAAGATAATCTAGGACGATACACCGACCCCCAACCCCCACCCCTAAACACCTCACTATACTACTCAGACAAGGTACGACAGAAACCGCAATTAACCCAACAATCCGAGCCCACCCCCAAGAGGTACCCGGCAAACAGATTGTGAGACCAGACAAGGATACAAGAGGTACCTTCAAATGTGAGCAACACACCGCCATGAGAGGGCACCCCTTTCCCCACCCTTCTTACTTCTGTACCCCACCCCAAACCCTAGAAGGAGAAGAAAAGCATACTAATATGTGAGTTAACAAAATATACTTGTCATGACTAAATGCCAAAAAACATAACGATCAACTTCCACTTGCACGTGGAACGCCAGCATACTGTGACAAACCACTCAATGTAACGCAAATTTGTACCACATCTATTAACCCCCCTACTTTCTTTCTGTATCCCTATCCCAAATCGTACATAACTTAAAATTCAAAATAAAGAATTAAAAAAAAAAAGAATTTGATCAAATCATTTGAGTGCAACTTCGACCTAATATACACTGCTCAAAGGGAACGTGGAGGAGGCCGTAGGAGGGCAACAACCCAGCAGCAGGACCGCTACCTCTGCGTTTGTGCAAGGAGGAACAGGAGGAGCACTGCTAGAGCCCTACAAAGTTGGATCAGCCTGTCGTGTGTTTTTCCACTTTAATTTTGAGTGTGACTCCAAATCCAGACCTCCATGGGTTGATAAATTTGATTTCCATTTTTTTATTTTTGCGTGATTTTGTTGTCAGCACATTTAACTATGTAAAGAACAAAGTATTTCAGAAGAATATTTAATTCGTTCAGATCTAGGATGTGTTATTTTTGTGTTCCCTTTATTTTTTGGAGCAGTAAACATACTCATGCAGCATAGCATGCACTATCCCACCTAGCACTTTCGTCCCATACTTGTAGAACGCATAACACAGCTTTTCACCTGGCTTAAAGAATCTCATTGGAACACGACATAGCTCAACCTGTGTCATAACATTTCTCCTAGGTTTTGCTTCTTTTTGCCACCTTAAACTATCTCACACACCATTAATTATATATTTTACAGGCATTCAACAACACAGGATAACCTATGGCCAAAACTACCATAACTTCATGCTATTATACCAGACAAGAATATACTCAGAGGTTTTCAGGAATCCGTTCCCCCACGTTCCTCTCAGAGATTACCAATAGCCATCCAACCTTTCATCCTTATCGGACCTATTAGATCTACAACCATTCAATTATACTACCAAGTTGGCCATTACCAGCCATGCACATTGCCTTTTATGCCTTTCTCAGGCCAGAAAATCCACTACCATCACCACCACTCAGACAGATCATTGTCTTTAACGATCCCACGTACGTAAACACATATATCATTACCTATTGGCTCTACCACATTCCGAAACGAGTCAACACGCACCAACAGTAGAGATAACATACTATCCTACCCACAACAAATAGTGTCCACTTTCGGTCCTAGATTCCTACCTTCAAAATCCTTCCAGGAATTAAATACTGTAATGCATTTAAGGAAATGTCTGGTTAACTTGTATATATTTGTTGACTGTATTAAATCTTTGATTATTCATTTTTGCCCTCTTTATTTACAGGCCTACCATATTGTCGGTCTCGGCACACCACAACCGACTTGCTCCCTTTATACTATCCTACGCTTATGCTGGATCCTTACTCCATATACGGCTATTTTCCCCATACACAAGTATTAAGGCCGTTTGGCCTGTATTTGTGAGAGGGGCTTAAATTAATTCACTCCCCTATATAAGGGACACCCATTATTGGTTGTCTACTTTTGCAAATGGTATGCCATCATGGGGGTAATTCTCATTCCTGGGCTACCACACGGTCTCAAAAGTAACATTACTAATCTGTCAAATTTCAATGTGAAAAATACAAAAAATGGAATGTGCTATATTTGACCCTTTAACTTTCCAAAACACCATAAAACCTGTTAAAGAGGGGTACTGTTGTACTCATGAGACTCTGCTGAATACAAATATGTGCATTGTATTGCAGTAAAAGCCAACAGTATTATGACATTTTCAGCTAAAATGTCAGACGGTACTACATTATTTTTTTAAATCTTAATTTCTCACCTTTTTAATTTTATTCATAATAAATTGTGTTTCATATATGAATAGTTCATGAGAAATTAATGCCCTGTTTTTCCTGAATAAAATGATATATAATAAGTGTGGGTGCACTTAATATGAAAGAGGTGAATTACGGTTGAACAGACATATAGCGCGGATTTCAGTTTTTGTTTACATTTTGTTTTGATCAGAACCTGTACAATTGACTCCATCCTGAAGGGGTTAAAAGATTAAACAGGTAGAAGAAAATAAGTACCGAATAGTAAAACAGAATGTAAACAATGTGGCAATACTTTACAAATAACTTCATAATATTTTTTTTTTTGTCTGAAATATTTGGGTTATATAGCAAAAAGACTATATCATTAGTGAAATGAACCATAATGAGAACATTTTCAGGTCAGAGATTAAGCAGGAAGTAGAAAGTAAGAGAAAGTAAGGGAAAGAGTTAGGGGAAAAACAGAACAAAAAAGGGAAATAAAAAGGAGTGGAAAAGGATGTAAAGAAAAAGAATGCAAACATATATTTGATTTTTTTCTAGTTTTTGGTCACCTTTTATAGTTTTGATATTGTGCTTTTTTTGTTTATTGTTTGTATACATAAGGAAAAAAATACAAAAAAATTATAGAAATATAGAAAGTAAAGGCAAAAAGTAGCAAAGATTTTTCAAAAAGTGTTGATACTTTACAAAATTACTGCATTTTTGTTTATGCAGCATTATTTTTGCACTGAAATATTTGTTGGTTTCTTCTACAATTTGAAAATTTAGTTGTAAACTAAGCACACAAACTGAAATATCATAAACCAATTTAAACACCTTTAGACAGAATTCAGTGACAGTCCATTGATCTTGTGCTAAGAATGCAGTTGGATTATATATATATATATATATATATATATATATATATATATATATATATATATATATATATATATATACATACACACACACACACACACAACATTTTCACTTATCACCCTCATTCACACATGCACTTTTGACTATATTCTGATCTTGCTAATGGATATTTTGTTACATATACTATACTGCATATCCTGCTGGTCAAAAATACAGCTTCCCCAACTAGGTCATTGTGTCTGGCATGTCCTTATTTGCTTGATTAAGCTACAGGCACAGATAATTTTGTATCATACTGTGCCTTGATGGCAGCATCAAGAGGATTCCACAGGATTGCACTAGACTGCTAAAGTCTGAAGATTTGCATGTGTTTAACCTGCAAATACACTTGTGTTTTGTTACCTATAATATATAGAAACGTTATAAATACCCAATTTTTTTTCTCAATTTAAAATATTTAGAAACATTAAAAACTTTGTTACAAAACAAAAATTTACTAAACATGCTATTTTTCTTATTCGTTTGTATAGCATAAGGTATGTGTTTGAATTATTGACTTGTTCTTTTACACTGTAAAGGTTTTGTTTTTTATTTTAGTTAAATGAGGCAAACATGAAAAATTCAAGAATCTTAAAGTGGAATGGGCTTCCTTACAAAGCAGAAAGGAGACTATGATGCCTAATCCAAATTTGTTGGGCTATGGACATAGAGGTCAGTGTGGTGGTACCAGCTCCACCGAAGGGCTTGGACCCTAAAAAAATGATACGTACAGACAGAGTGAATACACTCCAAACAAGGGGGACTCAATGCTGGTATATAAAGGCGGGGAAAATGAAATATTTACAGCTTAAGTAACTTGCTTTAAGATGAGGCTTGTGAGGCTTAGTTTAGCCATATTACATACAGCTGCATTCTGAGACGAGAATAGGATCTGGTGTTATATACATAATTATTTTTGTTCACCAGCTTTATTTCAATTTGGATCTTATTTTCCTCTTTTACCTAATACAGTGTTTATCTACTGGATACATTTTGTACAAATATATCTGTGGGGATTTGGCTTACTGCCTCTCGAGGCTCATTTTAAATCAAGTTACTTAAAGGACCACTCTAGGCACCCAGACCACTTCAGCTTAATGAGGTGGTCTGGGTGCCAGGTCCTTCTAGGGTTAACCCATTTTTTCATAAACATAGCAGTTTCAGAGAAACTGCTATGTTTATGAATGGGTTAAGCCTTCCCCCTATGTCCTCTAGTGGCTGTCTCATTGACAGCCGCTAGAGGCGCTTGCGTGCTTCTCACTGTGATTTTCACAGTGAGAGCACGCCAGCGTCCATAGGAAAGCATTATGAATGCTTTCCTATGTGACCGGCTGAATGCGCGCGCAGCTCTTGCCGCGCGTGCGCATTCAGCCGACGGGGAGGAGAAGAGGCGGATCGGAGGAGGAGAGCAGGAGGAGATCTCTCCGCCCAGCGCTGGAAAAAGGTAAGATTTAACCCCTTTCCCCTTTCCAGAGCCGGGCGGGAGGGGGTCCCTGAGGGTGGGGGCACCCTCAGGGCACTCTAGTGCCAGGAAAACGAGTATGCTTTCCTGGCACTAGAGTGGTCCTTTAAGCTGTAAATATTTCATTCCCTCCTCCCCCCCCTCCCCCTTTATATATCAGCATTGAGTCCCCCCTTGTTTGGGGTATATTCACTCTTTGTCTGTACAAATGGGCTTCTTGTTTTAAGGAGTAAAGTAAGATTTATAAATTATCTGCAGTTTAAATGTAAGTACGCTGGCAGAATAATCTTTCCTGTTGGTTCTTTTATATTTGTCCTTATAATATCACAATTTAAGACAGATTTTATTTATTGCATCCTATTTCAGTTACAGCATTGCCTCCTACTCCAAAGGACAGATTCTAGCTCCTAGATCATTCAAGATTTGTAGTGCTATTTCCTGTGATTTAAAACAGACTAGTATAAATGAGTATAAAGTGCTGGTTTCGCCACTTGTTTTCATCACTGTGCAAGATACAATCTTTGCTTTTCCCTAAAATAATTTGTCCTTTAACCAAATACACAGGCCAAGGTCATTCATTTTCAAAACACAATGCTTTCAAGATAGGCTCAATAAATCAACTCCAACAAATTACTCGGCAGTAAATTATCCTTCATTCCAGTGACTGTAAGAAAAGTGGAGAACTAGAATGATCTGCAGCTCTGAACTACGGTCATAAATATACTAAGAAGTCTTCCACTTGTCAGACTGTGAAAAGTACAGGCCACAAACTGCGACGGTTCTCCCAGGACATTTTTACTAAAAGGCCATTTTCTTTTATTTGATACACAGTGGTTACTTTTATGAGGTTTTGACACTACTTCGTAAATAAATAAATATGAACATATTTTAAAACACACTATTTGTAGATTAAAAGCCTGTTTGAGCAGGTTGGCTTTAAAACACTGTCACTAGAGTTTCTCATTTTTACATGTGCTTAAAATAGATATCCTTTTATAAACTTGATGAAATGATTGTTATATTAAAACAAAGTTATGAGGCAACAGTTGTCCTTTAGTAATAGTGTATTCATTAAAAATATGTAACTAGAAACTATAGGGCCCTGTGTTGTTGTGTGTGGGTGATGGGGGATTGGTAAAGCAGGCTATGTGGCTGGTTCAGTGTCATATGTGCATATATATATATATATATATATATATATATATATATATATATATATATATATATTTATTTATTTATTTATTTATCTCACCCTTTCTGGGTGGTATATTTATTCCTCATTCTCAGGTCCTCTACCAGAGGCCTGGGAGTTTGAGGGTTCTGTGTAGTATCTTAGCTGTTTTTAGAACTGCACTTTTCTGGACAGCGATCTCAGATGTCCCCCCTGCAATCTGCTGAAGCCACTCCCCTAACTTGGGAGTCACAGCCCTGAGTGCTCCCATCACAACTGGGACTACTACTGCCTTCACCTTCCACATCCTTTCTAGTTCTTCTTTCAGTTCTTGGTATTTGTCCACCTTCTCGTGTTCCTTCTTCCTGATGTTATAGTCACTGGGTATTGCCACATCCACCATGACTGCAGTCTTTCATTCCTTGTCTACCACCACAAGGTCTGGTTGGTTGGTCCGCACTTGCTTGTCTGTCTGGATCCCACAGGATCTTAGCCTTGTCCTTCTCAACTACCCTTTGTGGTATCTCACATCTGGACTTAGGCAGGTCCAATCCATATTCTGTGCAGATGTTTTGGTACACAATCCCAGCAACTTGGTTGTGTCTCTCTGTGTATGCTGTTCCTGCTAACATCTTGCATCTGGCTACTAGGTGCTGGACTGTCTCAGAGGCCTCTTTGCACAGTCTGCACCTTGGGTCTTGTGTGGTAGATTCCAGCTTCTATTGATCTGGTGCTGAGTGCCTGCTCCTGTGCTGCTAGGATTAGGGCCTCATTGCTGTCTTTTAGTCCTGCCTTTTCAAACCACTGGTAGGATTTTGTCATGTGAGCCACATCCACTATCTGCCGGTGGTACACCCCATGGAGAGGTTTGTCTTGCAAGGAACCTCCTCTTTTTCTGCATCCTCTATCTGTTAAAGTCTCAGGCATTCCCTTAGCAGTTCATCTTTGGGAGCCATCTTTGTGATGTACTTGTGGATGCTCTGTGTTTTATTCAAGACTGAAGCCTTGACATTCATCAGGCCCCGACCTCTTTCCCAGCAGGTGTACAGTCTCTGGGTGCAGGATTTTGGGTGGAATCCTCCATTCATAGTGAGTAGTTTCCTGGTCCTGACATCCATGGTGACCAGTCCTTCTGTTGGCCAGGTTATTATTCTAGTTGGGTACCGGATGACAGGTAGGACATATGTGTTCATGAGCTGGGACTTCAGGACCTGACTCTTTGGAGGTACTTGGATATTGCAACATCCAAGTACCTCCAAAGAGCCTCATGGTTGCCATGCATTCGTGGTACCCTCAGGTACTTGTAGATGTTCTCTACATCTTCTATTTGGCCTTCTGGAACTTAAAGGGAGTTGAGGCCTATGCAGAACAGCATTGGGGATAGCACATCACCTTGGTATATGCAACATTTGATGTTCACTTGAGTTTTTGTCCTGGAATTGGCTTTTAGAGTTGTTTTCCACTTGCCAATCGAGTTCTTGATTAAGGCTTTCTTGTAGTCAATCCAGGCCATACACACAGATTGGTCTGTCTGGTCTTAGAATCCCTTGGGACTGCTTGGTCTACCAGTAGTTGGTGTTTGGATCCTCTGGTGTAGTTTCCAATCCCCTTCTGAGTATTGCTCATATATTGACTCATATGCACTTGGATATTTGAGGCTATGATGCCTGACAGGAGTTTCCATGTTGTGGGGAGGCAGGTTATTGGTCGGTAGTTGGATGATGCTGTTCCCTTGTAAGGGTCCTTCATGACTAGTATTGTTCTGCCTTGTGTTAGCCAGTCATGGTGGGAGCCTGATGCTAGTAGCTGCTAGGCATTCATGCAGTGCTGTTAACTTCTTTATCCAGTAGTTGTGGATCATGTCAGGTCCTGGGGCTGACCAGCTCTTCATGTTTGCTGCTCTCTGTTGGATATCTTCGATCGTGATTATGACTGGTTCCTGTTCTGGCAGGATGCAGTGGTCTGCTTTTAGGTTTAGTAGCCGCTGGGCCTCGGTGTTATGAGATGTTTCTTGCTCCCAGAAGCTTCTGTTTCTCTGGTGTATCTGCTCAGTCTGGTTGCCAATGCTGTCAGTCTTTGCTTGGCTGTTTCCAGGGCCTCCAGTATGGTCATATCTTTGTACTTCCGCAGCAGCCAGGATCTATCTTTGATCTTTCCAACTCTGTTAAGTTGATCCAGCTTACTAACTTCCTTCCGTGCTGTCTTATCTTGGATTACAGTGGTATTCTCCATGGTGGGCATTGCTTCTCTTTGAGCCTGATCTTGTGGTCAGGTAGCTGGAGGACCACTAATGCTGTGGCATACATGACCCTGCGATGGTGCATGTCGGGATTGTGGACAATGCTTCATTGACTGCAGCTAGTATGCTGTCTGTTGGTTACTTTCCAGTAAACTTCGGTAGTCTTTACCGCAGGCTAATGACTGCTAGTTTTTCTAGGATCATTTCCCTTTTATCTGTTGTTATGCCATCTTGGGGTATGGATTCAGGTTGACAATTCTCTGCAGATAAGAATGTGGGTATGGGAACTTCTTCCTCCTCATGGTGTATGGTTGATTTCTTCTGTAGTCCATTTATTTCCAGTTGTGACACTAGTTTTCTCTTGAAGATCTTCAAACGTTGTGTAACCAGTTTTTGGTCTTAGGGTAGATGATGGTCTCTTATTCATCTATAGCTCCCACATACGTTTCATGTAGCCTCTCTTATTAGGTCTGCTGTTGTAGTAGCATTCAAGCAGGTCTAGGTTCTCTCTCCGTGTTCAGGAATGATTTGTTCTAGTAGCCCACTTGTCTATATATATCATAGAGCTCATTTACATACGCCTACCCAGAATCCCTTGCAGTAGTCAAAGCACTGTTAAAGTGAGATTTCTGTGGGAAAAACAAGACTTATGACTTGACTGGTGTGTGCATTTGTGTTTAGCAATGTAATATATATATATATATATATATATATATATATATATATATATATATATATTGTGATAAAGTGAAGGCAGAGAGGCCTTGTAACCCCAGGGGAAGTATGTGTAGTTTGTGTTGTAGGCAACACAAAGCTAAGTTTAATTATGGGCCCCTGGGGTGGAGCATTTGGAGAGCAGGGTGGGCCACTGCTCCACTCCACAGTTTAGTGGTTTTCTTGGAAGACATAGATCCAGGCCAGGGTTTTTTGGACTGTCTCCAACCCACTGCGCAGCTGCAGATAATTAGCTGTAGCAGTGGGAATAAACCCCTCCCATCTAGGCAGGTAAAGGGGTATTGCTGGTTTCCTCCCAGGAAGCAGGTAGGAGAGAGGCTGTTCTCTCCAGTGAGAGAGTCAAGGAGACTAGGCACTGGGAGTGCAGAAAGGAAGCATTCAAGGCTGGCTTGGAGCACTGGGGGTGCAGAAGGAAGCAGTTAAGGCTGGCTTGGAGCACTGGAGTGCAAAAAGGATAGCAGTGTGTTGCTATCTAATAAGGTTGGTGCAACTCTACAATATGCTTTTGTTAGTTTAACCCTCATAGAGAGGGATATCAAAAGTGAGTCAGTGCTCAGACGAGCTAGGTTTTTGTTTAAAGGGGAAACCTGTTATATTTATGTTTTAGTTGTGTTGATGTGTGGACTTGCCAATAAAATTGTCTGGATTATATGAAAACCAAAGGACTGTGTCTGTTGTTTACCCTAGAGGACTGTGCTATCTGCAAAAGAGGATCACAATATATATATATATATATATATATATATATATATATATATATATATATATATATATATATATAAAACAAAAAAGGTTTAGTGGGGAAAAATTGTGATTGAAAACCCCTTCCACCTGAAGTCTGTGGATAGTTAATACAATGTTAAACAAAAAATCAGCACACCAGTCAAGCCATAAGACTTGCTTTTCCCACAGGAATCACAAATTTGCAGTGATGTTACTACCGCAAAGGATTCTGGGTGGAAAAACAGACTCAAAGGAAATCATATTTAAAATGGAATGAGGCAAAAATGTGATTTTTTTTAAAAACTAATTTGCATATCCCACCCCTCCCCAGAATCCTTTGCGGTAGTAACATCACTGCAAATTTGTGATTCCTGTGGGAAAAGCAAGTCTTATGGCTTGAATGGTGTGCAGATTTTTGTTTAACGTATATTAACTAGAAAGATATGAAAAAATTGTAAAGATATTACAGGGACACTATAGTCACCACAACCACTACAGTTTAATGTAGTTGTTCTGGTGAGTATAATCATTGCCTTCTGGCATTTTCATGCAAACACTGCCTTTTTAGGGAAAAGGCAGTGTTTACATTGCCCATAGGGACACCTGCAAGTGGCCACTCCTCAGATGGCCACTGGAGATGCTTCCTAGGGCTGCCATTCAGTGTCTCCACGCTCTGTATGGGGATGCTGAATTTTCCTCATAGAGATACATTGGATCAAGAAGTGCTGATTGGCCAAAACAGCGTTTGGTCCTGCCCCCACCGTGCCTTCTTGACAATTTTAGCCAATCCAATGCTTTCCCAATGGGAAAGCATTGGATTGGCTAAAAATCGGTAATTAAAATGATGTCATCAAGGAGGCGGATCAGGGGCAGGCCAGCACCGGCAGACCCATGCGGCGCTGGAAATAAGGTGAGTTCCTATTCTTTTTAAGGGGGCTGAGGGGGTAAAATCAACCTAAATGGTGGGTTTAACACTAAGGTCAGGAATAAAAGCATGGACTTTAGAGCCTGGTTACAACTGTGACCATTGCAACTCTGGTAGTTCCTCTTGTTGTTGCATGATATAGTGACCGCACAGGTCATTATGGCACCATGATGGCCACCCTTTGACACGCGTGTCAAAGGTGACACGCCAAGACATTTTGGAAGATAAAAGTTTCCCTGATGTGAAAAAAAAATCACTATTTAACACATTTTATGCCAAAAGGCAGTGCAGAGATTGTCTCTCGCTTAGACTCGGAAAATAATGTGAAATCTCTTCAAAACCAAGAAAACTTTGTAATTGCAATACATATGAAACCGTGTTTAACCCCTTAGTGACCAGACCCTTTCAAGACATATGGCATTATCGACAGAAACAGATCATTGTGCATACTGTGTAATGAAATGGTAGTAAGCAGAACGTGGAATATAAATAAACATTTTGAAACTAATCATTGACAGCTCTTGAAAGAAAGTGAGGATGAAAGGAAGGAATACATTTCCAGGCAGCTACACCTCTATAAGACTCAATCAAATTCCATCCTTAAATTTGAAAGAGACTCTACTCAGAAATAGACATGTGCACCAGTGAAATTTTCATTTCATACGAATGATTTCGTACTAAATACAAATTTCATTAGTCAATCTGGAATTTCGGCCGCAAACCATTCGTTTTTTGAACGAAATTCGTTAAATAATAATTCATTTTCACCCATTAGAACAAAAACAGCACTGCGCATGCGCCAAAAAAAAAAAAGCCAGAAGGGAGCCGGCAGCGCTACCAGTTCCCTCCTTGTAATAAATAACCATTCCTACCTCCCTGCATTAAAAACTAATTGACCCCCATATTAATGAAAGGGAGGTTAAAGCCTCCCGCATGCTGCGAGTAGGGCATGTCACCTAAACAGCGAGCAGCCAGTGGCTTCTCGCTGTCATTTAAAACTGAATATAAATCAGTTTGGTCACTATGACCCCCATATTGATAAAAGGGAGGTTAAATCCACCCGCTACTGCTGCCCAGTCACTAGTGCAATAAGGGAGGACCTGGCACAGGGTAAATCCACCCACATGCCCCTACCTGTGCCAGGTCTCCCCTGTGTAGTAGGGGCATGTCGCCTAAACAGCGAGCAGCCAGTGACTGTTTGCTGTCATTTAAAACTGGATATAAAAAACTGTTTCTTATATAGAAATGATAGAGAGATAGGGTAAGAGTATGCCTAACCAATAGTTATAGCAAAAACTATAATTGCAATATGAACAATGTTGCAATATATAAATTTAACAATTTAGATCAGTAACACAATAAGGCTGTGCTACTGATCTAAATAGCTACTTCTTATATGTACTCTTACCGTACTCTTTACACTTCTATACAAGATTAATTTATATCCAGTTTTAAATGACAGCTACCAGCCAGTGGCTGCTTGCTGTCATTTTAAACTAAATATAAGTCAGTATGGGGGTCACTACAACCCCCATATTGATAAAAGGGAGGTTAAATCTTCCCACATGCCCCTACTTGCAGCTGCTCACTGTCATTTAAAACTACTAGTGACTGGGCAGCTATTGCTGATCAGTTGCTAGTGCAATAAGGGGGGACCTTCCACTGGTCCCCTTGTTACCCCATGGTGGGGAACACAAATAACTAAAATGGGGGGGACAAAGTGCCCCTCCATGGGTAGGGGCTATAAATATAAAACATAATGCCCCTCCTGGTCCCCACCCATCAGCGGCGGGTGGGGACCCCAAATAAATAAATAAATAAATAAATAATGGGGGGCAGCACCTAATGTCCCCACCCATCAGCGGCGGGTCGCGATCCTAATTAATTAAATGTGGGACCTAATGTCCTCCCCAGGTCCCCACCCATCAGCGGCGGGTCGCGATCCTAATTAATTAAATGTGGGACCTAATGTTCCCCCCCTAGGTCCACACCCATGACCGACGGGTGGGGACAACAAATAATAAAGTGACTTGGGGTCCCCAAGCCCCTAGTCACTCCTTACCCAATAAAAATACCCTACCTACCCCCCTCACCCTAATAATAGTGAGGGGGAGGCAATAAACTAACCCTGTAAAATAAAATGTTTATACAGCATGGGAAAGTTCTTTGGTATTTTCCCATGCTGTGTAATTTGACTCATAACACTGGGATTGGTTGCTTTCTTTTTTAAAAGTAACCAATCACAGTGTTATGAGTCAAAGTCCCGAAGTGGCTGCTCACGGTTTAAAAACAAAAAAAAGGGTCCCTATTGTTCTCCCATCCGGCCCCCATCCCTGACCTAATGTCCTTTCCCCTGGCTCCCACCCCTGAGCGGCGGGTGGGTGCCCTACAGTAAAATAAGGGGACACACCTAATGTTCTCCCCCTGGCCCCCACCCCTAAACGGTGGGTGGGGACCCTAAATACTAATAAGGGGGGAACCTAATGTCCTCCCCCCTGGCCCCCACCCATGAGCGGCGGGTCCCCCCTTATTAGTATTTAGGGCCCCCACCTGCCGCTCAGGGGTGGGGGCCAGGAGGAGGACATTAGGTCCCCCTTATTCCAATTTAGGTCCCCCACCCACCGCTGCAGAGCTTAGAAGAAAGAAAACATTGAATGGTAAGTTTATTTTATTTTTACAGATACTTGGTTAAAGGTCCCCCCCTCATTATTTTTAGCGTGAGGGGGTAGGTAGGGGGGATCATTTTTTGGGGGGGCGGGAAGGGGGTGACTAGTGGTTTGGGGACCCCTAGTCACCTGGGGGGACATTTTTTTTTTTAGGGACCCCACCCACCGCTCAGGGTGGGTGCCCAGGCGGAGGACATTAGGTCCTCCCCTTATTATAATTTAGGGCCCCCACCCACCGCTCATGGGTGGGGGGCAAGGGGGAGGACATTAGGTCCCCCTTATTCTGATTTAGGGCCCCCACCTGCCGCTCAGGAGTGGGGGCCCGGGGGGAGGACAATAGGTCCCCCCCAATATTTTACATTAGGGCCCCCACCCGCTGCTCTGGGGTGGGGGCCTGGGGGGAGGACAATAGGTCCCCCCCCCCAAGCCTGGGGGGGCAATTTTTATTTTTAATTTTTAGTTTTTTAACAGTGAACAGCCACAGGCTGCTCACTGTTTAATATAAATGCCCCTACTCGTGGTATAGCGAGTAGGGGCATAATTTACTAATACTAAGTAATCTTTACTTAGGATTAGTAAATTTGGCTGAAAGACCAATTTAGGTCTTTCAGCCTTTTAGTAGATAGCTCCCTAATACTGTGGGAATCAGGGAGTTATCTACTTATTCATTCCTGTCATTACATTGACAGGCTAAGTAACTTACATTTTATATGAATGTATGTTACTTGATTGTTGTAAGTGTTGCAACATTCTTCTTCACTGGGTAAGCATATTAGTACTTAGGCAATACTGTGCTTCGGCACTTCGACACTTTGGCAATTCGGTAATTTCTGAACTTCGGGACCTCGGCAATTCGGACATTCGGAAGTACCCGAATGTCCGAATTGCCCGAAATTCGTCCGAATTCATATTCGGACCGAAACTAATTGCACATGTCTAAGAATCAGTGCCAATATGTACATCAGGAAGCTAAATATATAAGGTTGTTACAAAAACATTCCGTGACCTAAGCAACTGATATCTCTAAAGTTGTGTCAGTGACACAGATGGGTCACCCGATATGGTGGGAAAAAATGTGGGATTTGTGAAACTGTTTATGGAGGTTATTGGACACCCACTTGTGCCTTTTCATTGAAGTTTTCCATCAGGAAGTGATATGTGCCAAGGCAGGATTCACAGAATTAAATGAGTTAATATCACTTGTAACAAAAATAGTGAATTGTATAGCTGCTCGAACCCTTCACAAGCGAGAATTTTCTGCACCTTTACAGGAAGTTGATTCAAACTACAGTGGACTGCTGATGTTCAATAATGTGAGATGGCTGAGCTGAGGAAAAGTACTTGCGCGATTTGTTGAGTGCTTTGTAGAAATTCTGGTATTTCTTGAGGATAAGGATCTGGCAAACTTTACTCAGATTAATGAGCATAAGTCGGTCAGCAAAAGTATTGACATTATGTTTGGATACATAAAGGCTTTTGAAAGCAAACTTACAATTTTTAAGTGAGATGTAGCGACTATAAAACTTATTTTCCCTCGAGTAAAAAATAATTTTGAGGGGCGTGGTTTGGCCTTAGACTAGGATAGCAGCATAACTCCACAGCTCCTGTCCATCCGCACTGAATCACACACTTGCCTGCAGCATCGAGACCCACACACATCTCCAAAAAACTTTACCATGGCCAGCACAGGTCACATAGTGAAACAGCCCAGAAAGAAATGAGTGGAGCGGGGTGAAAACCTGATCTGTCCCAACATGTTTACAGCCTTGTGGGCGACTCCGGCCTCCCAAGATGGCCGCCATGTGAGTCCTCGCGGCTCTCTTTTTCCGTCCCCATGCCACTGGCAATGCCGTCAACATCCCCATGGGAGAAACAGTGCAAATCTTGCATAAACTCACAGAAGTAAAAACTTACCTTGCAGGGGAAATAGCCAGAACCTCCCATGAAGTCAAATTGGAGATACAGGCCTTGGAGGTGCGCACGTCTGAGCTGGAGCAGCGGGTGGAAGCTAAGGCGCAGACCCACAACACAGTGGTATCCCATGCCGATTCCATGACACAATAGCTGGGTGCCTTGGAAATGTTAGTGGAGGATCGCTACCTACACTATTGGGGGCTGAGGGGACACAGGAAGGGAAAAGGCACAAAGAGGGGACCCAGGTCTGAAGGGCCCATGGTACTTGGTAACAACTAGCCTCGGAGAGAGGGAGAGAGGGAGAGAGGGAGAGAGGGAGAGAGGGAGAGACATAACCATTAAGGTTATTTAGTCACTTACTCTTGCCTTTATTTATTCAATGTGCACCTTAAATTTTTGGGTTATTTACTGAATAGTGGCAACATCTACCGGTCTTATTTTTTGTTATTGTATAGTTGCCTGTGATAAGACCTCTGCATGTTGCTGCTTAAAGCGACACTGTCAACACCCCACCCTGAAAAATTAGTATTTCATAAAGATAAAATCTTTATGAAATACTCATATTGACTGTGTTAGAATTTCACAGAACTTCCAACCCTGTCACGAGATATATCCTGAGACAAAGTAGGGACAACTACCAGTAATGGCTGCAGGGAATTGGCTTTACCCATAGACTTAGCCTGTGTGATGTTGCCGTGCCAGGAGCTGAAGAGGACCTGCCAAAGAAAGATGGCTACACCCACAAGGGGCAGGTTAAGGTATCCTTTACCTGCCCCCTGGACACCAGACCCCCAAAGGCGATGTTACAGCTGGGGTCTTTGCAAATTCCGCAAAATCCTCAGAGGGTGACATTGATGCTTTAAAAATGGAGGCTCAGACCACAGCTTTATTTATAGATTTAGCATTTTCATTTTCTATATGATTCCACTCTGATGCAAGCTAGAAAAACAAAATGGATATGATCACAAAATAATCAGTTGAAGTACATAAATAGCATATTTTTTGTCATCCGGTTTTTATTCCTTTTATTGTTCTGTATGAGTTCATAAAAGTAAATTTGCTTCCAATTGAACCTTTGTGTGCTGTACGATTAGGTAATATTAAAAGGTAGAGAAAACATAGGAAATCACTCCTGCCATAGCCCCAGGGAAAATGAATATGTGCTTTAGTTCAACAAAACCATGTAGTTTGAGGCAATTTTACTCAGAGTACCAACAGTATATTTTAACAAAGATACAAAATGCATCCTTGTGGATTACCTTCTATATTCTTCTGTATTTCTAATGCAACATCCAGTGCATTAAAGGGCAGAAGTGGTTCACTTGCAATTTGAAGAACTAATTCCAAGGTCAGCTGAAAAAGAAAAAGTAAAATTTCTTGTTTTACATGGTTTATGGAGAACATGTTTATAATCATCTTCCAAAAATTGTGTCATGGCAAATCAACCAGAATGGCAGATGTAATATGTTTTATGATAAAAATAAAAATTATCATTTGAAATTTACTGTGTAAATATAAGCCAAACATACAAAATCTCAAATAAAAATGCAGATCGTTAAAGAAACATTGATATTGATTTCATTCTATCATTTAATTTGCAAGATCATCTTTTCAACACAAGAGCAACTATATAATGAGAATATAGTGTTTGTAATGCACTTCATATGGGAAAGTAAATAACTTTAATATTAATTGTATTATTTTGGTAATATTTGCCTTTTTTGGGTATATGACAGAACTTTTTGAAATGCTGCATTGCCATATATAGTAAAGACCTTGGAAGGAGCTAGAAAGGATAATTAAAGTGATTGTAGTAGTAGTTTCATTGGTGATACGAGCACCTGGGGGTGTAACCCCTAGATTTGGAGGGTGTCTTCAGGGAGTTCAGAGTGGGACATCCATGATATCTGTCAAGAACAGTGCAGTTTTATGGAAAATACTGTGTAGAACCATCAGACCCCAAGGTCTCTGATGGGAATCCTTTCAGGATATGAATGCTCCCCCCAGGGTGGAGTTCGTCTGTACGAAAGGGAGCACTAATTAATTACTTCCCTTGCAGTTTTGCACTTATGTTGAAGGTGCGAATGTTCTGATCAATTGGTGTGATCTAATGGTGCACCGAGGTGGTCCCGTTAGGGAGACAAAGGGGTTCCGTTCGTATGAACGCTCCCGAACAGGGAACAGGGCATAATATGTGAAAAGCTAGGGAAACACAATAATACAAAGGGGAAAACACACAATCTAATGAAGAGGGGTTCTGCCACAGGCACCAGGGATGTAGCTTCATCACACTCTTTTAATTAAATTTGACAAATACATAAATTCTCATTTATTATAAAAGATTGCTAAAAATGGAACGCATTTTTTACAAAGTTTTGGCAATAATAATGCATATAGAAGTAGTGCTGCTTAAAGGGTTACCCCAATCACCAGGACTGCTTCAGTGCTTTGAAATGGTCATGCTGGTAGAAGCATGTATGTGCAGTGTCCCAGCTTGGATACTACACATACTGCGTAAATTGCACTTGTGTGTGCCAGGGCCAGTTACCCTCCCAGCACATGTAACTAGCAAGGGGCTAGTTAACCTCTGGCACATGTGACTTCGGTAGCATGGAACTCTGTTTTGGTCTCTCTAATGTCAATTCTGTGCATAAAATATATCCATCATCAGAGCACGTAGTACACTGGCAATTAACATATAGGGCAAAGCTTTTTTTCTCTTCTCCCAATAAAATTGCTTGTTTTGTAAACAAATAAATACATTCCCCACTCCCTCTTCCACCTCCCCTCCCCCCCCCCCCCCCCACCCCCACGCCTCTCTACCTCACCTCACAAGCACAGATTGTGCAGATGCGCTCTGAGCTGGCCAAATTGTCCAATTATAGCCTTCTTTATGAGAATCCTGTGATTTGACCATGCAAGGCCTTGGCTGGTGCCACGAAGGTGCTTCAATAGCAGAGAGCTTTGCCCAGAGCTAGATTCCAGGTAAGCACAAAACCTTTTTTGCAATTCTTAATGCAAACACAGGGGGATATCTAGTAAATATTGCCCATTAAGGAATTTTACACAAATAAAAGTCCCCCTGAAAAGGGTTAGGATAACCCTTTGAGAAACATTATTTCAGTTTATTTTGCAGAGACAGGCCACAAAATGCAAGGAGTAAAATACAATTTCGATGTAGAATATTAATTTGCCTGTCTTCTAAGTTCAATAGCCATAACAGAAAATAAAATTGCCATAAACAAGAATATATGTATATAAATACATCCCACAGGGTATTTACTTAAGGATATTTTGACATGTTTATGCAGCCATTTAACTACCAACACCTGCTATATGTCGTCAAATGTGCATTTTCAGCTTACATGCATGCAACAAGGATTTTAGTACAACATCACGAATTGATTTCAGCTCCATCTTCTGAGAACAAAAATTACCCCTCATACCTGCATTTGATACTATCCAGTGAAGCTGTAATGCATACAAGAGACCTGACCATTTGATGGGCCTATGTCTTTTTGGGGGGCATTGTAGCAGTTTGACTGTTCAGATTACCCCACTTAGGCCTACCATTTGCAAAAGTAGAGACTCAAAAGTATCTCAAAGGCTGTATATTATATGTTAATATGCCCCATTTTTCTCATCAGTTTATGTCAAAGGGTTTTTTGTTTTTTTTTGCTGTGTATTTTGTTAATCTTATATGAGCCACTGTGATCAACCCTTACAAATTATGCTCAACTAACTCTTCTGAGTAAAACAATATCTGTGTCATGGTTGCTATTACCCTTACACTCAGGAAACCAGGTACCCACAAAATAAGGGTCCAAAAAAGACGTATAACCAGGCCTTAGCGTGGCCGGAATTAACATATTAAAAGAAATAATGAAAGCCAGGAATGGCCCAAGGTGAAAAACACACGAAAAACAAGCCAGATCAGGATACCAAAAATACACAGTTCAAAATACAAGCTGGGCCAGGATGCCAGTGGTTAACAGAGTTAAAACAAAGCCAGGGTCAAAAACAGGAAATCACAAGAGTCGCAGGAGCACTGAACGTGTTACTAAACAGAAACCACGATAGGGTGATGACTAAGGCCAGAACAGGTTTTAAATAGCTTCACATGAGTGCTCATTGGTCCACATAATCTCTGCGACTCCAAACAACATGGGGTAGCCAAGATGGCGTGGTCCCTTTAAGGGTGTGACGTGATTATTATACAATTTATTTTTAGTGGCTATAGTTCAGCCCGTGAACCAGCAGATGGAACCATTCACGAGACTGAAAGTGAGATATATTGCCAGCACTGGCATGAGCAGCAGGCACAGTCAATTCTATAACAATCTACTTTGCCACTACCTTAACATTGCAGTGAAGTTACAGTGCCATATAAGAGGCCTTGCTATTTTATAGTTAGAGATTTGGTAGATCATTTCTTAAAAAAAAAAAAAAAAAGTAGCTGTATTCCTGTTTTCTTTTAGAATTTTGACATACACACTGTATTTTTGCTGTTTCTTTTTAAATCTCCAACCCTAAACCTAACCCTAAGCTGACCCTTAATTCAAAACTTGACTCTAATCCTAGCCCTGATCCTAGTAACAGTGTTAGTGGGATTCCCTTTGCTAATACCAGCAAGAGGAATTTCTTGCTGATTTAAAAGGACCACTATAGTGCCAGGAAAACACTTGTTTTCCTGGCACTATAGTGCCCTGAGAGTGCCCCCTCTCTTAGGGTCCCCCTCCCACCGGGCTCTAGGGGGTGGAACTTACCTTTTTCTCCAGCGCCGGGCGGGGAGCTCTCCTCCTCCTCTCCGCCTCCTCGGCTGAATGCGCATGTGCAGCAAGAGCCATGCTCGCATTCAGCCAGTCTCATAGGAAAGCATTCACAATGCTCTCCTATGGACGCTGGCGTCTTCTCACTGTGATTTTCACAGTGAGAAGTATGCAAGCGCCACTAGCGGCTGTCAATGAGACAGCCACTAGAGGCTAGATTAGCCCTAATATAAACATAGCAGTTTCCCAGAAACTGCTATGTTTATAGAAAAAAAGGGTTAAACCTAGCTGGACCAGGCACCCAGACCACTTCATTAAGCTGAAGTGGTCTGGGTGCCTATAGTGGTCCTTTAAGCAGATGGAATCCCTTGATGACTTCACAGAGTGCTCTGCAATTTACTATTGCAGCACAAGGAGTTTTTCCCTCTCCGCTTAAATCATATCAGGAAAACTGTCACAATATGATTAAAATCCTTCCTGCAGCTTTAATCAGGCTTCCCAGCATTGCACAGCCAAGCTATTATCATCCATAGCAGCCAGTGATTGAGTGAGCAATGGGTTGCAGTAGCCAAGGTTGGAGATAAGTGCATGTGCTATAGATGTATCACTTTAGAAAGGGGCAGATACAAGCTATGTTTGTAAAAGACTATAGTGTAAAAACACAGTGACCATTAGTTTGATTCAAATTAAATAATGTTTTTTAGCATTAAGGAATAAAAAAAGTGCACACACCTTGTGGTGAGTGGGTTATTACATTCAGCTGTTTATCACTGCTTAATTAAATTACCAAGTACATTTTCTATATGCTAATTAAATGCTCAGTAATAAAGATACTTACATTTGGATGCTTAAAGATAATTAAATAAAGTAAAATGTAAGTTTAACACAATGTGTGAAGATGTAAAAAGCAGATTAACCAAACTAGAATGTTTTTTATTTGTTCTTTGCTATTCCAGCTTATTAACAAAGCAATGCACAGGCACACACAATCATACACATAAATACAAACGCATACACACAGACATCAAGTGTAGATATGATCATGCAATTATTTTTTTTATTTTATAGTTGCATAAATTCTACAGGACTTCACAATTGTACAACAGGGATGCATAACACCATGCAGTGTATAAAATAATATTTACAAAAACGCATGATGTTGAAGGAATGAAGAAAGTAGACACATGAGGATGAACAATGTGGGAGAAGAAGTTGGCAGGTATGTATCTTGTTAAAGTGTAACATGTAAAAAAGATAATCTGTCCAAATTAAATTTTTGTTAATTTAACCCCTTAAGGACCAAACTTCTGGAATAAAAGGGAATCATGACATGTCACGTGTCCTTAAGGGGTTAAGGAAAAGTGTCTACTCAGACAGAGAAATAACAGAAGTATTTAGTGATATAAAAACAATACTAAGCCCTCAGTGAATACTATCCTAGGAACATACTTTTATACCCTACCCTTACCTTTCGTGTCGCTATACCCCACTCCATCTAACTTGTAAGCTCATTGAGCAGGGCCCTCAATCCCCTTGTTCCTGTGTGTCCAACTCATCTACAAATATGTGTCTGTTAGTCCACCCATTGTTCAGCACTGTAGAATTTGTTGGCGCTTTATAAATAATAATAATAAGAATAAGAATAAGTTGTCAAGATAGACTATACTAAGATAAAACAGAAGAGCTCAAGAACCTTGGTTGACTCCAGTTGAGATATGATGTCAAGAGGAATTGAGGTAAAATGGAGAATAAGAGAGTATGGAGATAGATAGGATGGGAAACTAGGAAGTAATATAATCACAAAGGCAAAATCTGTGCAAACTGTAAACAAAAGTGAGCAAGAGTTTCTGATACTGGGCAGTTCTAAAGATTACAATTTAAAATCTGCAAATATGATCAGACAATCTCCTTCTCTCTTACCCATGGCTCTCGTTTTATTTCTCCAGTTTCACCAAAATACCCACCTTTTAAGTTCTTGAAGCCGCAATCTACTTTCTAGCATTCTCATATCTTAATCTGCCCCTCTTCCATATCCTATTCAACAATCCTTATTCCTTATCTTCAGCACCCCACTCATCATCATCGTATTATCTTATTTTACCAACCTCTGTTATATCTCCAGATTCCATCATTCTTCATTCTCCACATTTCACCCATATCCTTTTTTGAATGTATTGCTACACCTTATCTCCTGACCCTTTACCTTTATTGAAAGAACATATGAATCTATATCAGCATGTACAACTATCACTGGTTTTAGCTCCCTTTGAAGTCAGAATGTTCATTGTAAGATCCCAATATTCAATTGTTTGGAATTCAAATGTAAGACCAAAATAGACTATATATATATATATCATATCTATATCATATCTATCTATCTATCTATCCTGCCATGATTCCTGCATTTAACAAATATTTAGAAGTATTTTATTTTAGATGTAAAAAGGTAATTCTTTTTAGATTGAAACTCTCATGCTTAAGCTATTTGCCTGTAAGAGAATAGATGGGTTAAAGCATCATAAATGCAATATAAAAGAAGAAAATATTATATCCATATTTTTTGATAAGTTACATAAAAATTTAATCCCCACTCCCATGCAAAGAAATTTGATTTCATTTGAATTCAGTTATGAGAAATTGTGGAGAACCTCGTTTTTTTTTTTTTTCTAACCTGTCAAATACATGAATACATGATCAATTAATAAGTCATCTGCCTCATACCAAAGGAGGAGGAATAATTGACCTTTACAAATTATTTATGCTTCCCTCTTGACCAAGGAGTTAAAGGTTTTGTCCATTTGCAAGGAAATTTCTTCTCTACCTTGTCCTTACTTAATACTAGTGCCGATGCACCTTTATTTGATCTTATTCTCACGTTTTGGAATGGAGAAAGTTGTTTTTTAGCTTTCATTAACTCAGCTATACATATGTCTGTGGTCCAGAATCAGAGTCTAGAACCTTGAGGGGAGGCTGCCTCAAAGCAGCAGGTTGGGAGAAGTGTTAGGTAGATGTGTTGGGGGATGATTTTACCCTTTCACCTACGTAAATATAATGCTTATCCCTTCTATAAACCTTTCCCCCGCTTGGAATCTTAGATCTGTTTATGTTTATTCCCTGGATTTACTATTGATATATTGTAGGTGGTATAATAGCACAACATCTAACAATAATCTGCTGATAACCTTTTTTCCCCCCCAAAGTCTAATGGTGGCTTTTTCTTGATAGGGCATAACTAAGTAGAAACCCTCATTAGGAGTTTGACATTATCCTAGATTTGATTAAATACATCACCCTATATGGATAAAGAGCAACCTTAATTGCTAAGCGCCATAAGAGTGGTATGTTTATTTATAGGACAATTTAATGTTAACCACATGAGTTAATCTCCTTTGCTACCTTGGCTATTCAAATCTAACTTTTGCTCATCTAATGGTTTAATTAACTTTTAATACATTTAATACATTTTTTTTTTTACCATATTGGATACATTTAATCTCATGGTCTAATTGTTGATACTCAGATCTCTTTTATTCAAACAGGGATACTTCAACTATTTGCTACATTGTAAACATTCCTGAGATATGGATGCAATATACTAACTAACTACACCCTTTGAGGCTTATTTGAAAAACAATTTCAATTTAAACTAAGCTCAACGTCCTTACATATAACCTCTAAACTCCCATTCCTATTTAACGTTATAATTAACACTTTTTGATTTATTTAATACACTTTGGTTTGCACATTTTTTCTTGTATCTATTTCATTGTTTATGTGTGTCGGTATTTTTACTATTAATAAAGATTATTACCTAATGATGATGTTTTAATTACAGGTAATTCCAGTGGGGTGCAGTTTTCCTCCTGTCTCAAGTGGAACTCTGACCTCATTAGCTCCCTTCTCTCTAGTTTGCATATATTGGGTTATGCCCATATTACCTCTGTAACCCATTCTTAGCAACAGTCTAAGTATATGTTACATTTGGGGCTATTTATTTCTTATCGTAATACTAATCTTTCACAACCTTTTCATGGAATATGGGTTTATTTTGCTTAAAAGTACAGAAGGTCCAATTTACAATCCTTAACCCCTTAAGGTCAAACTTCTGGAATAAAAGGGAATCATGACGTGTCACACATGTCATGTGTCCTTAAGGGGTTAAATAGCATCAACAATAATGACCATTGGCATCACAATAAAGTTAATTTAAAGTAAACCAAATATGCCCCACATGCATTGAATACATAATTTATCACAGAGATTCATTATGTATATAATGTAAAATTTTGATATATAGTCACCTTAACTTCGATCCAGTGGTGCCATGTCCTCATGTTTTGTGGATTTTACTCTTGTGGTACTGTTGTTACCATAGTATCTATGTGTGGAGAGGAGAAGAACTGCCTGTGGGAGGTATCTTCTACTCTCCTTTCTCAGTCAATTATTTAGCATAGAATCTATTAGACTTAGTGAAAAAATGTGTTTCAGTCAAATCATTTCATCCTCAAGTAAACATTTTTTGAGACTTTGGTTTGGACAAATTTAGCTAATAAGAAATTCAGGAATAAAATTCAGTCAGTAAATAAAGCAGGCAACCTCAGTGCTGCAGATGTTGTGGACTATATCGCCACTGATGCTTTGCCAGCATTATGGCTGTAAAAGCATTATGGGAAACAGAGTCCACAACATCTGCCAGCTGAAAGTTGCCTACCCCTTGCCTAGCCTAATCAATCATTTTTATTATGTCAATTCTGAGCTCGCAAATTTAGATTAATTTTCTGTATTTTCTTGCATTAATGCACAGCTGCTACAGGAGTCATTTTAGTTAAAAAAATAAATATTCTAAAAATCTAAAGAAAAGCCACTGGACAGTTAATGCTGATGACTCACTCAAAGCTTTTCCACACATCCAGCCTGTAGGGACATTGTCCTAAATTTAGTTTAAATCAACAACAACAATAATTGCTGCTGGAGTTGTTTTTTTTTTTTTTTTGTTTTTTTTTTAAAGGGGATATTTTTAGGATGGAGATGATATTTTTTTCCACACTCAAGACTGGATGTGTGGGAAAGATTTATTTCCAGGGTGTATGGGTTGTTAATTATCCATGCCTATTCATTGACCTTCTTAAGTGTGCAAACAAAATAGTACTCCATCAGCTTCTCCAAACTGCATCCATGGAGATAGCAGGTGTAACCAAAACACAAGGCAAAATGACTACAGGGTAAGGTATTTGGAAACAAGGAGCAGAAGTGTGAGTAATTTAATTTTAAAACAGGGATTTATAAAAAAAAAAATAAAAAAAAAAAAAATTAAAAAGAAACACAGTGGGCCCTGGGCAACTAACAATTTACTCATGCCTTCCAGCCTGAGAAGAACAAAACTTTCCCACATATCCAGTCTGTAGCTTGAGTGACTGTCAATCTGCATGGGTAAAAGAACAACGCCACTCCCAGCTGCATCTGCAGAGGTTAGATGTGTAGTTACTCCACATAACTGCCAGACAAAGTCAAACCTCTGCAATGAAAGACATTTGGAAAATAGGGAAGCCACAGGAGCAGCTGAACTTTAATTTGACATTTTTTTTAATTCACTGCAATATTTAAGAATATGTTTATTTAATTAGAAAGAACTTTAAAGGGAGAGATGAGTGGCTAAATGGATCTTAGCTAGCCGATGATGCTGCCTCAAGTATCAACGTGAACAGAGGAGTAATCTGACTTGGAGAGAGCATTATAGATTCAGAGTGTTCCATGTAAGATAAAACTAGACATGTGCAATTTGTTTCAGTCTGAATGTGAATTCGGACTAATTTTGGGCAATTCAGACATTCGGATGCTTCAGAATTTCCGAAGTGCCGAATTCCTGAACCGAAATGAATGGCCAAAGTGCTTCAGATTTCTGAAAAGTGGCAAAACAAGAGAGGGAGGGAAAACTATGTGAATGATAGCAGGGTTAGGGTAGGGTTTAGGGTAGGGATGGGTTAGGTTAGTGTGATCCTGTAGAGCAATTAGCACGGTCCTCTCGGTTACAAACATGCATAGTCTTTTGATTTAATATAAGTTCAGTCACTTTATTTGGAAAATCCACACAGGAGGCAGCATCAGGAACACCACCAAAGAAATAATTATGTAACAAAGCCCTGCAAACAAAATCCTAGCTCGTCTGAGCGATTACTAACATTCAATTTCCATTTCTAGCGAGAATTAAACTTAAACAAACCTTATTTATTAGCAACTCTCTGCACTCCAGTGCTCAGTCAGCCTGCTGCTTCCAGCCCTCAAAGGAGAACTAAAAAGTCTCCTCTACTTGTTTACCAGGGAGGGTTTTATTTCCCTTTGTGCAGGTGATTACCTGCAGCTGAGCAATGGGTTGGAGACAATCCAAAACCCTGGCCTGGACCTTATTTCTCTCAGTTGTATATAAACCGAGGAGTGGAGCACCGGCCTGCCCTGCTCTCCAAATGATCCACCCCAGGGGCCCATAACTAAACATTAATTTGTGTTGCATACAACACATACAACACATGCTCTCCCTGGGGTTAAATGTCATATGCATCTCTGAAGAAGATAGAGGGAATAAAAACAGCCTCACATAAAACACCATTTATTTTATCACATTAGGGTTAGGGTTAAGGTAGGGTTAGGGTACGGTTAGGTTAGTGTTTGGGTATGGTTAGGATAGGGTAGAGTTACGGTTAGGGTTGGGTTAGGGCTAGTGTTAGAGTAGGGGTAGGGTTAAGGTATACCCAGTGTCCCATGAGTTAGGGTAGGGTTAGAGTTAAGGTAGGGTTAGGGTTAGGGTAGAGTTCAGATTTTCTGAATTGCCGAAGTCCCGAATTGCCAAAGTCCCGAACCAAAGTGCCAAAGTCCCGAATTGCCAAAGTCCTGAATTTCGGAAGTGCCGAACCGAACAAAAGTGCCGAATTTTTTTTCTTACCCAAATTTCCGAATTTTTCAAACCAAATTTCGGATCATGCACATCCCTAGATAAAACACTATCTCACTTTGGACTGTGTTCAGTTTGCATGACAATAGCTGGTAAACAATCAGATACAAATCAGGCGACACAATCTTCTTCACATCCCAATAGCTCATAGGGTCATCAGTAGGAGGCAAAGCATATTCACCCAGGTAAGCTTTGATCATTTCAGAGACACTACTCTCCTTACTGTCATGGCTCTTGGTCCCTCTGCTGGCATGGCTGCACACAAACTAAGCAGCCACGCCGACAGAGATGTTTCAGACTTACCTTGGCCCCAGCAGGCACCTGCCTGGTCTCCCTCCATTCCGGTCCTCAGCGGGGTATAACGTTCTTAGGAACACCGGCCGCTGCAGTTCAGGCTTTTATAAGAAACGTACTGTCGCCCACATCAAAGATGGCGATGCCATGTCAGACGCACACGCACATTTTGGGGTCAGAGGTCAGACACAGCCAGTTACAACCTAGGGAGGGTTATTTAAACCCAAATTACCTTTTTATCAGTGCCCTGTTGTGGTTTCTACTAGCTGGTTATCCGAGCGTGTGTTCCTGATAGTGTTTATTCTGGTATTTGACTTTGGCATCCATAGTTGTGTCTCTTTCTGTGTCCCTGACCTCGGCAAGTATTTTGACTATTCTCAGGTACGCTAAATCCGGCCATTCTAAGGCCATTCTAAGGTCCGGTTAAACGTTATCCTTAGTCCTATTCTGTGTGCTGGATCAACAGTAATCCTGACACTTAAGTCTGCTTGCTGATTCACTTTCTTCCCCACAGATTGCCAAGAGCTCCATCCCGAACAGCATGTGCTAACCTACTGTGTTGGGTGTTAAGTTCATGCCGCTGCTGCTATTAGGAGTAGGAGACAATGACAAAATGTTGCTTGTTTAGCATGCCTCTTTCGTTGCAAATCAAGGACCGTATTAATAAGTCTCTCTCTCCTTCTCTCCAGTAAATTAGGCTATTGCATTGGAGTGCCACTTTACCCTTAATTATAGAATCACACATGAAAGCTAGCATGAGTTCACAGGCATTTAGCAAATTGCTTGCTCAGACGAGTTTTGAGTAGATCTTTCAGCCTCCTGATCATTGCTGCTACATCTTTCTGCAATGTGTCATCAGGAGATAACTCATGCTTTCCACAAAGACATCTATCTTGTTTATGAGATGGGTGAACAAAAGCATGATTTGTCCCAGACTGGCATTACCGTGGCTCAAAGTTTCTGTCAGAACCCTAAATGGAATAAGAGCAGACACTAGCTGGCCTATTAATCTCCAACACTCACACCCCAGTGGGGAGATAATGCCTATGAAGTGGTGGTAAGATACACAATGGATACCCCACTGGTGTTCCAAAATTCCTAACAATATGTCTAAAGTGTAGTTCTATTGCTAGCCCTAATACTATTGCATGCATGTCTAGCAATCTTCCTACAATGCTCAAATATGTTTTTCACCTTTGTGTCGACTTTGTGAATTAAAGACTTCACTTTGAGAACAGTACACACCTATAAAGGAAACCGCTTGTGTAGCTTTGACCATTTTAACAGCTCTATAGATGACCATGAACCCAACATGCAGATTAATGCATTACTACTCTTCCAACTAATTTGACACTATTCACCTGATTCCTGTAATATATTTGCTAAAGTTTGTTTTTCAGTCATCATTCAGCATTTAGGAAAATACATTGATAGCCTTGATGCTCTACAGATCCACTCTCAGCCTGCTATGCTGCAGGGTTGGAGCTCATCCACTAATACTAACAATGTGTCCATCAAGGAAAGGAAGGCTTACTGTACACCAGGAGCAAGGCATACATCTGTGGTGAAGTGCACCCACTGGCCTATCTCTGCCTCTTGTCCATCATGAAAAACTAAGCTGCTTATTGGCCTTCCCTTAAATAAGTACTCCCCACCCATAATTCACTTCAGGTGAGGAATATCCTATTTTTACCCCAGTTTATATAAGTTCCACTTTCTATGAGAAATCAGCACTTTTATATTTAAATTATGAATCACCACCTTGGCTGTCCAACAAATAGCCTGGGAGCTCTCAGAATTTAAAGGCACAATCTACTTGAGCGCACCTGCCTCCTACCCCTCAGGCCACAAATCAGCATTTTTGGATCTTCAGACCAGCTCATTTACAGACCTCAGATAAAAAGTACATATGTGATAGGTTTATTCCCCGTGAGGAGACCATTAGTCTCTTCTGGGCAAAATGGGGTTGCAAAAGCTGCAACTCTTGTATTCATTGATATAATAAATATTGAAATTTGTTTGAAAATACAATTTTAGTTTAAAAAGATCCTCCAAAAAAAAAAAATCAACTTCATCTAAAGCTACTTAATTGCTCATTCCCTCAAAAAATGTATTCTCCATTCCATCCCCCTTTTTCCTTCCACAAGGAATGGCACTCTGATTCATGAATCAAAACAAACAAGTATTGCATCAGTCTTTTGTTCTGTGATTAGTCAATATGTCTGTTTGGAATTCAGACGTTCAGCTGATCGGCCTAAATTTGGATGAATTGCAGTTCATAATAAATCGAATCTACAAGTGGAAGGAAAGACCGATTTTATTTCTCCCAATCAAATATGGTAACACAATGATTTAATGCTCTTTTAATAGAGTACAAATTGTAGTTACTGTGATAGGTACTTTTTAATGCTAGAGCCTAGCTTTCAGTTTGCATATTGAAAACTACATAAAAACTGCTATTTAGTTTGTAGGGCTACATGTACTTAGATCTTAGAATCTGTTCTTTTCTGTTTCAGTATGTATTGAGCTACAATGTATTATATCTGCCACAAGTTTTATTAGGGGATAATATCTAGCATGTAAGCTCATTTGAGCAGGGACCTTAACCCCTCTGTTCCTGTGCGACCAACTCATCTGGTTACAATTACATGCTTGATAGTCCACCCATTGTACAGTGCTGCAGAATTTTCTGGCGTCTTAAAAATATTAATAATAATAATCTGATTAAAAAAAACTTTATTGCATTAAATTAATAATATAGCCTGTATTCCTGGGTAAATATGTACTGCTAATGCTATACTGTTCTCCTGAGCATTTAGATTCAGAATTCCCCTTAATCTACTTTAAAAAAAAAAATGATTGAGTCATTGAAGCTGCCCGCTCCTCCTCCTTTGAGGTCACATAGACTCTTCTTCTTGTCCAATACAGTGTTCCTCATCGAGGAGCATTGGTTACAAGAAGTGTCTGTGCGACCAGCTCCGCTCTCCTCCAATCCAATGAAAAGCATCTAAGGAGAGTAGCAATGAGAACAGATCTTGACTCGGCTTTCAAATGAAGACAGCCACTAGAGCGGTGTTTAACCCTACAATCATAACTTTTGCATATCTACTAAACACAATTTTTTTTTATTGCATGGTTAAAATTAAAGGGCCACGACACACAGACCATTTCCCTGAGATGAAGTTGTCTGGTTGCCTATAGTGTTGCTTTAAAGACATTGTTGAATATCTAAAAGACTTAAACCGCTTATCAGCAACATAATGTAATAAGAAGATAATTAAAATAAAAGAACATTATGTAAAAATTCCCAAATTATACCTGTAATTGATCTGCTTTGTGGAATATGCCAAATGAACAGCAAGTATATTGACGAAAAGTAATGTGTGTTACGTATTAAATGTACTCCAATATTTCTTAAAATATTTTTAAAAAATAAAAAGCTGATCGTAAACATTTGATAATCGCACGATAATAGGAGGAACTATGAAAGCTAAACCTATGTACATGCTTGCCAATAGAGTTGCAGATGAAAATAAGTATATTCTAATCTTAGATACAGCTACTTCTTTAGCATCATTCACTCTATAATATGCAAGAGAAAACACACTAGCCTTTCTGAAGGTTGACTTGATAGGTTCCCGATTAAAGTAATATGTATATTTTGTAAGTGGACAGCCTCATAACATAATTCATTAGGATAAGTTAGAGTAGGACTCATCCAAAATGGGGTACAATGACATTTAAGCAAACTTATGCAATGTATGACCATACAGTGTAACTTAGCCCCCACTATTTTTATCTCCTCCACTTGACTTTTTTTTCTCAAATAGCTCAAGGTAGATAATGCCCAGGAGCAAAGCAAATAAATGATGCTATATCTTTTTTTACACATGCAAACTTGTATCATAATAATTTAACATTTAAAAATAGTATTTTTCAGTTATTCTAACACTTATGTCAATCACTATGTTATGACTGCAATTTAGTAAAAACTCTAGAAGTGTATAAAGATCTAAGGTGACATTTGAGTCGAAAATGAAAAGAGCAGATCACACATGTCTCCGCAAGAGGAGATGTTTTCAAAAACATGTACAATAAGTGTCAGAATAGAATAGTTATGGATTAAATCATCTATTCATGTCACACAAGTCAGTGATAAATACATTGATCGGCCACAACATTAAAACCACTCAAAGAGAAAGAGAATAACATTGATTATATTATTACAATGGCACCTGTCAATGCATAGGATTTATTAGGCCACAAGTGTATATTCAGTTCTTGAATTTCATGTTGCAAGCAAGAAAAAAATCTAATTGACTTTGAAAAGGGCCAAATAGTAAGGGCTAGATGACTAGGTCCAAAAGATCTTGTGGGGTATTCCCAGTATGCAGTGTTTATTACCTACCGAAAGTGGTGCAAAGAAGGACATCTGGTGAACCGGCATCAGGGTAATTTAAACATGTGGGTATCGAAGGCAAGACATCTGGTCCAAAGAAAGATGTCAGAACACACAGTGCACCTCACTTTACTGCATATGGGGCTGAGTAGCCACAGACCAGTCATAGTGCCTTCTGGTGACCCCTCTCCACCTCCAAAAGTGCATGGGGAAGTGACCATGGAGCAATGGAAGAAGGTTGTCTGATCTGATGAATCAAGTCTACTTTTAGATCAGATGGATAGCTAGGTGCATGTGCATCATTTACCTGGGGAAGAGATGGCAGCAGGATGCACTATGGGAAGAAGACAGGCCAACACATGCAGTGTTTTGCTCTGGGCAATTTTCTGCTGTGTTTAGGTTGTGGCATTCATGTGGATGATACTTGGACAAGTAGCACCTACCTAGAGACCATATACACCCTTTCATGGCAATGGTGTTACCTGATGACAGTGGAATTTTTCATCAGGATAACACACACTGCAAACATTGTTCAGGAATGGTTTGATGAACATAAAAAGAGTGTTGACATGGCCTCCGAATCAGATTGAACATCTGTAAAATGTGCTGGAACAACAAATATTATCCATGGAGGTATCACCTTGCAACTTGTAGGACTTGTATAGAATAGAGGATGGAGATGGAGAGAAAAACAGAACCAAATATTTGAGATTACGGGTATATACAGGTATATAAATCAGAAAAAACTAAACAGAAACAAAGGATAAAGTAAAACAGGTTAACCTAGCAATTGAGGTTATCAGCCTCTTTGGTTTGTAATCAGAACTGCAATTTCAGGGTCTTTGAGGAAACTTGCAAATAATAAGATGGTTGAAGGTAAGTAAAGGTGGGGCAGGTTTTTCTTTAGAAAGAGCCAGGAGCAGAAGACTTGTCAGGTTCAGAACACAACTTCTCTCAATGTAAAGTCCATGTGATGAGTTGGGTGTAGCCTTTTGTAGCAGATTTGGCATACCATGCTGTGCAGGTGAGAGCAATTGAGGTGACTAGCGGCTAGGGAGGCCACTAGAGGTGAGGAACAGGTGTTGCAGTAATAAAAACAGAATAAAATAAAACAATATTTTGGTTGTCAGGATAGGATCTGACAGCAGGTGGTTTAAGGTAGTGACTGATAAGTATCGAATAAGTGTGTAATATAATCTAGATCTATGATTTGTGTAATTCATTTGAGGATACTAAAAATGTATATACATGTAATAAAATGCTGATTAATATGTACAAAGGTGAGCATCTTTCCATGTGTTGATCATGCCCTTGCTGTGTTAACTTATTAACCCTTTAAGACCGGAGGGCGTACAATTACGCCCTATTTTGAGCGGCTCTAAATGCCGCCGGGCGCAACTGTACGCCCTCCGTTTTTTTCTTACTTACCCGGTCGCCGGCAATCCCACGCCGGCGATCACGGTTGTGGGGACTCCCAGGGAGCCCCCCGCGGCACATCCAACGTCCTGAAGCCCGCCCGGCAATGTGAGAGTGAGGTCCTTGCGATGACCTCACAATCACTGGCAGGGTTAGCTGGCTGAGGCATTGCCAGCAGGGGGACTGCCTGCAATGACTGGTAGTCCCCCTGCTGGCTGGAAATCAAATAAAAAGAATTAAAATAAGTGTAAAAAAAAAATTAGATACTTAGATCATATATATATATATATATATATATATATATATACATACATACACACACATACACTGTCTAGGTGTATTTTACTATTAATATATATATCATTATATATATATATATATATATATATATATATATATATATATATATATATTAATATCAAATAGATGTGTGTTATTTTGTTCTAACTGTATTGTGATATTAATATATATATATATATATATATATATATATATATATATATATTTATATCAAAATACATGTAGAACGAAATAATATATATATATATATATATATATATATATATACATAAATATATACGTATATATACCTATATATAAATAAAAATATAAAAAAATAATATATATATACATATATATATATATATACACATATGTATGTATATATATATATATATATATACACATATATTAATTCTACACATATATTTATGTAATATTTTTACATAATTAGGTATCCTAATTAATTACAATTAGCGGGACCTGCCTGACAACCCATGCCGAAAGTATAGGGAATTTAATTTGCTAGCACTATATTTAACCCTATAACTTTCCAAGACACCATAAAACCTGTACATGGGGGTGTAATGTTTTACTCGGGAGACTTCTCTGAACACAAATATTAGTGTTTCAAAACAGTAAAATATATTACAACAATGATATCGCCAGTAAAAGTGAAGTTTTTTTGCATTTTTCACGCACAAACAGCACTTACACGGATATTATTGCTGTGATACCTTTTACTGTTTTGAAACACAAATATTTGTGTTCAGCGAAGTCTCCCGAGTACAACAGTACCCCTCATGTACAGGTTTTATGGTGTTTTCAAAAGTTACAGTGTCAAATATAAGCCTTGTGTTTCATTTTTTTCACATTAAAATTCGCCAGATTGCTTACGTTGCCTTTGTGACCCTATGGTAGCCCAAGAATGAAAATTACCCCTATGATGGCATACCATTTACAATAGTAGACAACCCAAGGTATTGCAAATGGGGTATGTCCAGTCTTTTTTAGTAGCCATTTGGTCACAAACACTATGCCAAATTCTTGTAGTCAGTTATGATCAAAAGGGGGTCCTTGGAACCCTCTAAAAGATGTCGCCATTCTTAAAGTGCTAGTATAATGTCCAACAATTCTCTGTTACCAAGTTAATAATTATGCTCTGCAGGAGACAACTTTCTAGAGAAGTACCCACACGGATGCAAAGGGGTATCCTGACTTTCCCTCTGAGAAAGAACCGCCCCTACCCCAGTTTCGGAGGCATCCACCTCCAGTATGAAGGTTTTGCTAGTGTCAGAATGTACCAAAATGTCAGCTGAAGCAAAAAAAATGTAAGAAGTTCAAAAGCTTGTCTAGCTTCCTTAGACTATACCGTACAACTAGCCTCCTTACGTGTCATATTGGTAATTTGGGCCAAATTATATTGGTAATCATATTGGTAATTTGGGCCAGAAGAGAACCCATTGATAAATCTCCTGTAGTAATTAGCAAAACTAATAAACATTTGAATAGCTTTTAGCCCATTAGGCAATGGCCAGTGTAGATCGGTCTCTAGTTTATGAGGATCCATTTGAAAACCGGAGGCGGAAATATTATACCACAAAAACTGTACCTCAGTCTGATCAAAGATGCATATTTCAAGTTTGCAATAAAGTCTATACTTAAGAAAGGTTTGAAGCACTTGTTTGATATGTTTGTGGTGAGTCTGAAGGTCAGGGGAATAAATAAGGATATCATCTAGGTATACTAGAGCAAATTAATAAATATAGTCTCTGAGCACATCATTAATAAAATTATGAAATACGGCCGGCACATTGCATAACCCGAAAGGTATGACAAGGTACTTATAGTGCCCACTTCTAGTGTTAAATGCAGTTTTCCACTCATGATCTTCCTTAATTCTCACCAAATTGTACGCACTACTGAGGTCAAGTTTAGTAAATACTTTTGCACCCTGAAGTCTGTAAAACAATTCGGAGATGAGGGAAATGGAATAGGCATTCTTTATGGTGATCTTGTTTAATTACCTGTAATCAATGCATGGACGTAATTCTCCATCTTTTTAGCTACAAAAAAGAACCCTGCACCATCAGGCGAGGATGACTTACGTATGTGGCCCTTACTTAAGGAATCTTTGATGTACTCATCCATGATTCTACTCTCCTGTGGAGATAATGCATACACTGTTCCCTTGGGGCTCATAGTGCCGGGTAGCAGACTTATGGAGCAATCATATGATCTGTGAGGAGGTAGAATATCAGTCTGACTCTTACTGAATACCTCCTTAACCTCCCAGTATTGTATGGGAACTTTGGAGGCCTGAGGCAAAGTAGTAGGCAAAGTAACGATGTCCACTCTTTTGGTACTGGGTAACACACATCTCTCTATACCGTCTTTAACTTACTTCAGTATTTCCCCCTTTGCCCAGTCAATATGAGGATTGTGTTTAATGAGCCAAGGAAATCCCAATATGATGGGACACATGTAAATCTCCCTTGTGTAAAGCTACCTTGTGTAAAGCTCCTATGGAAATGTTAATAGGCAAGGTTTCGTGGCTTATCAAGGATTGAGAGAGGTGAGAGGTGATGATCTCTCCTTGATAGGTACAAAATGTATGTCAATGAAGTTTCCTGCCGCACTTGAGTCCATCAGGGCTTTGCATGAAAAGCTTTCCTTGTTGCAAAGGGCCATGATATCAAGGAGAAATCTATTTTGGGTGTTACTAAAAGGACGTATCCATCACACCTAAGACCTGTTCCCTTAAGTCATACGTCTGGTTCTATTTCTGGTAATTTCCCTGGTCCTAAGTCTGTTATCAATCTTCATAACATATGTGACAAACTCATTTAACCTCTTAGATAGGTAGATCTTTGGCAGCAATTTCATCAAGAATTGCCTCGGGTAATCCTTCTTTAAATGCAGAGATTAAACCACTATTAGTCCAGTCTATCTCAGATTATGCCATATAATTTTGCACCTTGGCTTCTGAGGAAGACTGGACTAATAGTGGTTTAATCGCTGCATTTACACCCTGTTCCAAATTATTATGCAAATTATATTTTTCTCATTTACCTAAATAATTGATGTAAATAACAGTCAGCATAATTCTCATGTTATCAACTATTAAGAGTACAATTCAAATTTTACTGAACAAACCTCCTAATGATAACAGTATTTTTTTTAAACATAAAAAACTTACAATGCACTATTCCAAATTATTATGCACTGTAAGTTTTAAAATACTTTATAGGCTGTAAAGAACTGAAAAATTGTCATTTGCTGTGTTTGCAGCCTATTTACTGAAATCACAAGCTATTTCAATCAAACTTATAACAACATTTTAACTTTTTAAACATTTTAACAGGTCACGTTACATTTTAACATAGGACCCCTTATTTGATAGCAGCTTCACAAGTCTTGCATCCATTGAACTTGTGAGTTTATGGACAGTTTCTGCTTGAATTTGTTTGCAAGATGTCAGAATAGCCTCCCAGAGCTGCTGTTTGGATGTAAACTGCCTCCCACCCTCATCGATCTTTTGCTTGAGGATGCTCCAAAGGTTCTCAATAGGATTGAGGTCAGGGTAGGATGGAGGCCACACCAAGACTTTCTCTCCTTTTATCCCCATAGCAGCCATTGATGCAGAGGTATTCTTTGCAGCATGAGATGGTGCATTGTAATACATGAAGATGATTTTATTATAGAAAGCATAGTTCTTCCTTCTGTACCAGGGAAGAAAGTGATCAGTCAGAAACTCCACATACTTTGCAGAGGTCATCTTTACACCTTTGTGAACCCTAAAGGGGCTGACTAGCTCTCTTCCCATGATTCCGGCCCAAAACATGCTGACACCGCCTTGTTGGAACAGGGTGGCCATCCACCAACCATCCACTACTCCATCCATCTGGACCATCCAGGGTTGCACGACACTCAACAGTGAACAGGACTGTTTGAAAATTAGTCTTCATGTATATTTCTGCTCAATGCAGCCATTTCTGCTTGTGAGCATTGGTTAGTGGTGGCTGAATAGAAGGTTTATGCACAGTTGCAAGACTCTGGAGAATTCTACACCTTGATGTCCGTGGGACTCCAGAGGCACCGTCAGCTTCAAATATCTGTTTGCTGCTATGTAATGGTATTTTAGCAGCTGCTATCTTGATCCCATGCATGGAGCTGGCAGAAATATTCTTCAATGTGCCTTTATCTGCATGAACCCGTCTGTGCTCTGAATCAGCCACAAATCTCTTAATAGAGCGAAGATCACGCTTATATTTTCGTGAAATATCTAATGTTTTCATACCTCGTCCAAGGCATTGAGCTATTTCACTCTTTTCGGCAGCAGAGAGATTCTTTTTCTTCCCCATATTGCATGAAAATGGTGCTCTGCTTAATAATGTGTAACACCCTCCTTTAGTAGTTTTTCCTTAAATTGGGCTCACCTGGCAATCTAACTGTCACAGGTGTCCGAGATTGTTTTCAGTGATCAAAAGAGCCCTGAGACACAATGCCATCCATGAGTTAAAATGAAAAAGAAAATATTGAATCTTTGTGACACTTAAATAGAATTTGCATAATAATTTGGAACAGGGTGTAAAGAAGGATTATCCAAGGCAATTCTTGATGAAATTCCTGCCAAAGATGTACCTAAGATCTACCTTGTTTGATACGCATTAAGGGAGTGGAAGCGTCATCCTCCCTGCCCAATGGTTCAAATGTTAAATTGAGTTCAGCAAGGAATTCCTTGTAGTTATACGCAATACTCCTTTTACTCTCCCATAATGGATGGGCACAAGTTAAGGCTTTACCTTCAAGTTGGTTTACTAGGTAACCAATATTAGCTCTATCCGTGGGAAATGATCCCGGTGAAGCCTCAAAGTGGTACTTAATTTGATTCAGAAATCCACGGCATTCTTGAATATTGTGAAGAATCACCCTCCATGCATTCGGTACTTTCCCTCCCTGCTACTTTGTTTGTGGAATCCACTACCTTTGTTAGTTGATCGGTACTTTAATTCATCAAAATCCCTTGTTCGGTAAAATAGCTATTTTACCGAACGAGAACCACCCTGGGTAGCAATTAGAACGTAGAATCCTGTGTTATTATATGAAACCACAAGCTAATTGAGCACTCCTGGGTGGCCGCCATTTCGGGACATGAACACGTGGCGAGAACAATTGATGGCGGCCATCTTAAACTCCCGAACGGCCGGCCAGTGGGACTTAGGCGTCGAGCGCCTGAAACTATTTTCGGCTTAGCTCTCCAGCAATCCCCGGCCCCCCATGGAAGTCTCGTCTGACCCATTTTCACGAATTGTACACGAATGACGTTCGGGAGTTTCAATCTACTGAACGAGGGGACCATCTCATGTAACCAGCTACATTACATCTATGGGTGTTTTCATGCAATTTTCATCCGAACGGAGACCGGCTCATACCACTGATTTCATGGAACTCTGAGTCGGCTACAACCTCGTGGTGTGCCGGTCAAACTTCCACACGGTATAACTCCAAAACTACCAAACGGATTCTCATGAAATTTGGATTTGTTGCTCACATCACCCTCAGCTACCCAGGGTTTTTATATTGATATGTTATGCATAAAGTATGTTTCTAATAATTGTGAAAAATTGAAACTTTTCTGGCCACTAGATAATTGAGTTTGATAAGTGCTCAAACCCAATTATCTAGCCTGGCCCAGAGGAGGAGTTATGTACTGTATAAATTGTGTGCCCTGTTTCTCAGTAAATCAGACTTGTTCCAGCATTAAGCCTTGGCTCATGTGTGGATTATTCGGAGATACCAGCGATTTGTTACTCTGTGGATTACTTGGCGATTTTATTTTATGGGAAGAAGGGACTGCTTGATGGAGTAAAGGATTGTACCATCACAAATGTTACCATCAAAATGCGGTGCAGGAGATAGGGAGATAGTAGGTGCCTTCTGTACTATAGGTGGAGGTACATTAGGCAGCGGTGACATATTCAGAGAAACCTCAGGCTGTAGATGTGCTGTCCGAGTAAGAAGTGCACTGAAAGCTTGGGCAAATTGATCCATACGCAATCATTCTCAATGACTACAGGGAAGTCAAAACGAAGCCAAAGTAAGTAACCAGAAATAAACGCTCAGGAACACACTCTCGGGTAACCTACTGTAATGCATTCATTTGCACATAGAAACCATTATGAGGGTATTTACAATCCTGACAGGAATAGTTGTGTTCGTCTGCAAACATGCAAGATCTGCAAGAATTCCATCTGCAAGAATGGTCTTTTTTGTAAACTTGAAAAATGCATGTTTGATCAACTTGAAGGACAGTTTTTGGGGTATAATATATCTGCCTCTTGATTCCAAATGGAACCTCACAAACTAGAGGCTGTTCTACACTGGCTATTACCCACCGGGTTAAAGGCCATTCAAAGGTTCAGTGGTTTCTCCAATTATTACAGGAGATTCATAAAAGTTTTCTCTTCAGTAATGGCCCCATCACCAATATGACACACAAGGGGGCTAATTGTAATATATGGTCCAAAGAAGCCAAATAAGCTTTTAAACGTCTCAAGAAATTGTTTGCTTCTGCAGACATATTGATACATCCTGACACTAGCAAAGCTTTCAAACTTGAAGTTGATACCTCTGAAACAGGGGTCAGGGCTGTCCTTTCCCACAGAGAGAGTCAGGATACCTCGTTGCATCCTTGTGGTTACTTCTCCAGAAAATTGTCTCCGGCTGAGAATAATATTCGCACTCAAGGAATGGCAACATCATTTGGAGGGTTCCAAAGACCCCTGCTGATCATAACCGATCACAAGAATCTGGCCTATATTGGTGATGCCAAACATCTGTCTTCTAGACAAGCTAGGTGGTCTCTATTCTTGTCTCGCTTTAACTTTATTATTACTTGTAGACCTGGCCCTAAAAATGTTAAAGCTGATGCCTTATCTAGGCAATTTGACCAAGTGTCAGAACTAGAACATGAGACATCACCCATTGTTCCTCCTGAGTGTATCATAGCATCCACTGTCCTTTCATTGTCATCACCATTGCTTTGTGCTATCATGGCAGCTCAGTCCCAGGCACCTTGCAATAAACCTCTAGATAAATTGTTTATTCCGTTACATGACAGGAAAGAGGTATTGAAAATATTCAATGACAATGTAACTGCTGGACATCCGGGTATTAATAAGACTGTATCTGCTATATGCAGATCATTTTGGTGGGAGTCACTCAGAAGGGATGTTAAGGATTATGTGGAAGCCTGTTCGGTCGCCATCCTACTGTCCTCCCTGATGTGTTTGCTGACACAGCTATCCCTGCTCTGGATGACCATCTTATCTCTATTCATGATACTTGGACTAAGGTTTGCTCCGCTCCTGAAACTGCAGCTGCTCCTTAGTCCTACAGTTCTATGTGCGGGATCAATTAGTAATCCTGACACCTACTAAGGAAAACCACGACAGGGCAATAAGAAGCAGTAAAAATGAGTTTAAATAAGCCTCCTACGGATCCAATTGCCCGCAACCGGCCTTTGACCCCAGAATGTTCATGTGCGTCTTTTGCGTGACGTCACACACATGCTGACGTCGTCATTGCCATGGGCGTACATGGGGATATAAAATGGCGTGGATCCGCAGCAGCCGGCGTCCACCAGCATGTTGCAGGAGTCAGGTTTACTGGCGCATAGCTGCTTAACGGCACAAGGTGAGAATAAATATGTTACAATCTTTTAATGTGGTTACACCTGCTACCTTTATAGATGCAATTGGAAAAAACTGATCAGGCACAGCTTTTTTTCCACAAATATGGACGGGCACTACTTTTTTCTCAGGAAATGAAACTACTTCCTGTGAAGAACAAACCCTTCCCACACATCCAGTTTGTAGGGACAATAAAGAAGTCACAGGCACTAAACACTGTGGCATATATGTATGGCGGCAATGAAGGAGTGAATCTATTTTATCAAGGATTTGAATGGGAGTAATTTTACATCATGTGGCAGTTGGTCAGTTAGACAGGTATCTGGGCAGTGTTGATGACATCCATTGATTCCAGGCTCCATAATCACGTGAATCTGTTGTTCTGGTGTCTATAATGTCCCTTTAATACTGCATGTACATGTAATGTGACTGAATTGTCATTACTTTTTTTATATTTGAGATGTGTGATTTTAATTAGTCTTATTAGATTTGAAACAAGTTATTGAATAAATGTGCTGATTCATTATTCTACATTTTGTTTGATTTGGGAGAAAGCTTGACAGATACAGTTAATATTGGACTCTGGTGAGATTAATGCAATATGCATTAAAACCAATACAGAGTTGATCAATTTATATATTCTCAACAGCGACTGAAGATCTGCTAGTTGAGTTCCTAATCTGAGACATTGTTATGATGAATGGGGGGCCCTACACAGGACAGCTTAGAGCTTCTCACTGAAAAGTGAATTTGTAAAATGCTTCTACTCATGGAACTGACAACTGATCATGAGTTATAACAAGTTTTAGCTGGGCAAAGTTAAATCACATGCCCCTTTCTAAACATTAAAGACTGAAGGATGCATTTAGACTGAACATGACAAAGCCAAACACTTGCACACATACGCTCACACACAAAAAGAGAAAACCATCACACTAATAAATGCATATACACATATTTCTGCCAATAGATGGTTACATAGACTGACTGACATTTTATCATACAAGATTTATATATTTTGGTAAATACGCTGTAGAATCAGAAATCGTGAAAGTGTTACAGCTAAGAATAATTTTAAAATAAAACGTATAAAAACTCTAGCTCCTGGCGATGAAGGTGCTTGTTTTGATATCACATATACAGAGCAGTTTACATCTGTTAATGGGATAATTGTAGTGTTTATGAAAGCTTGTACTCTGTGAGTTAACCTAAAGCAATCAATCACTTAGAGGAAAGATTGCAGCATTGATTTAACTGGAGTGACTAATAATGCTGCGGAAGCATACATCAAACCCCTGTAATACAGTTAGACAGAAAACTCTGCTGATTTCTTATTTATAGCTTTATTTTTGATATTCTTTCCCTGGAGTGTAACACAGAATACACACACAAAATGAAGAAGCATTTCTCGTTCTCAAAAACATGAATCATATTGACTGCTAAATTATTAAATAAAATAATAATCAAGATTAGGAAGAATTCTGTTAAATGTCAATCAACATGTTAACATAATATATATATATACTATAGATGTGTTAATGCTCCTCCTTTTTGACCTTTATTGGTCACTTCTTACATGATTTTTTTTTTTTTTTTACAAATCTCCAAATCATTTTAATTCCTCATATTGCTTGTTTTGGGATTCATATAGCATGAACTCACACAAAACAATATTTGTTTGAAGCTGAATGCATAAGTCTAATATGTATTGCTAATCTAAGGTATTCTAGCATCATACATTATGAATTGTGAAAAAAATGTGCAGTAACCTCTTGAATTAAGATCTCTCTAAGTACTCATGCAAATGAGAATCAATTTGTTTGTATCATACATATATAGATTTCCTTTTGAAACATGTCAATATTGAATGTTTGCATATCTAGGTTACATAAAGATCATACTACTAAATCATTTTCATTGACTTTAGAAAACCAGAGTGTATAAGACAATGTACAATGTCCTGTGAATGCAGCTTTTTAATTGTGGAAGATTTATTAACTTAATTGCAATTCACCATAAAGCTCTCCTTTACTCCCTCCTCAAAAAACAATGCACTCACTTCCTCCCTCTGAAACACCCTCATGCACACTTTTTTCATAAAACACCCACACAAATGGAATAATAAGATTGATAAGCATGATAAGCCCATGCAGTATTGTCAAAGGTAATACAGTGGAGGCTTACAGGTCAGTATGTATGCCACGTGGCATTTTTGTTATTTGATTTAAAATCAAATTCAAAGAAAAGATAAGAACGCAATTACATATATTAAAACAATCTAACTATAGACGTTCTCATGTGCCAGTTATGTTTTGATCAGCATGATAGTTCTCCATCCATTTTAAAAATTAGTCATATTTAATATTCATTTTAAATTATGCGTGGGATTTTGTGTTTTTCTGTCCATTCCACCTCAGCTCCATCTAAATATAGGAATATTTTACTTAATGGTTTTTATGTTGAACAATGGGAATGTTGGTGTCACGCGTCTGCAGTTGTTCTCTAGTGACAGAATGTCCAACATTGTGTATATCCTCAAATTAGCAAATAAGCTTAACCCCTTAAGGACACATGACGTGTGTGACATGTCATGATTCCCTTTTATTCCAGAAGTTTGGTCCTTAAGGGGTTAAAGGACCACTCTAGGCACCCAGACCACTTCAGCTTAATGAGGTGGTCTGGGTGCCAGGTCCTTCTAGGGTTAACCCATTTTTTCATAAACATAGCAGTTTCAGAGAAAAGGCATATCTGCCTTTGTATTTACCATGGAAAAATGGACGTAAAATAACTTATTTTATTTCATTGTAAATAGTGTGTTGTATGTAAATACATACATACGTGTTGAAGTGCTTCCATGACATCGTGGTAAACCCATACTAAACAACATAATGATTCAAAGATCTCCATGGGCAGCAATCTATTTAATTAAGTTCTCTCTGTGTGTTCATGTAAATAAGAATGTATTTATTATCAATGTCATACATATATAGATTTCAATTTGAAACATGTCAATATTGAATGTTTGCATGTCTAGGTTAAATTAAGATCATACTAATAAATCTTGTTCATTGACTTTAGAAAACCAGAGGGCATAAGAACATATATTATGTCCTATGAATACATAGCATTTTAGTTCTAGAAGAATGATTAACTTAATTGTAGTCCACCATAAAGCTCTCAATGATGTTATGTTTATTTACTTATGTTTTCAGAAGACAATAGATATATATTTCAGAACACATGCACACACATATCATCTCTTTTTTCTTCACATAAAAATGCACACCTTTATTACCTCTGAAACACCCTCATGCACACAGCCTAAAACACACATGATATACAAAGAAACCAAGCTAAAAGATGGCGCAGTAATTTCTAAGTGACTAAAAGATATTAAAACAAATAATAGCAGCACCTTATAAGTGTAAAAGCTCAAAAACACTAGAATACAAATAGTTAAAACATAAAGTGCGCTGTGTCTTTAAATAGCTATGCCTTCACAAAATTGTGCAAAATGCAACACTCACAAAACTGCTTAAGTGCAAAATGTGCAAAACAATAAATGTTGTGACTTGTGTATAGATTCTTATTATACAACAAATTGTGATAAAAAAAGTGTTAATTTTATGAAATAATGTAGTTTTACAAACCCAAATTGATAGAAGTAAATGATGCTCTACATATAAAAAGGAGACAAAACATATAATAGTATAATACTGTAAACACACATGAGAATATTTAAAAATGTGGTATAACACTCACAAACACAGAGCAGGTAAAGAGACTGCTCAGGCTGTAATCGCTTGTACACTGTGAACAGTGTCTCCAGGGAGTAGACCTCTGGAATCCAATAGGTTAAAGACGATGGGGCGGTCGTCTCAGTAAAAAATAAATTTTATTGCATAAAAATAATCTGCAGCCTTCAATATACAACTTCTCTAGACTGGATTATACTTGCTTTAACTCCACTCCGAACGGGCAAACAGACATCCAGATACCGGTTCTCTGGATGTTGTGAGTAGTGTCCCTCGGTCTTTCAAGCGTCCAGTCCTCCTTGCGTGCTGCGTGCTGCGTGCTAGCGTGATGACGCGTTTCGCCGTAAAGACTTCCTCAGATCACGTGTTCCTGCGCCGACCATCCCATTATAACAGCCTCCAAAAGTGGGCGTATAATGCAGATGACTGTGTTCACTGGCACTTTTATTATTTTGTATGTTGACAGGTGCTGTAGGGTCTATCTAGGTGCTGCAGTGTATGAGTTTGTGTGTCTAGGTTTGCATTGTTTATCGTGAAGCTGTAGTGTGCATGCATGTGTATAGGGGTTGTAGTGTCAAAATGGGTTAACCAGTTGGTTATCTTTAACTCCATATTCCACATCAATTACAATTTGGTTTAAAACTAATACACCTCTTCTTGCAGTCATGTCATGTTATTGCTTCTTTAAAACACACTAAACTTGTAAAGCAACATAGCTCAGCATTTACCATTTTCAACAGTTGCTTTCATGCTTCACGTTCAAGTTAATCATTTTATTGTTCAAAATCCAGAATCATATACGTTTTAATGGTGTTTCATGACAAAAGTGAACAATTGCCACTACAAAAAGGGGAACACATAGTATGTAGAGAAGAAAGGGGAGAAATAAATTATTTGGGTTATGATGGAGGGAAAAAAGTGGATTCAAAAGTAAGAGAAAACACTGCATTTTACCACATGACAAATTTTGCTTCTGTGGGGCTTGTGACATTACTAATAATAAGAGCAAGAGGGTATCTATTGGACTATTCTAACTGGACCACTCTCCACCAAATCAATTATTCATGGCTGGTTTATATAATATTTATATTTTATAAATAGTATATAAACCAGATATATATATATATATATATATATATATATATATATTCTATAAACCGGCTATATAATCTTGTGTTTGTTTACATATATATTTATGTAGCAGAGTAGAGGTATTATCTAAGGTATCTCCGCTGGTAGACAGGAAAGGTAATCCAAGACAGGTACAAGACAGGTAGCGTAGTTATAATCCCTTCCCTCCAAGAACTAGACGACACCAAGCTTGGAGGTCAACTAACAATTTTTATTTCCGGCTCCAGGAGTTAACTGCCAACTGTCAACTTTTTAAACGTTCTGCAATACATTACACATGCATACCCTTGGTTTTTAAAGTGGTACATACATATTAACGAAAATACAGTTTTAAAGATGGCTGCTGCTGCCACAATGCTCCCCCAGAACCAAGCCGGCATACACAGTCTGATCCCAATGGATCGGCTTGGGGATGTCCGGAGGAGTACCCACAGATCACTTGTCCAGTTCCGTTTGTCGGGATAACCCGTCGGCATTTCCATTTAGCCTTTCTGGGCGATACTGGATGGTGTTACACTGCGGACATAACTTCTTAGCGCCCAGGGTACGCAGCCAACATTCCTCGCAGTGGACGTGCCAACACTGAATGGACGTCAGGGGTATTGTGTAGGAATCCATGCAGATGAGGCATTTGTAGTGGTCCCCCCGGGACAACTGCCGTTCTAACTCACGGATACGAGCCTTTAGGGCTTCAAACGTCGTCACAGCAGACTCTTCTGTGATTTTCTCTATGTCACTGTTTTTGCATGTTTTTTGCATGGATTCCTGTTTACTGCTCTCTCCGTTACTTGTTGAGGGCATTTCATCACTGGCCCATTTGGAAAATTCTGTTGTTATCCAGGTACTTGGCGTGCCACCATTTAACACTGCCCCCGAAGAGCCTCTCTCTCTTTGGCTTCTCCCGGCTCTTCTCCTGTGCATGGGATAATGTCTGCTTCCATGTACTGTGCCTTGCCATATTCCAGAGTGTCATCTCCGTCAACGTCAAGATCAGCGTCACTGTCATGATTTTCTTTGCTGCTACACATTATAAAACCAGACCCACGGAACCCTCCTCCCAAAAGAGTTGTAGCACGTATCCTTTTCTGGCCACACCATTCATATTCTTCAAACCGGTGTCCGTTCTCATTTTCAATATCTACAGAGTCATCTTCATTCATACAGCTTTCTCTCTGTCCCTCGTCTTGCTGTCTTCATTTCATTTTTCCAATCCGAGCATTCAGTCTGGTCTGTCTGTTAGCGCTCACCCTCAGGAAGGTCTGAGCCTCAGAGTCGGTGTGTGGTGCTGTGGTGCGAGCCTGTTGATGGGTGACGACTGGGTAAGCCTCTTGTGGGGTTGGTCGTGTAACAAAAGCGGAGGTTAGCTCCCCCAAGTCATTCCCCAAAATAACATCCGCAGGCAAGTCCTGCATCATCCCCACTTCCACTTGCCCTGCCCCTGCTCCCCAATTCAAATGTAGTTTGGCAGTGGGGACCTTGTAAATGGCTCCCCCTGCCACCCGTACTGCTATACAGTCTCCCGTGAGATGTTCCTTTACCACTAGGTGGTTCCGGACCAAAGTGATAGTGGCCCCGGAATCTCTCAACCCTTCCATCCGCTTTCCTTCTATATGGACCACTTATCGATGACCTTGGTGGTTGTCAGAGGCCGCTTGCACCGGGTTCACTTCGTGGAGGGTGCCTAGTGGTTCTTCCATCTGGGTGGGGGTGGAAGGCTGGACAAATGCTCCTGTCTGATAGCAGTGTACTGCTGCTCGAGGGACAGGTGGTTGTCTTTGATGGGGCCAGGATGGTCGGGCCCTGTTTCGGGGACAATCCCTTTGTACATGTCCCAGCTGGTTGCAGGTATGGCATCGGATATGTGCCCGGTTGTTGTATCTGGGAGGCTGCTGATGGTAGGTCCCTCCTGGCTGGGGAGGATCGACCAGGGTAGGTCGGGGAAGGATTGGCTGAGAAGATACTTTGTGATGAGCACTGTTCCCGCCTGGTGTCCTGGTGCTCATCAGCTAGTTTAGCGGCTTCTTGTAAGGTACAGGGTTTACGATCCCTTACCCAGTTCTGTAGTTCTGGTAATAAGCTCGTGTAGAACTGTTCCAGTAGCAATAACTGCATGATATCCTGCTGAGTGGTGGCTTTTGCTGCCTCAACCCACCCGGTGGCTGCTCGCTGTAGATGGTGTGCGAACTCAGCGTGTGAGTCCTTCTCCTGTTTTTTCAGTTCTCGGAACTGCAGTCGGTATGCCTCAGGTGTAATGGCATATCGTGCTAGGAGGGCTAGTTTTACCTTCTGATAGTCCCTGCTGTCCTCTTCAGGCAAGGCTCGGTACGCTTCTGCTGCGCGGCCTGATAGGTTACCAGCTAACAAGGGTACTTGATCTTGAGGGCTGATCGCATGCAGCTTGCATAACTGTTCAAAGTCCTGCAAATAGCCATCAATGTTGCCCTCTGTATCCTTAAAGGCTTTAAACGCTTGGTATGGAATCTTTGCTTTTCCTGGCAGGGTAGGGACAGGCGTTGTGACTCCCTCCCCCGCTTGCTGGTTCATCTGCGACCTTCGAAGCATGATGTAGTCCTGCACATCTGTATAAACCCTGTCAGCCATCTGTTAAGGGCTGGTGGGAATAAAGCCATCCTGCTCCTATATTCCTTAGCAAATTCGGTTTGCTCCTCCTCCCTTGGAGGTGCTGCAGCAGCTGCGGGTCTGTCCCCTTCCATGAGCTCTGCGATTAGAACAGCCTTTGCTTTGTTGCTTGCTATTCTCCCTCTCGCTTCCAGTAATTCCTTTAATGTGTTCCGTTTCAAAAGGGTATAATCCGTTTCCATTCACCGGCTGTTCGTGTGTTTCTCTGTATTCCCGAACTCCGGTTTCATCCGAATGGTTTAACTCACGGATTATTGCTTCTTCCTTTCAGTTCGATTAAATTCCTGCCGAACGCTTCTTGCTGTGTAGTTAAGATCCCGTTGCTTGCCACCAATTGTAGCGGAGTAGAGGTATTATCTAAGGTATCTCCGCTGGTAGACAGGAAAGGTAATCCAAGACAGGTACAAGACAGGTAGCGTAGTTACAATCCCTTCCCTCCAAGAACTAGACGACACCAAGCTTGGAGGTCAACTAACAATTTTTATTTCCGGCTCCAGGAGTTAACTGCCAACTGTCAACTTTTTAAATGTTCTGCAATACATTACACACGCATACCCTTGGTTCTTAAAGTGGTACAAACATATTAACGAAAATACAGTTTTAAAGATGGCTGCTGCTGCTGCCACAATGTATATGTGTGTGTTTATATGTGCGTGTCTGTGTGTGTGTGTTTGTGTGTGTATATAAAAAAACACACACACACACATATATATGAATATATATATGTATATATGTATATATATTTATATATATGTGTGTGTGTGTGTGTGTGTGGTTTTGTTTTGGGGGGGGAGAGTGGTTGGAGGGCACGAGTGCATGCCATGTGGGCGGCAGGATCCACAGGGCCCAAGCAAACGCTTGCCCAGGGACCAATCACCACTAAAGATGGCTGTGCTGTCATTGAGTGTGTGTTTGTTAGTGTGTGTCAAATCGGCAAGTGTGTGTGTCTGTCAGTGAGTGTGTCTGTTTAAGTGTCTGCCACCCCTTTCAACCACATGGGAAAGGTGTTTTTACTCTCCTTATTTTCCCGCGCCATTCCAGACTCACTGTGGCTGTTCCCGCCACCATGGCTGAGATCATTAGTCTTGATCTCAGCCAATCCAATGCTTGCCCCATTACGCATGTGCGGCAATACAAAATGCTGCACCAATCAGCATCTCCTCATGAAGAAACATTAAATAAATGCATCTCTGTGGGTAGAATTAAGAGTCACGCTGAATGTAGGTGGTGCACACTGTGCAGCACTGGCCCAGAAAGCACCTTGAGAGGCCGTCTGGTGTTATCAGGCAGCAATGTAAACACTGCCTTTTCTCTGAAAAGTCAGTGTTTACATTGAAAAGCGTGCAGGGACCAGATATAGACTCCAAAACAACAACATTAAGTTGTAGTAGTTCTGGTGAATTTAGTGTTCCTTTAGAATGGTATTTTTGACGTTAAAAAACGTAACTTTTTTAGCTGGCTTCTAGATTCCAATAAAATTTGTCAAGCCCTGGTGACAGTGTATGGGATGGTAATCCCATCGATGTATACAAAACATGCTTGATACATGGACTACACGTATATCCGTTATAAAATTCCAGGAAAAGGTGGGCATTGATGGTGAGCTGATTCGGTGGGGCAATGGGCCACTTGACTGGATTTATCCTCCAGGCCTAAGGCTGCCAGCCCTCCTCTGGCCAGGGCTGTGTTTGAATTGTGCTGGCTCTGCCCCTGATCTGCCTCTTTGTCAGTCTCAGCCAATCGAATGGGGAAGCATTGTGATTGGATCAGGCCACCACTTCTGATGATATCAGCAGGCACTGGGAAGGTCTAAAGGAAACAGGGACAAAATAAGCAGCTGCAGTCTTGAATACAAGTAGACTTTTACTATATTTAGGGAGGCATGAGGGGACCAGGGTGGCTAGATGGCGGTTTTAACCATATAAGGTCAGGAATACATGTTTGTGTTCCTGACCCTATAGTGCTCCTTTAAGATACACTACATACAGAAGGGTAAATTTTGGAGCTCTGCACCCCAGGAAGGGAAGGGGTCACACAGGTTAAACATGTATTGTTAGATAGCCCCGGGTCCCATCTGGTATCCTTGTAAATAACAGGGCTTTCGGGTCTGAGATACCAGCATCTAAAGTCTGGGGCTCGAGGCTCTGTAAATCCCCGAAATCAGTTCCTCAGCATCGCTTGGTTCGGTCCGTTGAATTCAAACTTCACACCCAAACCAAGCAACATCTTATCCACTGATAGGCAGGAAACCAATTTGCGCCAATCAGCACTCAGGGAGGAGAGGGGTTTCGCCGTCCAATCAGAAGAAAGGGCACAAAACCCGATTGCACCAATCCTCTGAAATGCGCAAAACCAACTTGCACCAATCAGCGCTCAGGGAGGAGAGGGGTCTCGCCGAAGAATCATAAGAAATGGCATGAAACCCTGTTTGAATGAATGATCCTTCTTTGATTGGTCGCCTGCGCCCCGCAGTGACCAATCAGCGCTCACTTGTGATCACGAACCAGGAGAATGGTGCAAACACAGTTTGAATGGGCGCTCCCTCTCCCATTGGTTGGAATGGACTTCAATGTGGCCAGTGAGACTCTGCAGTCGTGAGGCTGACTCATAGCCCCAGAGATTTCCCGCTGTTGCGCGTCCCTCTCTCCGGTGAATATCCCCACGCACGTATCCACCGGAGAGAGCGCTCTCCTGGGCAGCCACGAGCCTAGCCCCGTAGCTCCCAGGTAGGGGAAAATTAGTGACTATAGCTCCGTTGGGAATGGGTAGGATGGTTCCTGACATGGGGACTGAAGACCGGGTGTGCAGGCCGGTTCGGGATGCGATTGCTGCCCCTTGTGGGTGTTCAGTGAGGCGAACATGCGGCCACCCAGAGGAAGCAGGCGCCGCTTTTTCCCTTGCATTCAGTGGTTTTCACACCTTGTTAGCCGGTGCGCCTCTGCGTGGTTGAAAGGTAGAATGCAGTGTACAGTATAAAAATGCAAGGGGAAACACACATTCAACAAGGGACAATCATAAGAATACACATTGAGGACACAAAATGCAGAACCAAAACATCTGAATATTCAGTGGACACGGTACTTAGTCGTGGTGTCCTGCCACAACCTCCATTTTGGATGAGTAACACTAGTGAAACTCATTTAGTTTACCCTATATTTTGCAAGTACAACATTCTGTTTAATTTTCAGACCTTTCAGTATACTTATTTTGCTCATGGAGTTAATATGAAATAAGTCATGTAGTGATATTGCCTTATCTAGATTTATTAAGTTATTTAACATTCATGTAGACGGGCATGAGCTTTATGTTTATGTTTTGGGTAATGCAATAGATGAAAAATCTGCTTGTATTTCTTTTACTCACTTTGCACTAGTACGGCAAGATCTAACATTTAAGCCTTGTCTGGTTCAGTGCTTTACGTTTATTTTATAGTACAAGAGAAGGCCAAAAAGTTTAATGTCAAAAGTGAAACTGTAAAACTCTGGTAAATGATGGACTTGTCCTCAGTCAACTTGAAGGGGAGTCAATGTTACTATATTATACTCTTGGTAGAAACCAGAAATGAGTATCATATTAACTGCCATATGATTTAAACACTACCTTCTTTGCAGGACAGTGTGATTCATTTAGAACACTTTCATGAAGTGTCACATTAAATACTGTTCTAAATACTTCACTTATCAGGCATTAATATAAATCTTAAAACTGAATATTGGAGTTAATTTTTCTTTAAAAAGGACTTATTACAGAGCATCAGCATCTTATTAATGGCTAATCTGAAGTATATCAAACTGCAAAATATTGATGTATACATTTTACATTCCCTATTTGCTGTATGCTCTGTACAATTTGCAACAATGCAAATCAAAAACAGGCAGTGTGGGTTATAATGCAGAAATGCCAATATAATTCTGGATCATTTTGCTGCTCAATAAACCAAATGATCATTACAAATGCTATCTAGCATAAAAATCCCCTACAGCTGTCATTATTTGGAGCACCTTTACTACACTAATTAATAATTGATTTTCCAGGTTAACGAAAAGAGGAAGTTTATATTATTGCAACCACAATAAGATTAGGATCTCTGTTATTAATGAGGCAATTTAGCTCTCTTTATATACTGTTTTTTTGTTCATGTTTTTTACACAATTGAAGGACTAATATGATATATAAATCAATAAAGACTAGTTTGTGGTCAGTAATCATAGCAAGATTTTAGGACTTGGATAGATATGAATAAATATTGTCTTGGGTTTGTGTATATTATAATGAAAGCTGTATATTAAAATGAAGCTGTAAAATGCAAGAATTTGTTATAATGTAAACATATTACAAAAACCATAATATCCAAAATGTATTTTATTTGTGAATCAATCAAACTCAATTTTAATTTGCTGCTTTTTGAAGAGCTAATATTGTGTTTAAATCAATATAGAATTAGTAGTGGGATATGGGATGCTAGATAACAATACGTAAGCTAAGTGGAGAGAAAACACTTCAAATAAGAACATAAGAAAAAGAGGTAAGGATTACAAAATAATGATTTTAAAAAATGGTCAAACAATGGGAACTGTGGTAGATTGCATAGAAAAGAAAGATAATTCAGTTCAGTCAAAAAGGTATTAATTACATGTAGCTCAAATAAAGTTCAAGAAGAAAATGGTAAAAAATGGTAACCACTAACTGCACCACTAACTGCAAAATACTATATACAGTGAGGGAAAAAAATATTTAATCCCCTGATGATTTTAAACCCACCAACAAGAAATTATCAGTCTATAATTGTAATGGTAGATGTATTTTAACAGTAACAGTAAGAGACAGAAACACAAAAAAAAAGAAAAACATACGTGAGAGCAAGAAATCTTGCTGATTAATAGGGGGTCAAATAGTTATTTCACTCATTGACATGCAAATCAATTTATAGCTTTTTTGACATGTGTTTTTCTGATTTTTTTTGTTTGTTATTCGGTCTCTCACTGTTAAAATACACCAACCATTCAAATTATAGACTGGTCATTTCTTTGTCAGTGGGCAAATGTTCAAAATCAGCATGGGATTAAATACTTTTTTCCCCTCACTGTATATAAAACAAAAACTTATTAGACAGTATTGCCTCAAAATACCACAAACCATACAAACACCATAAATAATGTAGGTTTTTGTTTTGTGGCACAGTGGTGTCACTATTCCACAAAACAATACCCTACACTCTTTATGGTTTTTGCAAGAAACATATGGTAAATTTAAATTTCTGCTTGTTAATGCAAGAAGTTTGTCTAGGAAAATGGGGAAGCTCAAGATATTGTCATACAAGGAACAGTATGACAAAATTGGGTTTACTGAGACTTGGTGGGATGAAACACTTGATTAGGCTATTAATTTAAACATATAAACATTATTTACAAAGGATAGAAAAAATAGAAAAGAGAGCCTGATTTAGTGTTAAAGAGGTGTTAAAGAAAGTGTATGTGATTGTTTGTATCCATTAATAATTAATCCATTTAAAAATAACTTTTTTCTTTGGATTTTACTGTATGTATTGAGGCCGATGTGTACTATGGTCGTTGCTGCCGCCCAGGAGTGATGGGAGTTTGATCACAAGACTTGTTTTTTTGTATTTTTTGTAGTTGTATCCATTAATTAATAGTAAGAATGTGTTTCAAGCCACCAAACATTAGTAATGGCAGGGAAGAGCAATTGCTATCTTAAATTAATAAGGTTGCACAACTGGGTAATTAGTTAATCATGGTATATTTAAATTATTCAGACATTGGTTGGGCCATTGGGATTAGTAGATTAGTTAAGGGAAATATGTTTTTGCACCTGATAAACAATAATCTCATGTATATGAGTCTCATCTGAGTTTAACCCCAAAAAATGAAATTGCATGGTCTGTACAAAACACATTTTAAAGAAAAAGGCGAAATTTAACAGATAAAGGGCATCTTTGCGGGGGGAGCGGGGCCTGACCAGCATGTCCGCGTCCGCACATCGCCTTAGCTCCTAGCCTGACATGGGAGTTCCTTGAGGGGACTACCTCCCAACAAACCAATCTACCCAAACAATCCTGGGAGTTTACTGTTGGCTTCCATAGAGCACCCAAAGCTTACCTGCCCAGCGAAACCCGTTGAGGCCTACCAATCAGTCAGGCAGGGAGGCGATCACTCTCCTGCTCTTCAACATTGAGCCCTAAGCCCTAAGAGAACTCATTAACACAACAAACCACCCCCCCCCCCCCCTTGGACCGACAGAGGTCATCCCAGTCCCTTTGACCTGCATAAGCACCTGTGCAGCTCCAACTTGTACCAGAGTCAGCTGGGCCTGCAATTCCCTCTCCCAAGATGGCAGAGGAGCAATCGCCTCATGGGCTCCAGCAAATACAGCCTGCACTTAACCGGCGTTACTCTGTGGAGCAGTCACTACGGAGGCTGGAGGACATTTTTTAATGCTTCTGGGCAACACTTGCAACCCGCTCGCCTATACCACTTCCTCAGCCAACAAAGGAAGCCCAGAAGGGCAGCGGTCGGATGGTGAGTGGCATACCTCCGGTCAAAACCTCTCACACACACCAACATGTCTCACAAGGACTTCCCAATAACCTACCTAAGAGGCTTCTGCTGCTGCCCTGGTGAAGAAAGACAGCTCCAGGCCCACCGTGCACCCGAAAATCTCTGAGACGTCTGCAACAACTCCTCATCTCTCGTGCCGACCGCAACCTACCATCAGGCGTGCATAAGCAGAGGCCATATCCTGTACCTCCCTGAGAGGCTGTGAAATCAGGGGGATCACTAACACTGCAACACGGCACATCTCCACACTTCAGCCTGCTGCTCCATTGACCTCCTCTTGGGCTCTTAAGCCACCTCACGCAACATGTCTGGGACACTCGCCTACCACCCAGGGGTATCAGCTAAACAAATCTGTGATGGATCAGCAAATTCCATAGCCATTCCAGTTTTAAGGGCTACTGCTCTGTAGTATTGCTACCCAAATGATGTGCTATGCTCACAATTATTGGTTGATCCCTATTACCACTGTTTAGTTACTGGTCCCTAGCTGCATTCAAATTAATTTGTTTTATGTATACCTACTCTCAAAGGCAGCAGACTGATGCCATACTTTTCCACTGCATGCCCGGATACAAGTTGCACACTTGCATAAGCATGTTTTACATCCTACTTTAACTCATTTCTCACCATGTCAATGACTTTGCATAGCATAGTATTTCTCTCCCAATAGTTAAGCTAGACAGGTTATGCTTAGCCTACACTACATTGAAAAAATTGCGCAGTACACTCATATGCCATGTAAATAATATGCCTTGTCTAATTAATCTTTCTTGCCAATGCTGTTGTGGCATTGTAAAAATGTCTGTTAATATTATGCACACAAAAATAAAGAATTATTAAAAAAAGGGCATCTTTGCAACTAATTACTGGCAGGAAATTATCACTGGCAAAAGCATATAGTATAAATGAAACATAATTATACAAATTCTACAAAAGTACATTTCTCAATACATTAGAAAAGAAGCAAATTAAAACCAATGTGACTTAGTACAAGTCAGTCAAATGATAAAAGATAAGAAAAGGGCATTCAAAAATTTTAATCAGCGGGGTCAATTGCATCCTATAACAAATATAAGTAAGCTTGTCAAAGAACAATTAGAAGGGCTAAACTTGAAAATGCAAATAAAAAAATAAAAGATAATGCTGGGAAAAGCAAGCACTCCAAATTCAAAAGGAAAGGTTTATTAGGTGAAAACAAAAGCCAAAAAATCTTTCTAAACTTGAGAATGAAAAGCTAGCAAAATCAACTCTAAGATGTTTTTTTTAAGTATGTTAATGCCAAAAAGGTTAAGTGTGAAACTGTTGGTCCATTGGAAAGTGAGATCGGCGAGTTAATCAAAGAGGATCAGGACAAGGCAGAAATTCTAAAAAAATATTTTTATTCAGTATATATGGAAGAAGAATCTATGGCTGTTTATTTGCAAATCTCTGTTACAATTCAGGTTATTGTCAGGTTATTGGATAACATAGGATAAAGTGCTTCAGAAAGGTATAATATTGGAAAATTAATTTTGAAAAACAATTTCATTAGCAGGAAGCAACATGGTTTTATGAAAGAGATGCCATGCCAAACAAACTTATTGTGTTCTAAGATTGGCATGATTCAGTGGATGTGATATACATGGATTTTTCTAAGGCATTTGATATGGTTCCACACAAAAGGTTAGTATTAAAAGTGAAATCACTTGGTTTAGATGGACAATCTTGTCATTGGATAGAACACTGGTTTAAATATAGAGTGCAGAGAGTAGTTATAAATGGAAACATTTCAATTAGACAAAAGTGGTAAGTGGAGTCCCTCTGTGTTTTGTATAAGGTCCACTCTCTTTAATCTATTTAAAAAATTATCTTAAAGTGGGCATAGAAAGTCATGTGTCGAAAGTTCAGGCAAGTGACAGATGAGATACAATACAGATGCATGCAATTTTCGGCATTTTAGAATAAAGAACGCACAAGCCACTTATACATAAATTAGTTTGAGTTTGGGATAACAATAAAGTAACACTGTAGGCACTTTAACAACTCCATCTTATTGAGAGTTGTAAATCTTACTTGACGGCTCTCATGCCTTAACATACTGTGATGTAATTTGCACTTGCACAGTACCCTCATGGTCTGCCATAGAGAATCATTGTATTCAATGATTTTTGATTTTCTATAGCAGAATCTTAGGTGCATCGCAACGAGTGCTTCGCACATGCCTAATGCACCTCCATGAGGTCACTTGAGGAGAAAGTCCCGGCAGTGCTGAGGGAGACTCTACTTTGGAGAAAAAGGTGAGTAATTTGGTTTATTATAACTTAAAATTTAAATTTATTTTGTAATACCTGAATCCCATTAATTAAAAAGCCACATCAGGACTGTTGCGATAGGAATACAGATATGTATTTTTAATGCTACAAATGTTCCTTTAAATGAAAAGGACTTAGGAACAATTATAGATATCGGTATGCAATGCCTGTCATTGCAAATGCTTGCAAGGTGCTTCATGTAGAAAAAAACTGTTATTAGTTCATGTGATCAAAACATAATTTTGCCTCATTATAAATCAATGGTAAGAACCCACCTTGGATATGTGGTGCAAAAAAGTTTTTTTAATTTTTTTTATATAGTTGTCTTTTGTTTTTGTTTTTAAGTACATAAGCATGAAGTGCCTTCACGGCTTATTGCCGTTACAAAAATATTTAAGTATTGTTAGAGGGTAAAATAGTAACAGAAGATAAAATAAACAAAAAAATTATAACATATGTTAAAAGAGGTTTGTAAAAGTAACTATCTATTCTGTCTTTGCTATGCACATAGTGTCCGTATATGACGGGGTTAGCGTGTACATTGTTGTGTTTATTACATATATACATTTTTGGGTTGTGCAAGGGTATGTAGAGGACCGTTCCCTATGGTGGAGTAGAATAGCAGTGATAAGCATGTCACACACATTTTTTTCTAAATTCTCCCCAAGTTTTTAGGGGGCAGGGATACATGTAGTGTGGTGATGACACATATTTGTGTGCAGTCAATGCTAGTTGGGTTTAGCGTGTTTTGCTTTTTGTTTTTGTTATTTAGAGAGGTTCAAGTGTTTCCCTCAGCTGCTCAACATTTATCAAACAAGAGCAGAACTCCTTGTGAGAGCCTCTTATCGGGTGAGTGGGTAAATGTGCTTCAAGCAGGTTCCTGGAGTTCAGGTCTCGGAGTTAAAGGGGTCCCAATTTTATGAAGATGTTTGTGTCTCATAATTGAAGAGAGAAGGGGAAGAAAAAGGGTTAGTGAGGATGAGAGGGCAGAGAGGAGGTAGGGAATGGGGGTGGGGGAAGTAAATTAACCATAGAAGTTGGGGGGTGGTCCCCTGCCCATCTCCGGAACCGGGCCCCTCTATACAGGTAGTGGGAATTCCATAGTCCATAGGTCCCATATTTTGTTATGTTTTGTGGTGTCAGAGCAGACAGATAATCCCTTTTTATTGGGCACAAACTTTTAAGAAGGAAAAATTAGAACTAGATAAAGTGCAGGGCCTAGATACAGAATTAGTTATAATTTTTTTGGAAAAAATGGAGAATATTATAGCACTTAGAGGGGATATGGCTGCATCTTGATCACAGTGCATTTGGTATTACAATACCACCATTATTCTGTTCATCGCTAGTTTGGCACATGGATTTGTGTCACTAATTGATAGGGAGATGAGCTTGAACTTGTGGTAGATGGTAAACGATTGACCCAGTTTTGGGAGTGTGACAAGTATATCCCCGCTTTATTCATTATGTAGGAACATTCTTACAAGCATATTAATACATTTGAAATGTTTTATAGTCTTTATTAGGCAGACTATCTTGATGTGGAGATTTATCATTAGGCATGTTTGAAATAGCTTGAGATATTTCAGAAATCTATAATGGTGCAGTTAGTAAAAAGCATTGTGCATTTGATAAGTGGTGGAGGTTCATATCTCTAAAGAAGTCTTCAGTGTTGGTTATTTTGGGCTAATTTATACAGTTGTGCTCTGGTTTATCATATCACTGTTTAGCTAGACTTTGTGTGGTTTTTATCAGATAAAACAATGTATTAGCTTCTTCTGAACGTCAGTGAGTGTGAAGCTCCCCTCATAAGTCTCCTTCAACAAGGCACAAGTCCCACCCCACAAAGGGCAGCTCTTAATATCAAATATATTGAACTTGGTTCTGGATCACTCTGTAGATCAGATAGCAAAACAGTAATCTTATTGTTTACTTAAGGTGAACTAAGGATAACATAACTATAATAAATGGATTAAACAATTCAAATTATCAGTTAACTTCCTGTGTTTGAAATTTTAGAAGAATGAACAAACTATATAAGATATAGGCTTTTTCTTTCCTGCAAGCAATATTGATGTCTCAGCCTGAAGAATACAAGCGTATCCAGGCAGTGACAGCCCCTCATTGATTCTAGCTACGAGTGAAGCCTTTTTTTTTTTTTTAAATCTTTTTTTGTAATTTTTCTTTTAACAAGGATTGTATCTGAGAAACACCCAAAGCATATGATGATTGTCAGGAGGGATGCATTGATTCTTCTTACTGTCTGATTAATAGTAAACTATGCTAAGTGCAAAATGTTATTGATCTTTAAAGATTCATGCTAGTTTTTTGCATAACACAGGCAGAAAATAATATAACTTGTCCTTCTATTAAATGAACAAAAGCTATTTTAAAAGCTTACATTTCAATTTTTTTGAAGTCCTTTAAAAAGTTAAAATTTCTCTATTAGTTCATTATAAACAATAACCTAAATTTGATTCCTTGACCATCCACATTTCAATGAACTGATGCTCAATGGAAATTTAAAGCAGAATAAATCAATATATTATTTTCTGAAGAGAAGGTTTATACAAATCTACAAATACATATCCCTGTTAAGGCTTAGAATAGGCTTGGTAATAGCAGGTTAATGTCTTATTTCTTTTATTGCTAAAGTTAAGAATGCATATAACTTTACAGATTAAAAGTGATATGGAATCCTCAGTCTAAATTCAATATCTGCATGGATAATTATTCTGTTGCCATAATTAACATTAGTTGAGAAATACATATTGTTGTAGTGAAATCGTTTTATTTACTATTACAGGCATACATTGATTGACTTTGAAAAAACAGAAAAAATTTATAAAATAAACTATAGTCTTGGCATGTCATGTAAGAGAAGAATGGAAAAAAAATATGGCAATTGGTTCATTTTCGTTAGGCTAATATATTACCATCTTTGTTCATGTGGGTGGATATCATAGAGACAGACTTGACTACTGGATATGCAAACTGTAAAGAAACAAATACCTGTTTCCTGTCCTATTCGGTTTTCCATATAAAAGCCAACGTATCCCATATTAATAATAAACATATGTATATACCAAATATAAGCATAAGAGCATTATTATGTCACTTAAAAACAATGTTATATCTATCCATATCTATCCATCTATCCATCCATCTATCTATGCATCCATCCATCTATCCATCCATCCATCCAATTCATCCATCTATATGTATATATAGATATAACATTGTTTTTAAGTGAAATAATAAAATATATATTTGTTACTGAACACAATACTAAAGGTTCTAGAGACATTAGTCATATGTTTGAAGGTAAGATGGTTTGTTGATGTCTCCAAAACTCAACAATAGCATTATTTGCATTATTTACACCTAGCAAAATGCCTACCATTTATGTTAATGTCATGCAAAATCATTTTTGTTTAATATTTGTGTTGAACCTTTCACAGCAGCCTGTGCTTGACATTGTCTATCCTATATAGAATGTTTCCCTCTCTTATTATATTTTGCACATGCCTCACAAGGATTTATGGTTTACAAAATGTTTGTTTAACAGACATGGGGGTTTGTTATGCTTTTCAAATCTATACCCAAGAACAACATGAAAATGCAGTATTTCACAGATTTTTCACAAGTACTAATTCTTGTTTGCATCTGGTAATGAATGCCAAAGCTAGCAATGATTTTGTTAGTACCTGTATTTAATCTCCCAGTGGCAGCGTAGGATGATCCATGAAAAATGTTTACTATTTAATGCAAAATAAACAAACAGTTTTCATTACTGGGCCTATATTTTCTTTTTTTTCAGCAACAACTTTAAAAAAAAAACATTTTTAAGATACAGGATGTAAATATAATATGTACAAAAAGGGCTTAAATTTAAATGTCATTTTATCAGGTTCGGAACCATTGCAAAATGGAGATTGGAATCCTGAGACAAGATAACTATACTAATTCTAGAATAGAACAATGGGAGGAATGGGTAAAAAAATTAAGCCCTACATAAGGAAAATAATAGTATCTATCATTCGATCTTAGCACTGTATGTATATTGGATATTACTGTTAAATACAAGTAGTGAATAATAATAAAAACATTTTTTTGAGAAGAATCAAAGATGATACACTTAGTATGACAAATAACTAATGAATATAGAGACAGATTAGAAAAATGTCTTAATAATTTTACATCTTAGAGAGCTAACACTGTTGATATATTCATAAGGTTGTAATGTTTCTATATTTTGCATCTCTATGTAAAGCCGTCTTTTGGCTATTTATAGCGTAAATTTGATTTAAAAAAAAAGTAAGGCACTATCTGTCAGGATTTATAGATCTCGGCACAGTATGACTTTCTGTTTGTTTGTTTTTATGTTTACATGGTTTGTCATAGACAGTGAATAGCTATTTAAGGTTCTTTCAAGTCGAAGTGAAGAAACTAAATTTGGTATGTCGTCTAATTTATAAATAAGCCGATAATTAAGGGCAATAAATAAAAAAATTGGTATCTTAGAGTGCTAGAACTGTCAGAATGTATTTATTGTTCTATTGTCTTTTGTTTATATTTTTAAATGTAAGTCTTTTATTGTCTATTGTGATAAATTTTAGAAAAATAATAAATAATGAAATAAAAAAAAATATTTAAATGTCATTTAATCGGGGTTTAAACATATATACTGATTTCCAACATTAAGAGCAGAATAAGCTTTGGACAATTAGGTAATGGGAAAGCATTGCTTATCTTTAAGCCAGCCTAAAGGATATATCAAATAAATGCTGTGGAGATTAAGGAAATCTATAGTAAACTCCTCTGCGTTTATCTACTATAAATAGATACCTAAAATATTATGAAAATTAGACAGTAATTCCAGAAAATGATATAAATTGTACCCTTGATCAAGAATGATGGGTATAATTTCAACTGCATATAAAAATAGCCAAGCTGGAATACTTATAAAAATGTTTTATTGTTTTGTATAAACACTTTGTAGGAGTAGGAAAGAAAATCTTGGGCTCTTGAGCAAGGCCAGAGGAAAGAATGAAATGCTTACCTATACATTGGTATATAGTAACAAACCTTGATTTTTTTCCATTAAAGCTCACTTTAAAGTGGAGCTGACACTACTCTGAAATTTACACCTGTGAACAGAACATTGAAAATTACCTGTAACGTCTATTGACGTTTTTTTTTAATTAAATTTTTAATTTGTATTAAATATTTAGCAAATTACATCATAATCCAGTTCAGACTAAGCAAATCTTTCTCTATGCTGACTGACAGGTGTAAGGGACACAGTTTATAACAGTGATTGACAGAGAGCCATGGTAGAGGCTATCTAGATTAAATTTTACTTTTCTAGATTGAATTTTACTTTTCACAGCTCACAAATACATGATTATTAATTATAGAAATATGCAAACAAAATATAAAAAAACAAATTGAAAGTGGCAGTTCCACGTTAAGAAAACACTTGGCCAAATTCACTTTATCCAAATTAACTTACTTTAACATTGTTCTTTTCCAACAATAAAATTATATATGTCTTGCTACTAATATTATATTTGCATCATTTTGTTCCCATTTTTCCAAAATTAATTGGACTCACATGACTAGTTCCAGCTGAAGTTAAGATGAGTAAAAAAACAAAAAAAAACATACATGTTGACACAATTTCACAAAAAGATAATTTACACAATATACCCTGTCTGTGCTTTCTCGGAAGGCCTTAGTGTAAACATTATAGAGTTCTATTAATGAAAATGTAATAGCTACTATTTTGTTCTCCAAATATACTCTTCTCTCAAAGATGCAGTTTATTTGTAAGTGGCCAATCATCTTAGAATCTTGAAATAATATCTGGATGTTGTTGCATGTTTAAGGCATAGTATTTTCTCTATGCAATATGATTAATATAAATAAACACATCTTTTAAAGTCTAAACTCATGTTAATTCACTAGTGTTATATATGCAGTACATATCACACAATAATATTCAGCTGATCTTATATAGAGGGCTCTGGCAACTTCCAAAAGCATTCATTAACTAGAACAGATTCTATGGTGATATTTCAGACTTGCATGACAGATGTATCTTTGATATAAGTTTGGCAGGCATTGCTATAGGCAAACAGTGTGACAGGTGCATCACTATACTATATCTGGGGAAAAAGAATAAAAAAAAAGGACAGACAATCCCTGAAGTCTAAAACCAAGCCTTAACTGTTTTATTTCTAGATAGTATGCAAAGTTTTACTAATGCATGCATTATTTTTACAACCCACCACTTAAGTGGTTAATATACCAGTTATGATGACCATATATTCTCTCTTTTTTTCTTGAACATATATTATGTTTTTTCTATTTATTTGTGTGCTCGTCAGTAAGTTGTTGAGGATTTACCATGAAGGTTGATGGACGAGCTTTGCTCTACTGTGTGTGAAGGAAATTAAAGATAAATGACTGGACAGTCTATGATCTCTGGGCAAATTAGTCCATTGGACTGTAGTATATATATCAACTAGCTATGTCAGTATTAATATACACAGTTGTCAGTTGCATTACCTGGGTGATGAATACACAAGATACGAGGCCATAAAACATAAAGGTAGAATTTTCAACTGCTATATTACAGGTAATGGGATTTTAAATTCAGCAATTAACCAGGTGGGCATATGCATTTTAGAAGTTTAACAACATATATTGAAAAAATAAATAATTTGTTGTTATTAATAAGTAAACAATTGGTATGCTGAATTACAGGATATGCTAGATTAGAGGCAAAAAAATATATATTTTTAAATGTTTATACTGAATATAATAAAATTCAAACAATATGAGATTGCCAGATATAGTGCACAGATAACTCTTTGCTTTTGTTTGAGTATTTGGGCTGATGTATTTTGTAGCCATTGATTTGAAAACGTACCCAGCCCAGCAAATAAGCCAGAGCTCCATCCGCTGTTCCACTGATCTTTGCAACAGGTAGCCTTCTGGAAGACAAATTCCTATTCCTTATGTTACTTGCCCTTGCAAATGATGTGGAGTCTAACCCTGGTCCCTCAGCTAATTCTAGTCCTAATCTCCCCACTAAAAAAAGACACTTCTTCTGTGCACTGCAACATCCGTAGCCTACTCCCTAAACTGAATTCACTGCAAGCCTGGTGTTCCCTCTCAGAATCATAGTTAACAACTAAAAGACCAGACTCTTGCAATACAGGGGTATTCATGTTTTAGAAATGACAGAGCAAAGAGAGGAGGGGGCATTGTTATTTATGTTGACAAGTTCATAAAATGTAGTCATTTAAAAAACTATAACTCCCTTCTGCCTTTGATTTCCTTTCTGGCACAATTGAGATCCCTTTTAGTAAAACTATCATTGTTGCTGGAATCTAGCACCCCCCTAGCTCTCCGGTGCACTCCCTTTCTGTCATAGCCCAACTACCAAGTGAAACTGTAGCTCAAAACCAAAAAAGTGAAAAAGACACTTTGAAAAAGCCTTGCTAACAGGTGAAACGCGTTAGTGTTTTATACAGTTTTTTTATGCTATATTGTTTTATTTTTTTAATCTCCAGTAGTGTCTGGGGCGTAATCCCAATTTACAAAATAGAAAGATAGAAACAAAATATCCACCTTCAAAATAAAAATTATTTTGACCATTGATATACACTGGATATATGTGAAACACTATGCAAATTTACACTGTCCAAAACGAGAATAAATAAAAGAGTCTAATTAGTAGATACTAAAGCTGTTAAGCTTTTCTCTGACTAGGAGTTGGACTCAAGGCTATCCCCTCATTAACAGGCTTTATTCATGCTGGCCAAAAATTGGGGGATCCTCAAAATAATTTATTAGTAGTTAGTAATCCAGAATGCAATTCTGTTTGATGGAATGTAGGGAGATTAGTTACAAGTAATTGCTAAGGTGAATGCTCACTCCAACATATGCAGTTCGTGAAGCATTATCTTGAGCCTAATTGATACAAGCCTTAAATTGTTGATCCAAACGTTTTTACCTAAATTGACATTGATATTAATGTCTAGATAAAATAAAACAAGGTACTATGGTACTAAGGTACTATGTTCCTTCAAACTTAGATATAATAAAGCATAGATTAAGAAGAAGCCTCTCTCCCTGGTAAACTAACTAAATAGTTAGAGATTGGAAAAAGAAAAAAGGAAAAGTTTCGTGTTAATCTAAATTATCATGCTTAAAGTGTGCATGACATAATACACCAACGTGATTGTGTGTAGAAAGTGCCCTATGAAGTTCCAATGTTGCCCGACATGCGTTTCAATGCACAGCGTGTGCACCTTCATCAGGGGTAGAAACAAACATAAGTAGTAATCTGTTATATTGGCATTTTGGATTTATGTATTTATTTGTTTATTTATTTTTTGTTTAAAGTATTATATGGATAGATATAATTAACATTTAATATCCCAATTAAAATATCCCATTAGGGGAAAATATATGAGAACACCATAAGACTAACAAGAGAAGTTAAGATATAGGGATTAGTTATATTTCTAGTTGCTACGGGAAGATTGGGTTGGAGGTGGGGTGGAGAGGGGAGAGGGGGTGAGAGGGAAGGGGAGAATTATTATTATTATATTTAAATTTAAATCGATATATTATAACTGCACATCACTAAGAGATTTTATATCATGCTTATCATGGTATTACATTTATATTCCAATTAACACACATACTTATCATTCATATACATGGTATTACATCTATATCCCAATTAATAAACATAGTAATCATTTATAGTTATTTTTATTTTTGTTTTCACATTTAAACAGCACTATATAAGACATATGTTTCAGAGACATACATTTGGACACTTCCCTCTCAAATCACTCACATACTATATTTGTTCACATCCACTCATATAATTGTCCACATTTCAATATTTCCTTTTTTTCTTCCTTCCTCTCTCTCTTTCTCCTCCCCCTTCTATACCTACCCAACCTCCTCCCCCCTCAAATAGATAGGTTTCCTGTGTATTTTTCTTTATTTTCAAAGGTCCTGTTATTTTGTTAACAAATGATAAATGAAAATGTTGGCCCCATACTTCTCCATACGCCTGAATTGAAGGCAGAGTTTTTTTTTGCTGAAATAGATTAAAGAAAATCTCTTTTGAAGAGCGAATTTACATATTTTCCTTATCACAACAGAGGGTTTTAATATGTTTAAATGTTTATAAGTTTGTTGTCTGTGTATGTTTATGTAAGTCATTCAATGATGAAAGCAATCTGAGGCCAAGATGTATACTGCCAAGAAGGGGGAAGCAAATTGAAACTATAAATGGTTAAAATAATATCAGTGAATGTACAGGGTTTAAATTCCCAATATAATAGATCTACTGTTCATAGATTTCATTAGACTTAGCTTTTATAAAGGAAACATACTGGAGATCTAAAGATACAAATTTTCTCGAGTAAAGATTTTTCTATTATAATTCATGCTTCCAAAAAGGAAAAAAACAAAAGGAGGTAGCAATATTAGTGGCACAATCTATACGTTTTAAACTCATCCATCAGATTTTAGTTACTATGGGGCACTACATAATAATTTTGGGCAAAATAAATGAAGAAATATATACATCTACAAACGTATATCTTCCTAATGTATCCCCAGTTTGTCTCCCTTAAAAAAAATATTGGATATAACGGAAAATGTTAAGAAAGGTATGCTTCTAGTTGCAGGTGATTTTAATTGTGTTTTGGATGTAGACTTAGATAAGACATTTTTAAAATCTATTCCATTAAACAATAAGAATTTAAGAAAACAAGCCATTAAAAAAACAACCACTTTAAATAAATGTAATTTGTATGACCTCTGGAGAATTTTTAACACCGGTGAAAAAGACTTTACCCATCTCTCCAGAGTATATATATGTCACATTCAAGGATAGATTTGATGTGTTGAAATCATTCTCTACTAAATAGAATTTTAAAGATTAACACCCAAAACAATACATGGTCAGATCATAATATACTCATGCTTGACTTAAAAGATGCATTTAGATATAATGCTCGACCTTCATGGAGATTAATGAGAATATATTAAAGTATAAAAATATACAATATATTTCTAATCTAATTGATTTATACTTTCAAGAAAATAATCCCCAAGATACATCAATACCGATCAATTGGTGTGCTTTTAAAGCTGTTATAAGAGGCTAATTGATAAAACTTAAATATGATTTAAAAAAAAAACAGGGTAAAAACTGACTGATTTGTATAGAAGTTTCTCAAATTTAGCGAAAATAAACTACATCTATCCAATCAAACTTTTTCAGAAATGTTAAGAATTCAAGAACAAATTAATTACAAGTGAAGACAAAAATCTATCTATGCATTGAAAAAGATGAAAATCAAATACTATGCCAAAGGAAATCAATTATTATCGGAGAGACTTAAAAATTATAACTTTAAGTCCAAAATATCTAAACTAATAGTTAACAATAAAATGTTACTATCTCCAGAAAGCGTAGGAAAAGCTTTCAATAATTATTATGAAGATCTATATAATTTAAATAGTTATTCTCAAGAGGCAGATATAGATAAATATTTTCAAAATTTAAAATTTCCCAAACACAAAAAAAATATTAATTTCCCCTATTACTATGGAAGAAGTTGATTAAAATATTTCCAAACTTCAATCTCAGAAAACCCCAGGACCAGATGGATTAAGCAATTCCTTCTACAAATTATTTAAAACAAATCTTACTTGCCATTTAACATCTACATTTAAAGGCATTGCAGACCAAAAATATTTTCCCTCAGAACTAACAAAAGCAAATCTAATTCCAATTTTAAAATCAAATAAAAATCCTCCACTAATGAAAAATTACAGACCAATTTCTCTTTTAAACTCCGATATTAAGATTTTTGCAGCCACCCTTGACGATAGGTTAAAACAAGTCTTAAATATCTTAATACACCCATATCAAATAGGCTTTGTCCCCGATAGATTTTCTGACTTAAACGTAAGACAATTGCTTAATATTTTGGATCTAGAAGAGCGACAAGGGATTTCCCTCCTGACCCTGTCAATAGATGCTGAAAAAGTGTCAGTTGGGGTTTCATAAGAAAATCTCTGCACAGTTTTGGTATTCAAGAATGGTGGCTGAAGGCAATTATGTCTATGTATCATACTACATTAGCAAGAACAGTAGGCATTCAGTCTCATTGGTTCTCCATAAAAAAATGGAACCAGCCAAGGATGTCCACTTTCACCTCCTTTATATATCCTTTCAATCGAACCCTTAGCAATGAGAATTAGAAGTAATCAAAATATTATAGATGTTGCTATTAAACAAAAACAATTCAAAATTAGTCTATACGCAGATGATGTTCTTTTAACAATTACAGACCCATTGAGTTCATTACCAAGTTTAATGGAAGAACTACAACAATATAGTTTAATTTCTAAATTTAAAATTAACATAGAAAAATCTATGATTCTTCCTACATCAATAAAAAAAACCTAAAAGCATGTATCAATTCAGCTGGGTCAAACATAGTTTTGTTTATTTGGGAGTTAAAACCACTAAAAACCTAAATAGTTTAATGGAAGTAAATCAATAAACCATTCTATTAAATATTGAAGGAAGGTTGAGCAATCATACTGGGGTCGTATTAACTTAATACATAGCTATATTATTCCTAAACGGTCATATTTGTTTCAAATTATTCCTCTTTCAATTTCTAATCCTTGGTTACAAATGATACAGTCTAGTATTTCAAACTTTATATGGAAAGCAGAACCACCCGGGATAAGCCAAAAGATTTTTATCTATGAGTAAGAATAAAAAGAGGCCTATGATATCCAAACATTAAAAATCTTTATCAGGCTACTGTTCTGACTCATTTATATCGGTTACAATCCTATTCACCATAATTTGAAGCATGGCAAGATATTGAAAGGCATATGTCAGGTTATAAGGACTTATCCTCAATTATATGGAATATTAAAGAAAAACAAGTACTTACGATTTTAATACAGAAAACCACAATTTTAAGTCAATTTATGTACTCATGGATAGATATCAAAAGCAATTTCGAATTATGTCAAAATCATTACCAGTTAATGATATAGGAATGCTTGAGGCATCCACCAAAGATCTGAATCTGCATGTATGGAAACGATGAAATATCTCTACTATATCACAATTAATAAATAAGGCATCCATAAAACCATTTTCAGAATTGATGGTTGAATTTAACATTTCTAACTCTCAAATTTACAATTATTTTAGAGTGAAGAATTTCATAAACAAATGTCTTGTTTTTGAAGACTCTTTTATAATTTTAAATATTTCAAAAATATTTAACCATTCAAAAATTGAAAGAATACTGACAAAAACAAGAAATTTGATTACAAACTTTAATAATATACAAAAAATACCTGCTTAATCCAAATGGGAAAAAAGATCTCAGATTGAATATTGAGAACGAACAATGGAATAAAACTCTATTTAGTTTCACTAGACAAGTAAAAATCTCCCCATCTGAGTCTGAAATATGTTGGAGATGTAACTTAATTTAAGATAAAGGTCAATTTAAAATAAGGCCAGGGACTAATTAAAGTATTTCAAAAATTGGGCAGACTAAATGGGCCGAATTGCTCTTATCTACCGTTAATTCTATGTTTTAATCTATATCAATATGTTTACATCTTTGATGACAAACTTGATTCCTTCAAATAACTCTTTCTATCTGATTGTCCTAAAAGGCTTGGTTCTTATTGAAATTGTTTGCACATTCCTATGAGTAACTGTGTCAAGTATAAACATGTAGTTGCAGCTAAAGCCATGCATTCAAATTCAATTGAGGATAAAGCAGTAGACTGTTTTTGGACTTCTATGCAATCAGTAGATGTATCTCTGTAAGACTACAGCCCAATCAGCTTAGCTGGATGCTTCTAGTTTCAGATCTGTATTACACTTATTGCAACATAACTCATTGATGGTATCTTTCAAGTATCTCATCACATATTTGGCTGTGTTCAAATGTTTTGTTGGTTCTCACATTGTGATAGTTTTCTTTTACATCCTTGAGTGTTGTTTCACTACTAGCACCTATCATGATACCATCTACCCATATTATCAGCATTACTTTTTTGTCTTAATACTGTTTGGTGTATATGCAGTGGTCTGCAGGATTCTGTTCAAACTGATTTTCACATAAATGGACATGTAGCACGTTCTCAAAACGTTTTGGTTGCTTTAGATATATTTTACAATCAAAGTGTGTCAGTAATCTGTTTTCGCATCCTTTTGATGAAGAAGTAAGTAGTATTGCCCTGCTAGTTGCATTAAGGTTCACATTGATGTAATGTTTGTAGTTATGGAGACTATTTCTTTGTAATCAACTTAATTTGATTATTTGCTTTATCAACATGTCTGGCCTTGTATGTTCCTGATCCATTGGTTTTGTTCTTTATTGCGTACATCAATTGATTCCGCACTAAAATTTTACTTTTTATCACCTTCTTGCAAAGTGGTTAAACCGAATGTGTAATTTTCTCTTCATGAATCCATTTCCACTGTTATAGCATTAAGCTTGAGTTTATGGCATCTTCAAAGGTTTGTGGTACATCAAACACCCTGTAACAATAATCAATGCTTGTTGATACATGGTCATTACAGTCTTCCAAGTTCTGGGGAATTTTTCTCTCTGTTTTAGGGTAACGTGTACAATGATCATTCCTTGTTTGACCATTCTCTCACTTATTGAGGTTTCTCCTATAGAGATTTTGATCTCTCATGAGCACTATACTCAACAGGCATATTGCTCTCTCTGTGCAATCCTCTTCATCATGAAACAGATCAGTTTTTGGTTGTCTTTCAACAGCTTTATTTGTATTTGAGAAGCTTTTTGGTGTCTGGATAATATAGTAGATGTAGTGGACCACGGGTAACCCGACCAGTTACCTCTGCTAATCTCTTCCTTCAGCCACTCTGGAACCACTTACAATAGCAAGGGACCCATTTCCCCCCAGTAACTGGATGAGACACAGCTCTGGGAGTACAACACAATTGTCTTGTGTCACACATGACTTATATGCATAGCTCCATGCATGGGGTCTTCAACACATACAAACAGGGGTTGTATCCCAGGATCCTCTATACTTGGGAGCCCAAGTGCGGGAATAGGGGGGCGCTGTCCCTTTGTCTTCCAAGTATAGAAAGGCAGCCACTCAGGCAAGGGGTCTCCCACACAAGACGACAGGGGGTCTTCATCCCAGGAGCCTCTGTGCCTGGGAGCCAAGGCGTGGGAAAAGAGATTGTCTCTTTGTCTCCCAGGCACAGAAAAGCCTGCCAAACTAGCCAGTGCCCCAAAAGTGTTCCCAACAACCTCATGAACTCTCACAATGGTGCATTACCTGACCAGTCTCCATTTGCACGTTTCCTGTGCTGAAACCATGCAAGGGAAGCATCTCCTTTTGGGATACAAATGCTTTCCCTGGTTGGCGTTCGTCTTTACGGCATCTCTTTCTCACATTTTTGATCTAACTTCTACAATACTTAAATGCAAAACATTCAGACCCACATTTCTTCATTTATAACGGTTGCATCCAATTGCCCATTAACAGATAATACAGAGTTCCTATATGTTTATTAAAGCACATATTTTGTATCAAAGTAGCAGGCATTACTGTTTATGCCCATACATGTCTTTTGGTAGCTTACTTTTGATCAGCAGATATCTTTCCATTTGACATTGTGTTCTCCAGTTTATTTTAGCAGTACCATTATGATAGTACGAGTAAAGTGCTGCGGTCTCATGTCTAATACTCTGCTTGTTTAGTAGAAACCAAAAATGCTCAGATATGAACTCAGTACCATTGTCAAATCTTATACAATTTATGTTGTCATACAAAACTGTGATGGCAATTCACTTTTTAATGACTAACACTGCATCAATTTTCATATCAGGATGTATATTAACATTGCTCATGAGACTGTCATTTTATGCTGAAACCTTCTCTGTCTTGTGGTTCTATGGAACCTGTCTAGTCAGCATGTACCAGTTATAGTACTGTTGTGACTTTGGCATTTCTGTCTCTTTGCTTTTACTTTGAACACATTTCCATTAAGTGCAAATTTCCCAGTTTAGATCAGACCTAAATATGCGTGTCTGTTATTGTTATCTGCCACATGTTCAGCAATAGCTCTTTTCCTGCACCTACAGTCTGCATCAATATGTCACTACAGTAAGTACACCACAGTGACTGGCCACCGCTTTGGCTTTTTAAGCACACACTGACCCTGTGCCCTGTTTGGCAACAATTTTAACAAAAAATATTAGCGTTACTCACTTTTAACAATATATTGGCATTTGAGCTATCAGAGTATTTTTCAGTATGTTTTACATTTTCAACTGTGTTTTGAATTCTACTAAAAGTACTTTTCTGTCGCCTTGCGTAATATGGATGGCAAACAGTCTCAACGATTCAGGCAAATCTTTCTGCATTATAGCCAGAGCCTTAGCCTAGAGTCACATAAGTCCAGGTGTAGATTTCATTTGGTGCCCTAGGTGGGAGTGGTCATCTTACTATCCCCTCCCCTTTATAAATATCCAGACATTCATGTTTTTATGGCAATGACTCCATCTCTGCCAGATACAGATCATGTGGTAGAGATTTTGTGAACTCCGGCACTTTATGTGATGGCAACACTCTGATTGGCCAAGCTAGTGAGATCTATACCACATGGTCTGCAGCTCTGCACCTGGAAAAACTGCAGATAGGCGATAGGCTCTCTCTCATCCATGCACCTGGTGGCATATAAGGCGAGTCGCCAGGGCCTCCTTACGGTTTTGGGTCCTCGGTCACAGATCAATCTGCCCAATCAGCACAAGGCCCTGAGCATCCACGTATCTTGCCAGATTAGAGAAATGTCTCTATCAGTGCCCCCTTCTGCCTCAACTGCCTGGCTTCTGGGAACAGTGCACCCTGTACACCTGTTCAGAAACAACCCTGTTCATAGCATTTAACAAACCATTACTTAACACTTCTGCATTTCTTAATCCTGTAATGGCTCTCTCTGCACATGTAACATAATTCATCACACTTTAATTTCCACCTTTCTGAAGGTTATATGGTTTGCGTAATTAGAGGTTCTGACTTATTGAAGTTCCTGTAACATCACAATAGATATTTTATTTTACATGAACTTTCACGTTTTCTACTTTGTACCTCAAATGGTCAACTGACTTAATTTAAAAATAATTTAATAATACGTTGCGACATATGACCAACTTAAAATTATTTAGTTTTTGTGTTTATTTTTGGGTCATTTTATCAATCACTGCAGTCACACTATAAATTCTCTCTGCCATCACCTGCAAATTCCTCCGCTACCTCTTGTCTCATTTCCCTATTTTACCTTTAGATTGTAAGCTCACGGGCAGGGCCATCTACCTTTTGTATCGATCTGTTTATATTGTATTGTTTTCCCAATTGTACAGCACTGCTAAATATGTTGGCGCTTTATAATTGCCAGCAATAAATACATAATTTTAGTGCCCATATTTTCTGCTGCAAATTATAAATGTATTAGATAACCATGTTTGTAAATTATGATTGCATTAAGATTTAAATTCTCCAACTATTAAGGCAATTCTACATGTTAAACAAGCCTTAACAGGAGTATTTGCTGGCTGACAGCCATTTGGATAATGGTATTAGAAAGAGAATCCAGTGAGATTTCTATCCATTCCATTACGTTTTCATCCATCCATTAATCTACAGAGAATTGAACATCAGGTGCAGACAAATAGCAAACTGTTAAACGTATTCTACAAGGTACCTTGAGGTATATGTCACAACATACTCATTGTATGACTAGTATTTATTGGTGAATAATTGTGGTTATGCAATAAAAATACTAAAACATTACTATTTGTAAAATCTACAGTTATTTAAATTGTATTAAGTTACTATAACCAGTATTTTTAAAATACCTTTTTAACATGTTTCCTTATATTTTAACATATATATATATTTGGCAGTTTTTGCAAATTCAGTGAAACAGCTATTAACTGTGACAATTGTTTTTTATTGACCAAAAAATATAGAGATTTATGTAATGTACACATTTATTTTTATTTGCATCTTTTTTTCTTATTGTGTTTTTCAAAATGCAGAAAGTATAGTTAAAATGAATGTGCAAAGATATTTTTTTGTCTGAAGAGCTCTTGCATTGGCAATTGTGTTTTTTAAAAAATCTTTAGAAATTCAGATTAGAAATTAACTTTCCAGTAATAGAAAAAATAAACACTGCTTCAATGAGGATTATTACTATCAGAGTTAAGTACAGTCTTTGATGGAACTAGAACGTGTTTCACACTTTTCCACTCCGCTTGTAATGATTTCTGGTTGGATTTCAAGGAATATGTTCACTCAACTTTAAAACACAATTACTCAAACTCTTCCAAGAGGTATTACATAATTCAAATCAAGCTATTACAAAAACAGTCAAGAGCATGATTTGAAATGAATTTTCTTTTTCATAAGTAGATTTAAATAGTTCACACTAAGTGTAATCCTAATATGATTTGACACTCAGCCTTAGAAAATGTGTGCTGAATATAGCAGGATTTTTTTTGATTATAATATACTCAAATGAGGAATTTTAGATGTATTGCATCAATAAGCAGAATTATTGTTCTAATGCTTCTGATTTTTTTTTCTTCTTTCACTTATGAATTAAACAAGCTGTAAACAAGTTATGGGAAAGAAGATTATATATAAAATCAATCAATGGTAACACTCAAGGGTCTTTGAAAAATGTTTTTTTTTTATTTTGTCACAATTCAAATGTAACATTTGAAGCAAAGGTTCAACTCCCTAAGGTTGATGTTTCAATTCATTCTCTGACTTTTCTCAAGACAGAGAAAAATCTGAGGATGAACTACAGCGTCAACTCATTGTTGTAATTAACCGCATAATAAAAGCAGAGTTAGAAACCTTTACAAAGACATCTGAGTGCACTCTATAATGGTATAGGTATTGGAATAGGTATAGGTATAGATAGAAAAGCACAAACAAAGAAGGTTATGACGCGGATAAAATGATTGAAAACCCCATCCACCTGAAGTCATTGGATAGTCAACACATTGTTAAACACTTATCTGACACACACCAGTCAAGCCAATAAGACTTGCCGTGATGTTCTTGCCACAAGGGATTCTGCATGTGCATATGCAAATTAGTTAAAAAATGAATCACCTTTTTGCCTCATTATTCCATTTTAAACATGGATTGCTTGGAGTTTATGTTTGCTGCATACAACAGCTTTGAAAACATAACTCAGGAGGAGATGCAAAGCCAGTTACACACACACACACACACACACACATATATATATGTGTGTGTATATATATATATATATATATATATATATATATATATATATATATAAAATGGAGGTTGTTAGGTAAAACTAAGTACTGAAATGAACAGTAGAATGTTTGTAAAGCAGTTCACTTCATGCAGTCGGTGATGCAGATCTCAGAGTTTACTCAGTGAATCCATATTAGTTAAATTAGTTCTACATTAGTTTCATGTACATGAGATGCCCGTCCTATGGATGCTAGTTGACTAGCCACTTGATTTCAACCCTATTCCTTGCATTTTGTTGTTATGTCCTACAAGTCCACTATCAGTGTTTTTTGGCATTCACTCCTGTTTCTATAAAATGTATGCAAATATGCAAATATGATTGATGAATTTGTGAGGAGGGACAACACTCTGGACACTGAAGGAAAAATATATCACTCAAGGCTGTTTTATCTCCACAAATTTGTGAGTGACCAATTGTGAATACATAACAGTGCCAGTCTCCACACAGTTATACGCTATGTTGTTTTGTTTTATTTGTATTTAGCAGATTGTCCCCTATCCTATTTGCATATACCTATTGAAGACAAGAGGAAGTCTTCGGGGATCTACCTGGATACTCCACCTAAAATATAGGGGAAGTCCTGGTTTGCTTTTATTTATATTTTCTTTTCACTGGGTTGTGTTCACATATCTTGCTTTTTTTGTTTCTATAAAATGTATGAAAGATCTGCTGCAACCAGTTGCATTTAGAATTCATATCATTAATAGACACATTGGATGGAGTTCAATTGATCTCAAAATAAATACATCTATACTTGAAAGACACCAGATGTTGTCAGCATGCATCACCAAATACCATTAATGCAGACTATTAGCCCCAAATTAACAAATAGAATTGTATTCAAAGGTTGTTTTAACAAATACTAAATTAGGATAATATCACAACGATCAATGTTATTTCATGTCTTCAAAATCTCATAAAGCCCACATGCCGATATGTAATGCTCTGTTTACCATTTGGAGGTCCATACAGCCCTCCCACTGTTAAATGAGTGGGGTATTCTATTTTGATACAGAACCTCTAAAAAATGTTTTTTAATTCAAGGTTGTAATACAACTAAATGTGGAAATGTTCAATGGGGTGACTATAAAAAGGCTCTATATAACAACAAAAATACGGTTTGATTTCTCTAAAAGTATTTTGTAAAATATCTATTTTTTTGTTTTGTTTTTTAAACATATCCCAACAAAATGAAAATACAATATATCTAAGATCTTCAGCTCTTAGTGTGTGTACTAGAGTGCATGCAACAATGTTTTAGTAATCCCATGATGACACAAGTTAATAGATAGAAGAGCATCTAATTCTTAAATACATGTAATTTTAAGAAATTCTTTTTATAAACAGATTGCCATTAGTACTCCATTTACAAGGAACAGATTGTTCATCTTTGTGAAGTCAAGATGTTTTGATCACAGCTGTCCTGCAGGATATGAATCCAGCAAATCAAATATTAAATCAGAGCATGATGATTTGCCAAAAATATCTAAAACATAAATAGATTGTATTTATCATTATTTTCATTCCATGAAACCGTTATGTTTGTTCATTTACATCTCCCATGGTAATAATTATTTAATTTTTGGCATAGCATTTGCTGTGGAGTACATTACCCATGATATCAAGCCAGACATTGAGCTAGAAAGTAAGGAATATGAGAACATGACTGTATTGTTGCAGCGTGTGGATTAGGAGTAACACATTGGAACATTTTAAACGTAGAATCTTAAGCTGTACTGCTTATAATGTGAATTACACCAAACATTGTGCAGGTTATACCAGTGTTATCACAAGATTAAAAAACAGATTCCTCATCTAATCCAGATGTGCTACTACCAATTGCAGATTTAATAAAATGTTTATGCCATTAATATAACAAACTAGTTAATTGTTTGTTTTCTGTTTCACCGATATGTAATTAAATCAGGTCAAATTCACTCATGAAAAGTTTTGAAGCGTTTTTGAAAGTTTAAGATCTGATCCATATCTGTTGCAAATTTACAAGTTGGACCTTTGTGGGTTGTGAATACAAGGACAAGAAAAACACTATTTAACAAACAAGTGCCAAATTAGTGAAGGTGTGTAGCGCTAAAAAGTAGATTACTTACTCCCAAATTATTGGGGATAAAATACTGTGCAAATGGCTGTAGAAGGAAAAAGGGAAAAGTATATAGTGCAACACTGTTAAATTAAAGTGGAAATATATATTCCAAATGGAAGCACTCACGTGGTCTAGAGCCTATTTTGGATTGGCTCTAATCACTTGCACCGTTGTGCACTTAAGGTGGCACACACCATATAGGTCCACGTGAAAGATGTTCCTCAAGATGTTCCTCATGTAAAACAAAGAGCCCAATTGAAAAAGCCGAATAGAATCGTCGAAACGCGTTTTGGATTTGGATTCATCACCACTGTGTATGTATTGTAACTTATTTTATAGAAGTTTTTACTGATAGAATAAATATAAATTTTATTGATTCTACACATTGGTGGACCATTTATCCTGCTCAAAGAAGGGTAGAGTCACCCTAGAACTGGACTCATCTATTTATACACTTAGAGCCAAGTGATAGGCTCTTTTTAAGGTGAGAAGCCATCTATATGTGTTTGCATTATACCTCACCTGATTAAGGATTTCTGCACCAGGGCAATTTTCCCTGTCTCCCCCCCTACCTCTTTGTTTTACATGCTTCTGAGGAACATCTTTCACGTGGACCTATATGGTGTGTGCCACCTTAAGTGCACAACGGTGCAAGTGATTAGAGCCAATCCAAAATAGGCTCTAGACCACGTGAGTGCTTCCATTTGGAATATATATTTCCACTTTAATTTAACAGTGTTGCACTATATACTTTTCCCTTTTTCCTTCTACAGCCATTTGCACAGTATTTTATCCCCAATAATTTGGGAGTAAGTAATCTACTTTTTAGCGCTACACACCTTCACTAATTTGGCACGTGTTTGTTAAATAGTGTTTTTCTTGTATTTGATGTAATAGGAATAGAGAGTTCCTATTTTTGTGTGAAAGCTGCTGTAACTGAGAGCACTTTAATTTTTATTATTCTAAGCGCCTTATAACACACAACACTTTGTATATTTATTGTGAATACAAGGAGCCTCAGCACATGTTAAAAATGAAGGAAACCTGTTTCCATGATGCTTGGGGCGACCCAGCCCCATAGTACAGCAAATTACCAAGCTCAGCTAGGTAATCTTAAGTTGATTTATTTTCCAAAAGTCAGCTGTTTTTTTTTTTTGCCTGAATGCACTGGCTCTCTCACTGGCTGCAATGCAATTCAAGTCCCTCCTCCATTAGATGCTCACCCAGTCTCCTCTCCTTCAAAAAATCGTTAAAAACCCACTTCTTCATAAAAGCGTATCAATTAAACTGTCAATAGCTCCTGACTGATTCTTCTTCTGCAACTGTCACTAGTCTAATACTATCCTTACCTTTTTGTGTAATTTTACCCCACTCCTTCTAGTATGTAAACTCATTGAGCAGAGCCCTCGACCCCTCTGTTCCTCTGTGTCCAACTTGTCTGTTTACAACTACATGTCTGTTCGTCCACCTATTGTAAAGCGCTGCGGAATTTGATGGAGCTATATAAATAATATAAAAATAATAATTTACTTGGTATGGTTCTCACTGTGCCATACAGATGGCCAGACGTGGCCGCCCTATGAGTACCCAACAGGGGATAGTGAAATTGATGAGAAGTACTGTTTTTCTAAAGAGCCTGTTCACACCCGGAGGGCATTCTTAAAGGGGGGTACAGTCATGGTTCTCATTGTACCATACAGATGGCCACGCATGGCCGCCCCATGAGTACCCAACAGGGGATTGGAACCTGGGTACTTTGGAATTATTCTAGTCACGTTCATCCTGGCTTGTCTGCAGCACTGGGGGCTGGACTTCATCTATTGCTGTGTTTCACCTGAGATTTATCAGTCATCAGCTGGGTATGTAAGCACGAATGTTATCAAGTCTTTGACTGGCATAGGTGTTCAGTTTCTGTGTTCTAGTCTCTTGAACTTATACTCCATATTGACCCTAGCTTTTGACTTTGTTTATTCTGACCTCTAGCATGCCTTGACTTTGGCTATGCTTAGTTTATCATGACCTCTGGCATCCTTTGACTTCGGCTATCCCTTGACTATCCTGCTGTTTTTGTCCTTGTCAGTTCTGCATTGGAATCACCTTTCCTGCACAGCCCCTGTGCACAAAATCACAGTCCAGGTGGCTTCTTACCTGGTCACCTTGGACTGTGTCTATTGACAAGGGTGAGCAAAAAATCTACAGACTCCCACCTCAGGTAAGACATTATTCCACTTAAGGTCTATATATATATATATATATATATATATATATATATATATATATATACATCCTGGGCCATGTCACCCTACACTGCATATTATTAATACAAGGTAGAATTTTCTGATAGCAAACATACACATGAAATTCATAAGGTGAATATAATTACTATCAAAATCTGTGTTATGGTACATTGATGCCTTAAATTGACACTCCACTGCCCAAATACAAGGCAATAACTGATTACTGTTTAGTAGATATAACTCCAGTGAAAACATGCATGCATTTTCTTTTCATTGCAGTTATATCTAAAAACAGCCTGAAGCATTTGCAGATCTCTTGCCTGGAGAATTTGCAAGTCCTCTCCTTCTAACTCAGCTGAGACTTTATGAGTTTGTCCAATCACAGATTTCCCATTGCAGATCAATGAGAGACCATTGCAAGTCAGATGCGCTGGGCACTTGCCTGACCCTGAATTTAGCTCTACTGAGCTAAAAATCCAGGAAGTAAAAGAACCGGTTGTCTGACAGTCAGAGGTGTAAGATTTTTATTGAAATCTGCACTTGTAAAATGAAAAAGAGAGGTCACACCCTGCACTGGTAATATTACTATGAGCTGATGTTGTGCTACTGGGGCAATTCGATAAATTAAATACCCCATTAAAGCAGCTCAGGGAAGCCACTAGAGGGAGGTGAAAAGGTGCTCATAAACAGCTGCATGCTTTATTCATGTAATAATCAGCATAGTTCACATATCCTAAGGAGTGCAGAGAAAATCTAAAGCCTTGTTGAAGCCTACTTGGTAGGTAGGAGAGTAAAATAAGTCGAGTATGAGTACCAAAGGGGAAAGAATAAATTAAACTCTCCTCCTTTTCCAAACTAAGTCTAATTGCTTCTTGAATTGTGATAGAGAGAATGTTTTTATATGCTTATCTACTTGAACTGACTACAACCAATATACCACCAGGTTAAATAGGTGGTATTGTTCTGTTTTTGAGTTTGTAGTAACTAATTTGTCAACATATAATAATACTGTTTCAATACATTGTATGGCTTGCAACATTTGTAAGGCAGAATCAGCAATAAATCCACCATTCAATGACAAAATTATATTTTGGAGTACTCTAAGCATGAGTTGAATTAGCCCACACAAGAGAGAACTTATTTACTTCTAAATGTGTCATCTTGTAGATATTTTCTAGGTGCTTTCAAATTTTATAGATATTACAGCATATTTTAATTCCTTGAGTTAATTAAAGATTGTTCTGAAAACTCTGAGAAGAGCTTTTTAGTCTTAGGACTACATTCGTCTAGGTGTGAATAACTCTCTAATCCAGAATGGTGACTCTGCAAAATGTACAACAGCGAGAAATATGTATCTTAGATGCAAAACATTATACAAATGATTAGTGATGTCCCAAATGGTTCGCTGGCAAATAGTTCCTGGCGAACATCGCGTGTCCGCCCCTATTCGTCATCATTGAGGAAACTTTGACCCTGTACCTCACAGTCAGCAGACACATTCCAGCCAATCAGCAGCAGACCCTCCCTCCCAGACACTCCCACCTCCTAGACAGCATAAAATTTAAATTAATTCTGAAGCTGCATTCATTATTCTTTTTTTTGTATTAATATTTTTTTGTGGTCTTTCAGCCAAATTTACTAATACTAAGTAAAAATTACTTAGTATTAGTAAATTGTGTCCCTACTCGCAATACCGTGAGTAGGGGCATGTCTATTAAACAGTGAGCAGCCTGTGGCTGCTCACTGTTAAAAAAAAAAGAAAAAAAAAGGCTCCCCTCCTCCCTGAGCGGGTGGGGGCCTAAAGTTAAAAAAAATGGGGGAGGACCAATTGTCCTCCCCCATGGCCCCCACCCCTGAACGGTGGGTGGGGGCCCTAAACACAAATTGGGGGACCTAATGTCCTCCCCCCTTGCCCCCACCCCTGAGCGGCGGGTGGGGGCCCTAAATACCAATAGGGGGGGACCTATTGTCCTCCCCCTGCCCCCACCCCTGAGCGGCGGGTGGGGTCCCTAAATACCAATAGCGGGACCTATTGTCCTCCCCCCCGGCCCACACCCCTGAGCGGTGGCTGGGGGCCCTAAATACCAATAGGGGGAATCTATTGTCCTCCCCCCGGCCCCCAACCCTGAGCGGCGGGTGGGGGCCCTAAATACCAATAGGGGGGGACCTATTGTCCTCCCCCCGGCCCCCACCCCTGAGCGGTGGGTGGGGGCCCTAAATACCAATAGGGGGGGACCTATTTTCCTCCCCCCAGCACCCACCCCTGAGCGGCGGGTGGGGGCCCTAAATACCAATAGGGGGGACCTATTGTCCTCCCCCCGGCCCCCACCCCTGAGCGGCGGGTGGGGGCCCTAAATACTAATAGGGGAGACCTATTGTCCTCCCCCTGGCCCCCACCCCTGAGCAGTGGGTGGGGGCCCTAAATACCAATAGGGGGGTCCTATTGTCCTCCCCCCGGCCCCCACCCCTGAGCAGTGGGTGGGGGCCCTAAATACCAATAGGGGGGGACCTATTGTCCTCCCCCGGCCACCACCCCTGAGCGGCGGGTGGGGGCCCTAAAAAAAATGCCCCCCTATGGGCCCTAAAAAAAATAACTTACCATTCAATGTTTTTTTTCTTCTAAAATCTTCTTTTTTCAGCCCCAAAAAAGGGCAAATAAATATCCATAATAACCGACGCAAAAAAAAAAAAAAAAAAAAAAAAACGAGCGCAAAAAAAAAATCCATCTTCACCCGGCGAGGGCTCCGCACAGACTGAGCTCTGCAGGGCGGTGGAAGGCTTATAAAGCCTTGCCCCGCCCTGCAATTAGGCTCAGAACACTCTGATTGGTGGGTTTAAGCCATCCAATCAGAGTGCTGTGACAGGTAAATGTAGAGACTTACCTGTTAGTTTCTTCATTTACCTGTCAGAGCATTCTGATTGGATGGCTTAAACCCACCAATCAGAGTGCTCTGAGCCTTATTGCAGGGCGGGGCAAGGCTTTATAAGCCTTGCCCCGCCCTGCAGAGCTCAGTCTGCGCGGATCCCTCGCCGGTGACGATGGATTATTACTTTTTTGCGCTCGTTTTTTTTTCTTTTCTTTTTTATTGCGTCGGTTATTATGGATATTGATTTGGCCTTTTTTGTGGCTGAAAAAAGAAGATTTTAGAAGAAAGAAAACATCGAATGGTAAGTAATTTTTTTTACAGGTTCTGGGGGCTGGGGGGGAGGACAATAGGTCCCTCTCTATTGGTATTTAGGGCCCCCACCCGCCGCTCAGGGGTGGGGGCCGGGGAGGTGGACAATAGGTCCCCCCCATTGGTATTTAGGGCCCCCACCTGCCGCTCAGGGGTGGGGGCCGGGGGGAGGACATTAGGTCCCACCCCATTGGTATTTAGGGCCCCCAACCGCCACTCAGGGGTGGGGGCTGGGGGGAGGACATCAGGTCCCCCTATTGGTATTTAGGGCCCCCACCCGCCGCTCAGGGGTGGGGGCCGGGGGAGAGGACATTAGGTCCCCCCCTTATTCTTGTTTAGGGCCCCCACCCGCCGCTCAGGGGTGGGGGCTGGGGGGAGGACAATAGGTTCCCCCTATTGGTATTTAGGGCCCCCACCCACCGCTCAAGGGTGGGGGCCGGGGGGAGGACATTAGGTCCCCCCTATGGGTATTTAAGGCCCCCACCTGCTGCTCAGGGGTGGGGGCCAGGGGGGTGGACATTAGGTCCCCCCCCAATTTGTGTTTAGGGCCCCCACCCACCGCTCAGGATTGGGGGCCAGGGGGTGGACATTAGGTCCCCCCCTTATTCTTGTTTAGGGCCCCCACCCACGGCTCAGGTGGGTGGGGGCCCATCACTATTGTGGCCAGAAAGAGTCCCTGTGGGTTTTAAAATTTGCCAGCTATTTAAGTCTATGGCGGTTCACTAGGTTCGCCCGTTCGCGAACATTTGCGGAAGTTCGCGTTTGCGAACGGAAAATTTCATGTTCGCGACATCACTACAAATGATGGACTATGGAAAAATGGCAATATGATTTTACTACATTACAATTGTCATTTGAAATAGGTGCTTTTATGTTGCTTGAAAGTCCTAGCAGTACGATTAGATGTTAGATAATTACAAACAGCACACACAGTATACTCATATTACATTTATCTCTATATTGTAATTTCCTCTAAATTTAAACCAAAATAGTGCAGAGTGCTACAAAATATTTTTTTTATTAGAAAAATCATATTACCTTGAGAAAAATATGGGAATGTTCATATTTAAACCGGTATGCACTGATTCATTGCATCACATTCACAAGGCCTAGAGTTAAAACAGACAAATTTATTTTACCTTGGCAATGTACTCATGAAGATGAAATAAAGGATCCACTTGTTGATTTGAATCTTTTTTGATGAAGAGTGCTTCTGAGAAAATATTTGGAACTGGAACCTTGAATAGAAATATAAAATAAATTCTGTTTATATGTTATCGAAAGTTTATTAAAAAAAAATACATTAGTATACAATTTAGTATGCTGGAAAAGATTGAAAATGCTGAACTATAAAAAAACTCAATCTCACCTAGGTTATATGCATTATATTACATGAATACCAAAATCCAATTTGTCATTCAGTTCACACAATTCTCTTACACACATAAGAAAATGAAACCTGAAGCAACAATATATCTGCCACGTGGAATAATACTGCGTGGAACAATCAGAAAAATATTACTTGAAGGAGGGGCGTGGCCGGCGACTGGACTGAATGGCCGCACACTAAGTAAGCTCCGAGCTACAAGGGCTGAAAATGACGATATCGGAGGAATATATGCACGATGGGGAACAACAAAAAACAGCCGACCACTCACCCAACAACGGGGAAGACCCCGGCGGGTAAACCGGGTTCGGTAACCCGTCTGTTCCAAGAATACGCCGACCGCGTTTCTGAACATGGGGATTCCAATATGGCGGCGGCGGCCCTCACAGGCTCTCAACCACAAATCCCTGCCGCTTCTGAAAGCTCCATAGACTCCTCTGATGTGGATATCAAGGAGATCTTGAGAAACTTACCTTCTAAAGCCGACCTGGCACAAATGCTGGGGAAATTAGAATCCACGTTCCAACACAAAATGGAGGGCCTCAGCTCTGAAATTCAACAGGTAGGCCACAGGGTACAGGACCTGGAAGATGAGAGGGGATCTTACCAAACACAGATCCAAGATCTAACTGCCACAGTAAATATCCATGACAGACATCTCTCCATGATGCAAAGGTCACTAGATGACCTAGATAACATAGAACGGAGAAATAACCTCCGCATAAGGGGGCTCCAGGAGACGGATAACGAAAATCTGCACGACCAATTAACTACCCTCTTTAACTCGATCCTAGGCCGCCCGCCAGACACACAGATAATTCTTGACAGGGCGCACAGATCCCTAAGGCCAAAGAATGGGGTAGGCGAAGCACCTCGAGACATTATATGTCACATCCATTACTTCTCACTCAAAGAAGACATCCTGAGAAACCTGAGAAACACCTCCACCCCACTGCTGTATCATGGCCAAAAAAATTCAAATATACCCAGACCTCTCCTTGCTCACCCTGCAAGCACAAAGAGCCTTAAAACCCATAACAGACCAGCTCAGGATCCGCAATATATGGTACAGGTGGGGTTTTCCATTTGCCCTTGCTGTCAACACCAGAGGATCCACATTCACGATCGCAACACATCACGACGTAGCCCCATTTGTTAGGGCACTAAACTTGAACAAAAACCCCATTATGGACTGGTACGCACCAGACCCGGCTGGCTCTCGCAACAAACCCCCACAAGGTACGGGATGGCAATCGCCAGCGAAGAAACAGCGAAACGGAACAGTCAGTCACCAACAACGAAGAGAAAGACGCCCCAGAGGGGCCATGGAAGACTAACCCACATGAACACATCATGCCCAGATGGAATATGAAATTCTCACACCACCTAAGGGGAACCCTCACAGGACAACAATGCCTGCATAAGGGAAAGGAAAGGAAACATCACTCTCCTTCACGCACCTTCAGCTGATCCCGATGTATTGGACATACAAATACTTAATGGTAAACCTAGATGGGACTTGTGAACTTTCGCTAAGACCTAAAATGACGAATATGACATCAAGGACACCCTGTCGGACTCTTAACATCAGGTCGTATGATCAGCAATGTATTTAAAATTATGCAGTTGTAACCCATACCCGCACATCACACAATTAACCGACAGAGTAATCCACACCCGAACTACAGATTGCGGTACACAAACAGGGAAACTACAAAGCCAACCCACTCCAGGGTAGAGAAAAAAAAAAAACCTTCTCTTACAATAACAATGTTAACTACTTCCTCCACCATCTGGGACTACGGTTAAGACGTATACCTCCCATCAGCCATACTACACATCCCCATACACAAAAACTCAACACCAAGCTCCAATACACTAGTACATGACTATACGTTTTCAGCCCACAAGCTCCTATTGAGCACCGTAACAAGTATCAAACCATCCACTGGTACTGACGGTACTAGTCAGTATACCTCACAATATAATACACAACAATCACACAACAAAGCCAGCACCACTTTCAAATTAATCGCACGTAGCCCCACTCACCATTACTAACGGTGTCACAACACATTGGCCTCCTGCAGACTCAGGGACATCTCAGAGGCCGACACCAGATACAATAGTTGCACACAAGCAACTATCTACAGTTATTAAAGGTATTCATCTAACGAATCAAGATTAGAACTGACGAATTGTAAATAGTTAATTGTTTGTTAACAATACCATTGTTTATGTGAATTTGTATATTTGTACCAAACGATCTTATATATAAGTGTCTAGAACAGTGCATACGATATCTCGTGTTACAAAAGGTTCACTACACAATGGAATCTGAACACCTACCGAATGACTCCAATAACACCCCAGACATGAGCATACCTGGAGCAAGGGCCGCTATAACCATCACCTCACATAATGCTAGGGGTCTAAATACAGCAGAAAAACAACACATGGCACTCTCAGACTATCATAGACATAAGGCCAATGTGGTATTTAAACAGGAGACGCACTTTCGCAAGGACTCTGCCCCCTCGCTTAAATCTAGAACCTACACCAAAGGCTAATTTAGCAACTATGCTAAAACCAAATCGAGAGGGGTAGCGATTCTCATATCTTCCCACCTTCCATTCACATACATAGATCAGCTCACAGATGACAATGGTAGATTTCTATTTCTTAAAGGACGGATAGAACAGACCACCGTCACCTTTGTAAACATTTATCTCCCCAATAGGAAAGAAACCCCCGCCCTACGCAAAATGCTACGCAAGCTCGAACACTTCAAGGAGGGCCTGTTGATCTTAGGAGGGGACTTCAACATCTCCCTAGACGGGATACTAGACTTCACCTCACAGGCCCAAACGTATCAAGCCTCATCGAGAACACACACTATCAGACTCATACCAATTATATGACATTTGGCGAATCACCAACCCAGCAAAACGAGACTACTCATACTACTCCCATTCCTCAGGCACCTATTCCAGAATCGACATGTTTCTCATCCCCCATAGGTTCTTAAACCTCGTCCAAACATGTGAATATGCTACGATCACCTGGTCCGATCATTCCCCGATATCAATGACCATCACCATTCCATCGTTACATCCCAATAGATCACAATGGAAATTAAATGACACCCTATTGAACAACCCGGAGATGCAAACACAAATCAGGGAAGGGCTGACTCAATATTTTGATCAAAGCACAAAACAAGAAACTTCATGCCCTATAGTATGGGAAGCCCACAAAAGCACCATTAGGGGAACAATCATCCAAATAGCATCTAAACACAAAAAAACGCCGAGAAGCACAGGCTACCAAACTAACCAAAGAAATTAGAACATTAGAAGAAACACACAAACAAGATCCCTCCCTCTCTATTTACTCGCAACTATTAGAGAGAAGGACGGAACTGAACTCCATCCTCAACGTCCGTACCAAGTATGCCTTAGCTAAAACAAGAAGCCTCTTCTATGCTCAAGGGGGAAAATGTGGAAAACTCATAGCCCATGCCCTAAAAAAACAGAGAGAACACACAGCTATATGCAATAAAGAAGGGAAACTCTCACATTCAATGACAGACATATCGAACGCCTTTCATGACTATTACTCAGTCTTATATAACCTTAGACACACAAATCCCCAGACGCAGGACATAAGGACATTTTTAGAGAAGAGAATACGTTATTCTCTCCCAAACAATTTAAAAGACTCCCTAGAACATCCCATCTCTACAGAGGAATGTATGGACGTAATTAAACATTTGCCACAAGGGAAAAGCCCAGGACCCGATGGGTTCACCGCAAAATATTACAAGAACTTTGCGACGACACTCATACCCCATTTCGTAAAAGCCTTCAACTCACTATTACACTCAGATACTCTCCCACCCCAGGCCCTCAATGCAACACTCACCCTCCTACCTAAATCAGGCAAAGACTTTACTCAATGCGGTAGCTAAAGGCCAATTTCACTAATAAACATTGACCTCAAAATTTTCACAAAAATCTTAACCAACAGATTACATCCTCTACTCCCAGGATTAGTACACGCAGACCAATCCGGCTTTGTACCGGGCAGAGAAGCCAAACACAACACCACCAAGTTCTTAAATCTCATACACCATGCCACACGAGCTGGGTGTCCCAGTCTACTCCTGTCAATAGATGCCGAAAAAGCATTCGACAGGGTAGACTGGACCCTAATGCTACATACGCTGCAACATACGGCACCAGACAAGGCTGCCCCCTCTCCCCACCTCTTTGTACTTGTCTTAGAACCTTTCCTACAGGGGATCCGGGACAACTCTAAGAATTAGGGGCATTCTTGCGGGGACCGAGGAACATAAAATAGCGGTATTTGCTGACGACGTGCTTTTCACATTATCAAACCCAGTGACCTCAATACCCCACCTAATGTCAGAAATGACTACCTATGGTATACGCTCCAATTTTAAGGCAAATCTAAGCAAATGCGAGATCCTCCCAATACACATTCAATCACAGGAGAAAGATGCGCTGCAACGAGAACACCAATTCACATGGACCATGCACAGTATAAAATATTTAGGGATCCACATCACCAGGGACCTTCTCCAACTATTCGAGAGCAACTTTCCTGACTTATTAAAAGCCATAGCGACTGATCTCACCACATGAATAAGCCTAATTTTGGGTGGTTTTGCAGGATGAACATCCTTAAGATGAACATCCTACCCAGAATCCTTTACATGCTACAGGTGCTCCCCATAACAATTCCCAAGTCCTGGTTCACGACAGTTCATAAAACACTTACTACATACATCTGGGCTTACAAAACTGCACGACTATCATACACACTCCTCACAAAACCGAGGGACAGAGGCTGCTTGGGATTACCAGATGTCGATACATACCATAAAGCAATACTGCTAACCAGAATATACGACTGGTCACACCCACAATCCAAGAAACAATGGGTAAATCTATAGGACACCTTTTTTAGAGCACCTATCTACACGATATAATGGCACAAGTCAGGGCAGGTACTATTGCTAAATAACCCACATCCCACAATCACCCCAACCCTCCGCATGTGGGCAACTCTACGCACTCACGAACTGGTATCACCATACTCGTCACCACTCTACCCGCTCACTCACAACCCCTTATTTCAACCAGGAGTAGAAGGCAAATCGTTTCAGTCCTTCCATAAGACACCATATCTTGCCTTGGGGGACACCGTGGAAACCATAGGGTCGTGAACAATTAAACCTATACAAGCATTCATAGATTCCCCCACGGCAATACAACTATACCAATACAGGCAGCTAACGCACTTTATCTAATCGGGGCCCCTAGCCCACAGCACTAGCCGAGAACAAACTAATTTCGAAAAATACTGCTCCCTCCAATCCATAAAGACAAAACTCATCTCGATGATGTATTCCCTGATTCTATCCACGAGACCCCAACAAAGGCCAACCTTCGCCACCACCTGGGAAAAGGAGTTGAATATAGAAATACCGCCTGACAAATGGAAAAAAAAATTCCAGCAAATCCACAAATCCTCAAATAATGCAACAATACAGGAAAGTAACTATAAAAGAATAGTGAGGTGGCACTACACCCCTTCGAAACTACACTCCCTATTTCCCACAACCTCCAAACAATGTTGGCGTTGCCATTCAGCTGTAGGCACCACCACACATATTTGGTGGACATGCACAGAGATCCAAAAATTCTGGACACGCATTTCAGGCATGATCCACGCCATACTTAAGATATCCATCCCTCTGGACCCAGACACATACCTATTCCTTCTAACTCCACAAGGCTTACCAAAACACACAACTGCCCTACTACTACACCTTATAACAGCTGCAAAACAGCTTATACCAGCCTTATGGAAACAACCAAATCCCCCAACCATACGCGAATGGCTACAAAAAGTAGAAAATACCAGAAGTCTAGAGGAAACCTGTTATGCCCTCTCAAACCAATACCAACAATACACAAAGATCTGGTATCCCTGGACCCAATACCTCCTCAAGACCACATAATAGACCAAGATCATTTCCTTTCCTCCCCCCCCAAACCAACAACCAACAACAAACATTTACCTCACCACCCTCCCCCATCCATTCTCACGCAACACGGACTAAAGTACCAACAAAAAGTAATTAGGTACCCGACTGCCCAACCGACTACAGCAAGGCTTAGGACGAACAGAAAGAGAACCACTATATAAAGCTACAGGGAAAAGAAAAAATATGGGAATATAAATACGAACTTAGGAACATAGGGATATGTGAAAAGCAACAGAACTCACATACCACTACTACTGCATGGTTTTCTTGTACCAAATGCTCTTTTATGCCTGTCAAATTTATATAACGAAAAAGTTGTACAATATACCGACCTCAAATAAAAATTTTATTTAAAAAAAAAAAAGGCATCAACTGGAAGATAACAAGACCACCAGCAGTCATTTGCAGTAATCAATATTAAAGTGGTCCATGATTTGTGTTATGAATAGGCAGATGAGAACGTGAAATTAAGTTCCGCTTGCATTGTGCAGGAAGAACATAATGCTTCATTAACTAAACCGATACAGCTATTGTAAAAGATTTATTTATTCATTAAACAAACATGTAAATATAGAAAAGAAAATAATAAAAAAATAATAATAATAATATATAGACACACACACAGATATAGCTGTCAGGAGGTTACATAAAATAGCATCCATGTTGAAGTCAACTCAAATATTTAATTTCAACATATATCCATAATTATCATTACAACTAAACATAGAAACATAATAGATATTTTCCCAGTCATAGGGAGTTTTTTTTTTTACTTATTGATTTAAATCACCTTTTGGATTTCTCCTTGATGACAAAGTATTACGTATTTAAGTATTAATCAAAGTAAACATTTTTGAGCCATTCTTCTATCATTTTACCATGCTTTTCCATATTTGATCTAACCATTTCAGTCCAAAAGGGGGGGGGGGGGATATATAAGTGGATTTCTCCTACTTGGGGGTTAACCCCTAGTGAAATAAATTCACCAAAAATACAAAATAATAGAAGGAACGTAGAGAGAAAGGACAGGAAAAATAGGTAGAAATAATCCTGATAGAGTGGGTTTCCCTCAATCTGGAGGGAAACTAAAATGGGAAAAAGTGGGTAGTTAATTCCCAACAATAAAACTTAGCTTTTAATTATAACTAAAAATAAAAGTAGCGGTTGGTATAGTGACCCACCAAAACACAAATATAAATATATATATAAAAAATGTGGCAACACCAGGAGACAGTGGAACAAACCAGTGAGCCACTGTGACTTGCAAAGTCGAAGGGGTTATACTGTTAATGATACAAAGCCACCAAAGTGTATACAGCGGTGTAAGCTGCTAACTAAATTCCTGCTACTGAGTGTATATAGCAGAGCGTCTGTTCAAGCGGTATAATCATTAAATAGATGAGCTTGCCGTTTTCAAAACACTATTTAGAGACATTATAGCGGTAAAGTAGCTGTATGGGTATAATTGACAGTTTTACCAAAACACTTATGTCAGATATTTTGTAGAGCGTGGTGCAAGCGGTCTGTAATGAAATAAGCTTGCCGTTTATAATGCACATATATACAGACGTTTAGGTAGTAAGTAGCTGAGTCGGTATATTAGCCAAATTGACCAAACAACTTTTGGCAGATTCTCAGACTGCTAAACCAAGGCTCTGAGAGAGACCGGTAAATTTGCAGTATTTAAATCGCTAATACTGGTAAAGCGTGAAAGGATGACTGAGCTCCTGAAAAGCTCAAATACAAAACTGATACTCAAAAGGCACCCCTTAGCAAAAAGCCTGATTTCTCCTGATCGCTAGTGCAGTGATATAAAGTCCCAACCTCCCAGCAGAAAGCCAAAACAGGCTAGAGAGAAATTTAGCTGAACTTGCTTCTAGATAGAGCAGATGAGTCAGTGTTGCCGTGTGTCTAACCCTGATAGAAAATCTTGGCAGGGATAGAATGTGACACTGATGATGCAGTGTGCTGGATAACGCCAGGTGAGAGCCCCTGACGTACGTTTCGCCACTCTGGCCCTCTGATTTTGTTAACAGAATATTTATGATTTGTAAAAAAAAAAAAAAAATTAAACTAATTGAATGTGTTATTTTTTTCTTATGTTAAGGTAAATGTAGTGAAATAAATAACTTCATGCAGCATGCCTTTTGGTGTGTTATATTTTTGCAAGTTTTATTAAAATATGTTAATTGCATTTGTTCTACTACAAAGATTTGTCAAATAGATGATTATTGTTGCCAGACAGACTAATATGATTAGTAAACAAAGTGCAAAAGAAATATTATATTAGTGAGCTGCTACCACCTGTGTGTGAATGTCCCTCACATTCACTGCAAGTAAAATTACGAAAAAAACTTTCACTGTGTGGTATATACACCCACCCCAGTGAAATAGTGGAGCACTAGAAATTTAGTCACTTACCCTATAGTTTCGGTAAGTTTTAACATCCTATAATGACAAAAATACTAACACAGTGTAGTATATCAAGTACTATACAGAGGATATTACTCAATATTGGTACACTCACATTTAACTGATCCCCACAAGATAGGCTCAGATCACTTGGGCAGATGTGTACTATGGTGACACTTCCCCTCTTCCTCTGTATGTGGATATATATGGAATAATGAAAGTGGGAGAAAACCTAGTGCAATATGTAAATATTCAAAAGTGCATATGAATGGGGTTGCAGAACTGCTCACCTTCTCAAGAGCCTATTGTACTTGGCTCTTAGTTTGTAGACACTTGTGTCTATAAAGGGGACACATAACCCTTATTTCAAACAGGATCCAAGGTAGTAGATTAGAGTCTCCAAGAAGAATTCAAAATACTATTTATTACCACTTGTATAAAACCAAATATAAGTAAAACATAAAATCTTCACAATGGAGCTCCATTAAAAAAAAATAGAAATAAAAATCCTTAAAAAATATTACTAAAAATCAGTTTATTGGAGGAGATACTTATACAAAATAATTATAAAAAGTGACAAATCTCAAAATCACTATTAAGACCACGAGGTCGCATTGTATTCAAATTAAAAATCTCTCTCATTTCATTTTGGCCTATTTTTCTAATTAAATCATCCACTGTCTAATTAGGTAAATATTTTGGATTCCCATAAATTGGAGATGACTGGGATCCTTATTGTGTGCATTTTTAAAGTGCAGTGACAAGCTGTGTTTCTCAAACCCGTTTCTTATATTTCTGATATGTTCCTGAATACAAACATTTAGAGTGCGGATTGTCCGCAGTACATAAAAGAGGCCACATGGGCATATGATGATATAGATAACTTTCTTGGAATAACAGGTTATACGTTCTTTAACCCCTTAAGGACACATGACATGTGTGACATGTCATGATTCCCTTTTATTCCAGAAGTTTGGTCCTTAAGGGGTTAATGGTGTAGTTCTACTTAGAGTTTTGTGGATGATTAAAACTAGAAAATTTCCACTCCTTGCTTAAAGAATTTTGACAAGCTCCACTGGAGCCACACCCATAAAATCCTTTGGATACATTGAGAAAGTTATCTTTAGTTATTTCTCTCTCCTTTAAGTTGTTGCAGACTAGAGCACTCTTCCAATTCTGAACTCCTCTATAAATGATGACAGGTTTGTCCCGAAGTATTCGATTTAGTAGGTCATCATTTTTTAATATGGGCCAATATTATGCAAAAATCTTTTTTATTTGTTGATTCCGACAGTTAAAGTCACATATAAAACTAATTTGTTATTTACTTCATTTGTATTTCTATCTTTATAGTTGATTAAGTCTTCCTATTTACATCTTTAACTTTGTCATAAGCATCTTTTAAAAGTTCCTCCTTGTACCCCTTTTCTTTAAAATCATTTAAGATTTTTTGAGCCTATTCCTGAAACACACTTGTGTCTGAACAGTTTTGCCTCACTCTTAAAAGCTGATAGCCAAGGTGAAAAGTGGCAACTATTCTGTTGTATGTAGCTATTTACATCTACCTTCTTAAAGAAGGTGCTAGTTTTTATTGTGCCATTTTCTATATAAATACATAAATCTAAAAAGTTAACCTTTTCTTTGCTATAATCAGTAGTGAGTTGAATTCCCCAATCGTTAAAATTCAAATAATTTAAAAATGATATCAAAGAGGCTTCGGTACCTTGCCAAATAAAAAATTGATCGTCTATATAACGGCTATTGGTCACAAAGCTGTCTGCCATCTCTATAGATAAACTTATTTTCCCACATAGACATGAAGAGATTGGTATAGGGAGGGTAGCGGGTGGGTCTATTACACTAAAATAAGTGTTGGCATAGTGCTCCCCAACCTCACAGTGAGGATAATAATTTCAATCTTAGTGTTCCCCACTGCCCCATCCATTCAGCAAGTGGGGACTCTAATATGAATATTAATTGCAAATTAAATATATAAGGGGTGTATTGTCACCATTTACAAAGGGTGTAGAAATTGCACAACTGCCAGTTGCCTAGAGGTCCCATAGCCACCTTCCAAATTCCCCCAGCCTCTAATCCCTTCACCAATAAAAAAGCAAAAAACAAAAAACTCTACCCTGTCATCCTAACATTCTGAGGTATCCCAATAAATTAAATTCCTGGTGTGTGTATACATATATATATACGTCCCAGGTCCCAGCACTCAATGCTCACGGTCTTTTAATGTTCCGGTTCTGTCTCTAACCAAATTGTATACGATACCAGTAGAGAGTCTTTCAAAGTAAATTTCCTCTGTTGCTTTATTGAGCAATTACAAATTCACACAACGTTCCAGTCGACGTTTCAGTCTGTAAAATACTTTTTTCAAAACAATTATGTATGTGAGATGGATACCTTATATACAAAAAATGCAGTGGTCCTGTTTGAGGGTGAACATGTGAAAGCTAACAACGGATCAGAGTGTCATTACTGACGTAAAACACATTTGAATTACGTAATAAATTGAAGTTAACCCTATGTGTAACTGGTATGTTAAACATACTCTCGTGTAGAGAAGTCAGAAAGTAATAAAAGAAAAATAACTATAAAAATAAAGTATATACAAATGTTTCAACTCTAACCAAGGGAACAGAGATACAGGTGATACTCGAAAAATTAGAATATCGTGCAAAAGTTATTTTTTTTCAGTAATGCAACGTAAAAGGGTAAACTAATATATGACATAGACACATTACATGCAAAGCAAGATAGTTCAAGCCATGATTTGTCAGAAGTGCGATGATTACAGCTTACAGCTCATGAAAACCCCAAATCCACAATCTCAGTAAATTAGAATATTGTGGAAAGGTGCAATATTCTAGGCTCACAGTGTCCCACTCTAATCAGCTAAGTAAGCCATAACACCTGCAAAGGGTTTCTGAGCCTTTTAATGGTCTCTCAGTCTGGTTCAGTAGGAATCACAATCATGGGGAGACTGCTGACCTGACAGTTGTGCAGAAAACCATCATTGACACCCTCCATAAGGAGGGAAAGCCTCAAAAGGTAATTGCAAAGGAAGTTGGATGTTCCCAAAGTGCTGTATCAAAGCACATTAATAGAAAGTTGTGTGGAAGGGAAAAGTGTGGAAGAAAGGTGCGCAAGCAGCAGGGATGACCGCAGCCTGGAGAGGATTGTCAGGAAAAGGCCATTCAAATGTGTTGGGGACTTTCACAAGGAGTGGACCGAGGCTGGAATCAGTGCATCAAGAGCCACCACACAAAAACGGATTCTGGACATGGGCTTCAGATGTAGTATTCCTCTTGTCAAGCCACTCCTGAACAACAAACAACGTCAGAAGCGTCTTACCTGGGCTAAAGAAAAACAGACCTGGTCTGTTGCTCAGTGGTCCAAAGTCCTCTTTTCTGATGAGAGCAACTTTTGCATCTCATTTGGAAACCAAGGACCCAGAGTCTGGAGGAAAAATGGGGAGGCACACACTGCACGATGCTTGATGTTCAGTGTGAAGTTTCCACAGTCTGTGTTGATTTGGGGAGCCATGTCATCTGTTGGTGTTGGTCCACTGTGCTTCATTAAGTCCAGGGTCAACGCAGCCGTCTACCAGGAAATTTTGGAGCACTTCATGCATGCTTCCACAGACGAGCTTTATGGGGATGCTGACTTTATTTTCCAGCAGGACTTGACACCTGCCCACACAGCCAAAAGCACCAAAGCCTGGTTCAATGACTGTGGGATACTGTGCTTGATTGGCCAGCAAACTCGCCTGACCTGAACCCCATAGAGAATCTATGGGGCATTGTTAAGAGACAGATGAGAGACATGAGACCGAACAATGCAGAAGAGCTGAAGGCTGCTATTGAAGCATCCTGGTCTTTCTAACACCTCAGCAGTGCCACAGGCTGATAGCTTCCATGCCATGCCGCATTGAGGCAGTAATTGCTGCAAAAGGGGCCCAATCCAAGTACTGAGTCCATATGCATGCTTATACTTTTCAGAGGCCCGATATTGTGCTATGTACCCTCCTTGTTTTATTGATTGCATGTAATATTCTAATTTACTGAGATTGTGGATTTGGGGTTTTCATGAGCTGTAAGCCATAATCATCACACTTATGACAAATCACGGCTTGAACTATCTTGCTTTGCCTGTAATGCGTATATGTCATATCTTAGTTTCCCCTTTTACGTTGCATTACTGAAATAAATGAACTTTTGCACAGTATTCTAATTTTGTGAGTATCACTTGTAGATATATAAATGAAAGCAAGACTCCAGGTTCCAATGGGTGAACCTCTCCTCCAAGAGAGAGTAGCAGGAACAAGAAGATCTGATGGTTTATTGAACAGCTTGGTCTTTTATACAGTTTTCCCCACAAGGTTACCACCCAGGTGGACCTTGTGGGGCCCATGGACAAAGGAACAACAAGCCAATAAAAACATTTACATTCAGTCACTCCCCGTACACAATCCCCGTAGACAATGGACTAACTCAATTAACCCTAAGCAGAAAAAACATCAATTTTTACAAACCCCAAAACCCCCCAAAATACAATATATCAACACATCCCCTGACAGCCCCAATCTGGGTGAACAACATATCCAAAAGTCACCCAGATCGGTTCACAGGTTCAGGAATTTCCTGGAAGTCTTATTTTTGCCCCACCGTGCACATGGCCCCATGCCAAAAACAGTTCCATATACTCGACGACAAAACACTGCTGGACAATTTAAGATGGCCGCTGCCACATGTTTAAATCTGTTCTAGTTAAAAGTCGAAGGGGCAGAAACAGTAGGAGGCGGGCAAGCAGGCCCCTCCAAAAACCAGTGGCGAAGTGTAGTTCGTCACACCCACCAAAAAACCCTGTACTTGTCGTAAACAATGAGCACCCTCCAGGATTAAAAAGAGGATAGTGTATTCAATTGTCAATAGATAATCACCAACACAAATGGTCAGGATTACTAAATAGCCTGTATATATAAGATGTTAATTATTGTGACATCAGCCTAACTGTCAAAACAGTAGCTCAAAAAAGCTGTTGTAGAGATATGCTGTTCATTGGTAAATTTCTCACACAAATTGTCTAAGATTGACTGGTAGCATTAAGTTAGTAAATGGTAGTTTGCAAAGATATATCCTAAATTGCCTGGTAGCAGCACAATAAAATTGCTAGTATGGGCGAAGCACCTCTTGTATCCCTGATTCGCGTTTTGCTGTTTAGCTCATCAGAGGATGAATAGATCGACGTTTCAGCTCCAGTTAGGAGCTTTCATCAGGATGACAAAAATCCTGATGAAAACTCCAGGCTGAAGCTGAAACGATCTATTCTTATGTTATGAATTAAAAGTAAAGTTTTATTCCCTGGACTAAGACCTTGGAGTGCAGTTATTAACTATATTTGTGTTTGTGTTTGTGTGTATACATATATTTACATGAATGTTATTTATTGGGAGTCCTTACTATTATTAGGGTGACTGTGTAAGATGCTTTATATATATACACACACACACACACACACTTTTGTTTGGTCCTTTTCAGGAACCTCCATTTTCTAGCTGGAGGACAAGCCCAATTGGCATGGTTACCGGAAAAAAATATTGAAAGCAAAGACTACTTATAGATCTCTCTGCACCATACTCCACAACAGTCCCTAGTCTAAACGCCTTGATTCTCTCAAAGGAATTTTCACTATAATACACAACTATAGATCATGCCATTGATGCAATCATCATGGCAGGGATAGGAGCATGGATCAGTAAGACTGACATAGTTAATGCTTTCAAACTTCTACCAATGCACCCATCTCTATAGCACCTGCATTGTATTAAATGGAGAAGTCTGTATTATTTTTTTTCTCCAGATTTACTTTCCGATCAAAAAGCAGCCCAAAAATATTCAACATATTTGCAGTGACCGTGTGCTGGCTTTTACTTAATATATGTCGCTGTCACACCGTAATCCATTATCTGGATGATTTCCTGTTTATTGAAGACAATGCTTACCCCCCTCCCCCCCCCCCCGAAGTAATTTAAACAAAGCCATAAAACTATTTCAAACATTAGGGGTACCAGTTTCCCCCTCAAAAAACAGAAGGTCCTGACACTATTATAAATTTCTTGGGTATCCACCTCGATTCTGTGGCTAAAGAAGCCAGCTTCCCACAAGATAAAGTTGATAACATTCTCAAAAGTATTGATCAATATATACAAATCGGTTCCTGTAATCGTAAGGAGTTACAATCTCTTCTAGGCTGAGGCTCCCTTAATTTTGCGATGAGAATCATCCTGCAAGGTAGAGCCTTCATATCAAGACTTTCCCAATGACATCAGTCATATTTCACTAAATTCACAAACTAACGCTGACCAACTCATGTGGCGCACGTGTCTTTTTAAATTGGACCAGGAGAAGTATGTTTCTTCCTCAATTATCTATACATTCCCCAGTCATCTGTACAGATGCAACAGCTGCCACCGGGTCCGCAGCCATATTCAGTAATAATTGGCTCTGCGGTAGTTGGCCAGAGGTGGTTTTAAGCATAGAAGGTTTCTCTCGCAACTCAACATTTTTTGGAGTGTACCCAGTAGTCGCTGCTACAGTAGTTTGGAGCCATTTATGGGCCAGTTGTTCAGTGCAATGTTTTTCTGATAATCAAGCAGTTTGTCACATCATAACTAAAGGGCGTTCATCTTCCTTTACCATCAAGAGATATCTTAGGAGACTGACCTGGTTAGTTGCCTTTAACATTTTTTACTTAGTATGTTGTCATGTTCCAGATATACACAATACAGCAGCTGAACAGTTATCTCGTTTTCAATTCCAGGCATTCTGGAAAACTCTTCCTAGTGCCTCACATCTAGCCACCGCTGCACCACCGTTCCAATACCTAACAATGGATTAGATGAGTTGTTGACCCATAGCAACACTTTGACAAAAATGGCTCTATCACATAATACTGTGATCATCAGCATATTCACTGTATATACTACAACCTGTACAGGAAATGCGACAGGCTTTTGTAAAAATGGCCTCATAATGTAATATATAATAAATTATATTATATACTCTATTGTGTTCATTGTCTAAATAAATATACATTGGATTGCATATTTTCCATTTTGCCTTCTTTTATTTCCAGGCCTAGCGCATCGTCGGTTCTGGCTCATCTTAACCAACTTTTTCTTATAACAGCACATTCTTGTATGTTGCCCCAAACACAAATGTTAAGGTTTTGCCTGGAGTTGTGGGAGAGGCATGTATTACCTATAAAAGGGATTCCCCCCTTTCCTACCCAACCGTCAATGGTCTGGCAATCTGCATGCCCCTCCCTCCACACCCTTTATTCATTAATATTCTATAAGAGTAGGCACCTTTTATTTCCAGGCCAACAGCATAGTCGGCTCCGGCACACCACAACCGACTTTTTCTTATAACAGATTTACGCCACAGCACATTCTTGTATTACCAATATTGATGTTGCCCCAAACACACACACATATATATATATATATATATATATCTATCTATATATATATATATATATATATATATATATATATACATATATATATATCTATATATATATATATACATATATATATATCTATATATATATATATATATATATATATATACATATATATATATATATATATATATATACATATATATATATATATATATATATATATAGATATATATATATATATATATATGTATATTGCATTTCTTCTTAATCTTCTTTTCTTTAGCCTCAAAAAAATATGATTTTTCTAATAAAACAAATATTTTGTAGCACTCAGCACTATTTTGGTTTAAATTTAGAGGAAATTACAATATAGAGAGAAATGTATTATGAGTATACTGTGTGTGCTGTTTGTAATTATCAAGATGTTATCTAACATCTAATCGTACTGCTAGGACTTTCAAGCAACATAAAAGCACCTATTTCAAATGACAATTGTAATGTAGTAAAATCATATTGCCATTTTTTTCTTAGTCCATCATTTGTATAATGTTTTGCATCTAAGATACATATTTCTGGCTGTTGTACATTTGGCAGTCACCATTCTGGATTAGAGAGTTATTCACACCTAGACGAATGTAGTCCTAAGACTAAAAAGCTCTTCTCAGAGTTTTCAGAACAATATTTAATTAACTCAAGAAATTAAAATATGCTGTAATATCTATAAAATTTGAAAGCACCTAGAAAATATCTACAAGATGACACATTTAGAATTAAATAAGTTCTCTCTTGAGTGGGCTAATTCAACTCATGCTTAGAGTACTCCAAAATATCATCTTGTCATTGAATGGTGGATTTATTGCTGATATATATATAGTGCATTTCTTCTTAATCTTCTTTTCTTTAGCCTCAAAAAAGTTCCCCGCAAAAATTAATAAAATGTTGAATCAAAATAAAGAAAAAGACCGAATGGCAAAAAAGCATTAAAAAACAGTAATGCTGAGGAGTATGATGCCCCCTTTCCCCACAAGACAGGACAACAGAACACAAAAACCCGACGGCCCTAGGTACCACCTTTCTCTCTCTTTTCTCTTACTTTTCTATTCTTTTTTACTGTCCTTTTTCTCAAGATTAACAACAGTTACCCCCCCCTCCTCCTGAGGCTTCAGGGGGTGGACCAACAGAGTACTGGTTTAAGAAAGAGGAGTGCAAATGGTAGGTAACTTAGAAGAGCCCCCAAGGGAGACCGTTATCTCACACTAACTAAGCCATCAGGCATCTAAACCCAAAACGTGAAAAATATCGGGCAAAAGTGACCCCAAGAATTGGAAAAGAGACATGGTATCTCCAATTCTCTACGACAAATATCGTATGACACAGATCGCAAGCAAGCTAAAAGGGGCATACCAGTCTGTGAGAATCACACCTACGAGGCTGTACCAGGTTAGTTAAGTTGACCAGAATATAAATAGTGCTGTTAATCTCTTAGAAAAAACTAAAATGTTGACTAGAGGTAACTTGATTGAGTAAATAACATGGAAAGGAGAATCGCCCCTAGTAGAGTGCATCAGCCAGGGACACTAAGATATAAATAGAGGTAATTTGATGCTTTAAATTTGTTGTACATTTTACTGTATATATGCATATAGAGATTTACACTGTGTTTACTTCTACATCTGTTATGTACATGCAACCTCAGTCAATGAAAATAAAGAATTAAAAAAAAAACAACAGAAAAACAATACAATGTCAAAAAAGTTGACTGTGCCTTCATGGCAGAAAAAGCCCTTATAAGTGACACAATCATAGGACTCTGATTAGTCATTAAAAGAACAAACAAACAGTGTGCTTCCAAAGCACATAGCACCATTATTCTTGACCAGCCAATCCATTTATCAGGTTCTGCTGCTAGAATTTCATCTGGCATTAAATCCAGTCAAAATTCAATAAAAATACTGACCAGAAAAAAGATCTCCCAACTCCATCACGATATGTGCTATAACTTAAAGTAAATAATTCTTAACTAAATGAACACAAATTTGTAAAAACAAAAACTAGTAAGGTTTTTATTTCCTTCCCATATGCTATATGGATCAATCTCTATCATTGTTTATAATACCCAAGTGACAATTTAACCAGACTACTTTTTTCATTCCTAGCTGTTTTGTTCGTATAGCTCAGGGAGTTTATTATATTTTAAAATATACAATTCTCCTCTGCATCAGGGGCGTATTAGCCGCGAGGCAAACAAGGCATTTGCCTTGGGCTGCATTTTCCAGGGGGCGGCAAAAATGCCCAGGGCAAAATGCCCAGGGTAACTCTTTTTTTGTGAAGGGAATGATATTAAATCTAAATGTTTCTTTAAGCCAACTGATGGGAACAGCTACGTACATAAACGTAGTTGTCACCATCAACCTTGGTTAAAGGGGATTACCAAGGGACAATTGACCCGGGTAAGAAGAAACTGCACACATATCGAGGATTTCCAGTCACAGGCCCAACATATAGCTGAGAAATTAGTTAAAAAAGGCTACAATCAAAAACAGATTAAGAGGGAAATTCATGGTATGTCTAAAAAAAGTAGGAATGATCTTCTGGCTGATGGTCCTAGCAGTAAGAAAAAAGGAGAAGATTTTAAACAAGCTTTTTTTACACAATATAGTATAGACCACCCAAAAATTAAAAGGAGTCTACATAAATATTGGCCGATACTGTTAGAGGATCCCATTTTGGGGGAACACTTATCTAAAAGGCCCAAGATCATTTATAGGAAACAACAAAACCTCAAGAACCTATTAGCACCGAGCTATGCACTAAAAATGGATATAAAAATGCTAAAAAGGGGATAAAAGGCTTTAGGGGTTGCAAAAGCTGCAAAGCTTGCTCACAAGTAAATACGGATAGGGTTACATCATATAGCAGTTTCACAACAGGGAAACAGTATCCTATAAAATCAGAGATCAGTTGCCGCTCTAATCATGTGGTGTATCTACTTCAGTGCCCATGTGGGAGTCAATATGTGGGCCGCACAAAGAGATGTCTGAAAGTTAGATTTTTAGAACATATCAATAATATAAAGAAAAGATTAGATACCCATTCAGTCCCGCTTCATTGCAATAGCTGCCCCTTTTTCCATTTGAAGGGTTTGCGTTGCATAGGGATAGAACAAATCCAACCCCATTGGAGAGGGGGTAACAAAGAAAAACGATTGGCCCAAAGGGAATCGTATTGGATTCATAGGTTACGTACCTTTAGCCCAAAGGGATTAAATGTGGATATGGATATTGTCTGTTTTTTGAATTAATTGAGTGAGAATATATAAAGTTCAAAAAATGTTTTTCAATAATTAAGAACAAAAGGTGATAATTAATAACAAAAAACAAAATATCGGTCTTGGAGTTAGGATGTATAATATTCTGCATCACTCTAACTCAATTTGAACATTATTTGAATATAATCTTTTTGTATCATTGCAAGCAATATGGATATGTAATTTGAATATATAAATAATCTTTGTCACTTTACACTTTTTGTGGTTTTACTATTAAGAGAATTTATCATTTAAAGTCACCATATTGGCTCCACTGGTTATACCAATATTTTATAAAATATTATTGTCATTATATAAATTTGCTAATGAATTAAGAGATAATTATCTAAAATCACTACATTGGCACCACTGGTTATGCCATTATTCTATGAGATATTATGGTGGCTATATACATTTATTAATAAATATTAGCATTGATTTTTGTAAAATTTAAATGAATACTATGAATGATCCACTCAGATGGGGAGTTTTTTTATTCATTTGGTTTTCTAGTAAGTCAATTGATTAAAATATATTAGAGGACATTTCATCACTATTATATTTTTCTTTATTAAGATGAAAATTTGGTTTCTAATAGTCTTCTCTTTCCAGCTTTTTATGTATAACTATCAGGCTTTAATTGGCATCCGAGTCCACTATCACATGGTGGAACGCACGGCCATGTTTTTTCTCGAGCGTGGAACGCAAATAATCACATGACGAAGATTTTCAACACGTGATGCACGCGTAACGTATGACGTACGCGGAAGTGATAGAATATTCCAACGGACCCGGTATTGCTTTTTATGGCGAAGTGGATACACCTGAGAGAAGGAAAAGGTGGAGGAATCAGAGCTGGAAGATGAGAAGACACCCACTATTCCACCAATGACTGAAAGGGATTAGCCCTATATAAGATGTTTTTTATTGTTAGCTTGTTAGGGTGCTGTTTTCATTTTATGTATCTGTTACTGGATGAGCATTGAAAGAGGTCCCTGAGGAAGTCCTGTTTGCACAAGGACGAAACGCGTAGGACCAGCATCTTTTATTTATATTGCTTTTATCATTTTATTTTAATTTTGTACACCCTCTTAAAATCTTTGTAAGTGAATAAATTGCCTTTGGAGTATTCCGTATGGTTGCTGTTTCTTTGGAATCTTTGGCTGACCTGGATCCCCTATTGGCTATCACTTGAGGAGGGAAAATCAAAAAGGAAAAAAAAAACCCATCTCCATCGAGGGGAGGCACCCATAACACGCTTTATCATTCTGGAATATGTGAGTGCATATTAACCACTGCAAGTTTTATAATAGTTTTGTAGCAATATTTGCACTATGTTTTGTCCTCTATTATAGGTATACTAGCAGATACCCAAAATAGCCCATCAATTACACAAATGCCTTGTTAGCCTCGCGGCTAACAGACATGCTGGGCGGTCGGGCGGCGCGGCCGGCGAGGGAGCACTTCCAGAGGTATGTTTCCCTGGTGGTCCAGTGGCTGCTGGGCGGCGCGGCCGGCGAGAGAGCACTTCCTCTGAGCTCTCTGCTCAGCTCCCTCGCGCGCCGCAGAGTGAGGCTGGGAGCCGGAATATGATGTCATATACCGGCTCCGCCTTCCAGCCTCGCTCTGCGGGCGGCGCGCGAGGGAGCTGAGCAGAGAGCTCAGGGGAAAGTGCTCCCTCACCGGCCGCGCCACCCAGGAGCCACTGGACCACCAGGGAAACATACCTCTGGAAGTGCTCCCTCGCCAGCCGCGCCGCCCGACCGCCCAGCAGCCACTGGACCACCAGGGAAACACACCTCTGCAGAGACACCTCCCCCCCAGCATTCCCAAAGGTAAGGAGGCTGGGGGGGGTGTTTAAATAAATGTAAAAAAAAAATTGTTAATGTGGGTGAGTGTGTGTGTGTGTCTGTTAGTGTGTGTGTCTGTTAGTGTGTGTGTGTCTGTGTCTGTTAGTCTGTCTGTTAGTGTGTGTGTCTGTGTCTTTTAGTCTGTCTGTTAGTGTGTGTGTCTGTGTCTGTTAGTGAGAGTGTCTGTTAGTGTGTGTGTCTGTTAGTGAGAGTGTCTGTTAGTGAGAGTGTCTGTTAGTGAGAGTGTCTGTCAGTGAGAGTGTCTGTCAGTGAGAGTGTCTGTTAGTGAGAGTGTCTGTTAGTGTGTGTGTGTGTGTGTGTGTCTGTTAGTGTGTGTGTCTGATAGTGTGTGTCTGATAGTGTGTGTGTCTGTGTCTGTGTGTCTGTGTCTGTGTCTGTGTGTCTGTGTGTCTGTTAGTCAATGTGTGTGTGTGTGTGTGTCAGTGTGTTTATGTTAGTGTGTGTGCTAGTGAGTGTGTGTGTCTGACTGTGTGTGTCTGTTAGTGTGTGTTTGCCTGTGAGTGTGTGTGTATGTTAGTGAGTGTGTGTGTGTCTGCTAGTTTGTGTCTGCTAGTGAGTGAGTGTGTGTCTGTTAGTGTGTCTGCTAGTGAGTGTGTTTGTCTGTTACTGAGTGTGAGTGTGTCTGTTAGTGTGTGTGTGTGTTTCTGTTAGCTAGTGTATGCGTATCTGTCAGTGAATGTGTGTGTGTCACGTCTAAACATTTGTTATGAAGGAACACAACTGCAGATTTCTTATAGTTTGAATATTTATTATAAAAGTAAAAGGTATTGACTTTAATTCCAATTTACAGGTACTGTAGCTTTAAGTAGTAAACGATAACTGAAGTCCACAATTAGATACACTGTAGCTTAAGTAGTAAACGATAACTGAAGTCCACAATTAGATGCACTGTAGCTTTAAGTAGTTAACGATAACTGAAGTCCACAATTAGATACACTGTAGCTTTAAGTAGTAGACGGTGACTGAATCAGAAAGAGTCCTTTAGTAGTATTAGTTAATTAGGTGATAAGAAATTACAATAGCTGTTCCATAGACTTTAACTGAAGTAAGACAGATGCAGCTAACTGAGACAAGTATGAGTTGAAGTTAGCTGTAACGTGTTGGCTTTAACGAAGGACTTTGGAGACAGGAAATAACAGCTTGAGATGCAACGCTTATCACAGAGGTTTTACTTAGCTTCCGGCACATAGAACACTGGTTCCCGAGTTCTCCTCAGAGGCGGTTTAGCCTGAATGGTGAGAGTTCAGCTTTAGTCGTGGATGAGGAAAGGTGAAGGGAACTTGAAGGCTTCCAGTCCGGTCCGGTAACAGAGGCTTTCACAACGATGTTGCAGCCGGTTCGTGAGTACGGAACGTAGTTCATTAATCCAGCGTCGATCAGCTGGTGCGGTCAGATTAAATAGGGAGACCGTGTCATAAAGAGGTGTGGCTAAGCTCCGTGGAACCAGGAAGTAAGAGGATATTGTAATTAAGGCATGACAGTATCCCCTCCTTAATGAGCAACCTCTGGGTGCTATTGACTTGGCTTGGAAGGGTAACGTTTGTGAAACTTGGAAATTAATTTGTCCGCATGAACGACAGAGGAGTTTTCCCATGTATCTTCATCAATTCCATATCCTTTCCATCTGATGAGGTATTGTAAGGAGCCACGATGGATCCTTGAATCCAGTATACTTTGAATTTCGTATTCTTCTTCACCCTGGACCAATATGGGATCAGGAGAAGTAGTGACATTTCTTTGGAAAGGGTCAGGATGATGAGGCTTTAGCAAGGACAAATGATTGGATCTTTGGCATACAGAACAAGATTTGACATAAGATTCAATAGTTTGGTCTTGACGAGGCCACCAATAGTATCTTTTAGACAATTCAAGGGTCTTTTTCATACCTGGATGACCTGCCAGAGGAGAATCATGAATAAATTCAAGTACTTTAGTTCTGAAAGAGGGAGGTACATAAATCCGGTCTTTAAAATAGTAGAGACCGTTTTTCTTGGATAATTTCATTGATTTAGGAAGTTCAAGAGCATCTTCACTGAGACCTTTAATGTCGTCAATAAGAGAAGATAAGATTCCAATGACTGTAGGAGGAGGAAACTCCAGTTCGGTGTTAGAACAACATGAGGTTTTAGCAGGTTCTTTAGTAGACTGAAGAATTGGAATTTGCTGTAAACATGTTTCTTTACAATAATGTGAGTTAAAGGTGAGAGAGAAAGGAGACCAAGAGATTTGAGGGTTGTGGTTCCTTAACCAGTTGATCCCTAATATAATAGGAAAAAATGGTGATGAGATAACATCAAATATAAGACTTTCAGTATGAGTATGATTGATGGTTACTTTTAGAGGGATGGATTCATGAAGTATTGGTCCCGATGAGATGAGGGACCCGTCAATCCCTTTAACAGGTACAGAAGTTCTTTTACGAACACAAGGAATTTTATTCTTTGTTACAAAGGATGAGTCGATGAATACTCCATTTGCACCGGAATCGATAACAGCCTTGGTTATAATTCTTTTATTGTCCCACTGTAATACAAGAACGATAGGGGACATTTGAGTATTTGCTGTAGAGGGAAGTACACTTAGGATGGAAGAGGCATGAGACTGCCTTCTGCCTTTTAACCGTTTCAATAAAGGACAATCTGAGACCAAATGAACTTGAGAGGCACAATACATGCAGAGGTTTAATATACGTCTTCGATTTTTCTCTTCAGGAGTGAGGGGACTTCTGATTATCCCTATTTCCATAGGTTCGATTGGTTCAGATGGGTTGTCAGGAGGCTTTGGAGCCCCTATTTCCATAGGTTCACTTGTTAAGGAAGTCTTTTCTGGAGCTTTTGAGGGAGTGAAAGGTTTGCGATCTTTTGAAAGAAAAAGGGATTTTTCGGCTTTTCTTTCTCTTAATCTTCTGTCAATGCTGATTGATAGGCGAATTAGAGCGTTCAAATTAGTAGGGAGTTCTGTTCTAGATAGTTCATCTTTTACAGCTTCAGATAAACCAATTCGAAACTGGTTGTGCAATGTGATGTCAGCAATGTAATCTTCAACGGGTCGATTTCTTTGCTGTAGTGTTCTGATTGTTAAATCAGCTGTAGCTTGTTTGTTAGGATCTTCATAGAGAAGAGACATGGCTTCAAAAAATTCATCCAGTGAGTCTAAAATGGGGTCATCGTTTTCCAAAAAGGAATGGGCCCATGACATAGGTTCACCTCTTAGAAAGGAAATAACCGAACAAACTTTAGTTCTTTCTGTAGGATAAGATCTAGGTTTCAAAGCAATTAATAGTTTGCAAGAGTTGAGGAACTCCCTATATCTGGAACGATCTCCATAGAACTTTTCAGGGTTACATACAGCAGGATCACTAGCCGAGTGCAGAGTAGTATGAGGAGTATGAGTTTGTAGATCTCTGACATAAGTGAGAAGTCTTTCGTTAGTAACTTGCAGGTCTTGCACACTTTGGGCTAGTGCATTAACTCTTTGATTCAGCGTAGTTATAGTAGAATCGAAATCTGCTGGATCCATTACAATGGCTGGATTAATCTGTCACGTCTAAACATTTGTTATGAAGGAACACAACTGCAGATTTCTTATAGTTTGAATATTTATTATAAAAGTAAAAGGTATTGACTTTAATTCCAATTTACAGGTACTGTAGCTTTAAGTAGTAAACGATAACTGAAGTCCACAATTAGATACACTGTAGCTTAAGTAGTAAACGATAACTGAAGTCCACAATTAGATGCACTGTAGCTTTAAGTAGTTAACGATAACTGAAGTCCACAATTAGATACACTGTAGCTTTAAGTAGTAGACGGTGACTGAATCAGAAAGAGTCCTTTAGTAGTATTAGTTAATTAGGTGATAAGAAATTACAATAGCTGTTCCATAGACTTTAACTGAAGTAAGACAGATGCAGCTAACTGAGACAAGTATGAGTTGAAGTTAGCTGTAACGTGTTGGCTTTAACGAAGGACTTTGGAGACAGGAAATAACAGCTTGAGATGCAACGCTTATCACAGAGGTTTTACTTAGCTTCCGGCACATAGAACACTGGTTCCCGAGTTCTCCTCAGAGGCGGTTTAGCCTGAATGGTGAGAGTTCAGCTTTAGTCGTGGATGAGGAAAGGTGAAGGGAACTTGAAGGCTTCCAGTCCGGTCCGGTAACAGAGGCTTTCACAATGATGTTGCAGCCGGTTCGTGAGTACGGAACGTAGTTCATTAATCCAGCGTCGATCAGCTGGTGCGGTCAGATTAAATAGGGAGACCGTGTCATAAAGAGGTGTGGCTAAGCTCCGTGGAACCAGGAAGTAAGAGGATATTGTAATTAAGGCATGACAGTGTGTGTGTGTATTTAGAATGCGGGGCGGGGGGGAAGGGTTGGGTGGGGTGGCGCGGGGGGAAGGGTTGGGTGGGGGTAGGGCGCGGGGGGGGAGGGGGGCGCCTGAATTTTGTCCTGCCTAGGGCAGCACAAAACCAGGATACACCACTGCTCTGCATGAAGAATGCCAATATCAATAAAACTATACTTATAACATGATCAAATGTTACATATGCTCTTGATCACAATACGAATGCATTAATGCCATATGGCTCAATCATTTGCTACCGCATTATCATCATTATCATATTTTACAAACTATAAAATCTATGATCAGGTGCTATTGATCAAAAGTTTTGTTCTTTTAAATTAAATTCATGTAAAATAACTATCATTTTCCTGCTAAAGCAAAATGCCTGTTGATTACATGATTGATGCTGATAGAATATGAATTTTAGAAAATCAATTTGAAATCATAATGATAAACCAGCTTATGGGTAAAAAAAAAAAAGTAGACAGTGGTATTATTTGCAGTGCTAATTTCACAATTTCTAGTAGGAAAATAAAGTTTGTGTGATTATGCTGTAAAGGGCCGGATTAACATAGGGGCTGATGCAGCTGCAGCTCCAGGCCAGTGCCTATGGAATAGGCCCATTGATTTAAAAAAATAATAATAATATATATATATATATATATATATATATATATACAATACACAAGTATATATACAATAATATGGCCCCCAGCAGCACCCCATTTAAGCATGTTCAGGTGAGTGCAACCACCCCCCCATGTTCCATATATATATATATATATATATATATATATATATATATATTATTTTTTACTACTCTTCACATGCTCTTGCTTAGGTATGGAAACTTAAGATGGATAGAGGGGAACAAAACGGTTGTGGACTGTCTGACAATTAAATTAGTTAAGGTAACGCTGACTTTGTTAACTATGCAAATACTCTTGTTGCTTCAGTCTCTTTAATACTGTGGCATGTTCCCTTTCTTCTACACTCACTAACATACACTTTGTTTCTGTCCCAGTCTGTATAACAGGAGATTCTGCCTGCTAGTAAGAAGGTAAGAGAGGAGTGGACCAATGAGTGCAAGGGGACAGTCCTTAGAAAGCGTAGAGCAAGCGCATCATTATACGCATTTATGCCAAGCTCAGGGTGCTTTCTGCACAGTATGCCCTTGGTTGGTCATCCTGTGCACTTAGATCGGTCCTTCACAAGAACGCCGGCTTCCAGACACTGCTGTAATCATTGCAAATTCAAAAGTCCCACCATAGTTTTTGAATCTTGCTTTTACTGTGAATCTTAGAGATAAGCTTCACAATATTTTATTGTAAGAGTTTCTCTTATGGGGGGTTTTACACATGGGAAACAAAGCTGTAACAATATTACGCTATGTCAGTATCTTCTCTATTTTAAGGTTTGGATACGTATAAAGACACATATTTTACATATATGCTACTGTTGCAACAACTAATCCCTGTGAACTTTTGGAAGTACCCTCAAATAAGACTGAAATTGGAACTCTTTGTCAAAGAAGACATTTTTGTGCTGAACCCTATGTTTAAAATATAGGGGTATATTCACTAAGCGCTGATACATAGTTTGTTTTTATTTTGTGTCTGATTAGATGTTTTAAAACTTGGGAAGGTTTTGACTAGTTATGAAACACTTCCCTATTATAGCAAATGCATTTAAAAATAATAATTAGTGCTTAAAAGTTAAAAAAAAGTTACCAAAATGAATAAATAAACTAAGGCTTGCTAATTTTGCTAGAAAAATATGTATCTTTCCAGAAGCTATTGTCTTTGCGGGGTATTCACTAGAGTGAAATTTCAAAATGAATTCAAAATGAATTTCAAATTTAGGGCCACAGTAGCTGAATTGCAAGCTTAGCTGACTTTATAGCTGATTTTCTAGATTTGCTATTTTGGCCTTAAATTCAAAACTCAATTGGAACTCACTTTAATTATCACTTCAGTAAACAACCCTGTTTAGAATTTAGCAAATTTGATTGATAGCAGAATTTCTGTTACATATTATTTGCCATCTGTGTGGTTTTGCATCCCCAGGCACATTTTCTAGCTTAATGTGATGCTGGGGGAGGCAATAAATTAAAGTCTAATGTGATATTTTAACATTATTCCTTATAGCCAGATGCAGTGCTGCCCATGTGCAAACAAACTAACTGGACCTCAAGTGAATATACACAGGATATATATATATATATATATATATATATATATATATATATATATATATATATATATATATATATATATATATATATATATATATATATATATTGAGGATTATCTAGTGTGCATGCATTGGCTACAGAAGGAATTCTTGGACATTTAAATCTATAAGGCATATGGGGCAGCCCTGCTTGATTGTGTTGCCTGGTAGTATGCCATCCTGGTGCACCTCTTTTATAGCAAGAAACATCTGGCAAACCTCTCAGATCCCCCATGTCTATATTCAATATTTGCCAGTTAATAAGTAGATACCAATTATCACTGACATCATGTTTGATGGGTAACATCAGTGGTGGGATTTAGATAGTAGAATGGATTTCACCTTTCTGCACCATTTTCATACATTGCTAACACAAAGTAGTCCCTTCACATGCCTTTGATGTCACTATTACACTGAGAGTAATTTAAACTTATTTAACATAACATATGGTTATTTTTTTTAATAATTAATTCATCTTCATTAGAAAGACTGTCATATGACAGATCTGCTTTGGCTCCATTACTACCAGTCCTATGAATATGAGTGTTAAATTCTAGCATCACATATATGCAAATTGTATTAATAAAATTAATATTGTATGCTTATTTTTCAGATGTCAATTGCACTTGTGAGCATGAGTGGGAGTTGTGGAATCACATGCAGATGTTCAATTACCAAAGTTGCGCTCCTTAAACAAAGTCATAAATAACTAAATAAGCAAATGCTTATAAAAGCTTCTATATCCGCTGGCATGATCTCCCAAGGAATCCACACTATACCTACTGCAACACACCGAAATATGCGCAATGCAGTATGCCCTTTCCCATACTTACTAGTTTATTTGAAATTTGTTCTTCTGTGGCCAGTCCCCCTGATGGACTCTCTCATGTACTCTCCATTGGCAGTCAGGTGGATATGCTTTTATTTACTGATATATTGCATTATACAGATCTGGGACAAATGTAAATAATATACCTGTGTTACAATGCTTCATGAGGATTCAGGGGTGGGGATCCAGGTGAAGGGAAGGCACCAATGGGCAATACAGTAGTATGCTGCTCTATTTGATTTATGTAAATTGGAATGAAGGAAAAGAACAGTTTGGAAAGGGAAGGGTTAAAAGAAGAGGGGAAAAATAGAAATAAGAAAAGAGATAAGAAAGGAAAGACTCACCTCTGACAATAACCACCTTTTATGTTCTATGATACCATAAAAAAGAAAATTCCCTTTTGCTTTGTTTTAACTTTAAACACTACGGTTGTCCCCCACACAAGCTATTCAAGAGTTGTTGTACCCCAATGGGAGTGGGCATGACATCCTTAACCTAGGGCAAATGGATATATCCTGTATTTGTGACTACAGTCCTAGTACTCCTTTTAATGGAACATTTTGATTATAAATAATTTGCTCTTTAAAGTAGCTTTGTTTCTTGGCATACACTTATGCTTCTAAATCTCATAGGTACCTAAAACCTCTATTAAAAGCATTTTATTCTTGGCACGCAACAAGTATTGCTCCCTTCTGGGACATATGCTGTTATTCTATATTTTGTTCGTCTTTTAAAGACTGTATTAAGTTATGTTCACAAATGAGACATTTACTTGTTAACCATTGTTTCATACTATTATCTGTTTATTTCTTTGATTTTGTAATGGTGTCTTTAATGCTTTGTAAAACAAATCCTTTAAAAAAGAACACATAAGCTTACACCCCTCCCCCTGACAAAAACGTTTGGTTTCTAAACTATTGCAAAAAAAATTGTCCCACATGTTGGGAAACTGCCCCAAGTACCACAATGGACGAAACGTCACCGGTCACATAGTTGCTCATAGGAGTAATAATGTCCAAAAGTATCTCTGAAATTATAAGGCTGCTGTTTCGGTGGCTCATGCCAGAGTATGAATTTCATTTCTGCCATTCATATTCATCCAACTTGTGCTTCCCTACTTCCAATTGAGATAAAAATTAGGCAAAAGGTGTAAATACCACTCTTATGCACTGAAAAAATAAAGAATTAAAAAAAAAGAAGTGTTTGGTATGGAAGAGGTTAAATTATTATTAGGCTTGATATGATACATACTTTATAAACAAAACAACTGAATAGTAATTATAATAAAAAAGGACTTTTCGGGCACCTTAAGTACATGCATATATTTTGTAAAGTTAAACACATTTTGCATCTCCGATCCACCTCTTGGCTTCTTTTTCTAACAGAAAGGAAGAAAAGATAGGGAATACAGCTATTTATGCATCTCCCATACATTAAATCAATGTGAATAACATTTGAGTTTATATCAGTTTCCACTACCTTGCAATTAATTCAGTATATCATTTATAATATTGATTTATAGATATGTAAGTTCTGCTGCTCTTATTAAAAGCATTGGAAGATCAGGTCTGCCTGAGACATCCCAGTCATTGTTATTATTATTAACATTAATATAGCGCCAACTTAGTCTGGAGTGCTTTATATTATGAAGGGGACAACAAATAAGACAAACAGATTTTTAAAGGAACAAACTTGATGAGGACCCTGCTCTTACAATCAAGATGAGGTAGAGTATAAAAATGCAATAGATAGGATAGCAAGGGGGATAGGAACCAAGTGAAGCAGTGGAAAAGTAGCAGAATTAGAAGTTCAGAGTGAAGTGGAGAATGGACCCACTAATTAAGTTGAAAGAGTAATTGCTGCTTGAAAGAGGAATGAATAGGCTTTTCTGAACAGGTGGGCTTTAAGAGACTTCTTAAAAGATTGAAGAGTATGGGAGGATCTGATAGGGGAGTTAGGCTGTACCGTAAAAATGGAGCTGCTCGTAAGAAGTCCAAAAAGTCATGTAAGCATGAGTTAGCAGAATGGGTACGAGCAGCAGACAGGAGAATGTCAGAGTGCAGCGGCTGAGAAGTGACGTACATATGAATGTGTGGATGTGAAAGGATTTGTCTAGCTCAATTTCCCATCTGGAGATCGTATTATATTTAACTTCCTGGTTTAATGTTTCCAAGGATCTTCTAATTAATGAGGATTTTATTTTTAACCTCTCCAAAGAGGATCTTATCCAAGGGTGAGTCATTAATTATAGGTGTCTTGTGAAGAAAATCTCGTATTCATAAATAGGTAAAAAGCTCTTTATTTGATAGTCCAATTTTATGAAAGTCCAAAGATAGTCCAAAGATATGAAAAACTACCAATCCCAGAGGTGTTATATAAGTCTTGGATTTTATCCTATCTCTGACTAACCATCCAGATAAGTTAAGGTCTTGAATAAAAAGCTTCATGACTTCCAAAGGGGCGTTTACTGATATTTGGTTTTGTGAGAAAAAATACTACTTTATCGGTTTGATAGATTGGAAAATGTGAGAGATGATGAAATTATCAATATGTAAGTTTTTAAAGAGGTTCTTATCTGCCCAAAAGAGGTCAAAAGCGTCAACAGTACCACACAATCTCCTTTCATATATGTACCATGCTTTCAATTTTGATTTATTATTTCCCCATTCTAAATAGTGTGAAGACATTACTGTATCGTGGATATAAAATATGTGCGGGAAAGATAAGCCTCCTTTTGCTAATCTAGCGGTCATACCGTTAAGCGCAATCTTAGGTTTCTTATTACCCCAAACATAGGATATAAATAGACCATGAAATAATTGAAGTATCTTCTTTGGTACTCTAAGAGGAATAGTACAAAAAAGATATTCCAATTTTGGAAGTAAGCATGCTCTAATAGTATTTATTCTTCCAAGCCAGATATTTGTAGTTTGGACCATTTTGAGATCGTATTACTAAATTCTTTAAGAAGTAAGTTGTAATTATCAGTGGTCCATTCTTCGATATGAAAATTAATATATATTCCCAGGTAGTGTAAAGTATTAGACCAATTAAGTTTATGATTATTATTCCGATTTCCTATTAATAAGCTTGAAAGATTACAATGTAAAACTTGTGTTTTTTGCATATTGATTTTATAGTTAGAAAATCTGCTCTATTCTAATATACACTGTAATACAGATTATATAGAGGATTAAGGGTTTGTTAATGTCATAATTATATCGTCAGCGAACATAGTTACTTTTTGTTCTTGATTGCCTAATCTCACCCCAGTTATATTATAATTTTGTCTTATATACACTGCCAATGGCTCAATATAGAGAATATAGAGAAGAGGTGCCAAAGGACATCCCTGGCAGGTTCCATTTGTAATGGTGAACCAAGCAGAGTCTAGACCATTGCCATAGATTTTTGCCATAGGAGAAGAGTATAGAGACATTGTTAGATCTTTAAAGGGTCCCTCAATCCCAAACGCGGAAAGTGTAGCGGACAAATATTTCCAATTTACCCTATCGAATGCCTTTTCGGCATCAAACGCTATAAAAACTGCAGGAGCAGATTTTTTTACCAACCTCAATCATCATATTCAGAATCGTATGAATATTGTCACTAGCTGATTTTCATTTGACCTAATGATGGTCTTTCTCAGGTTTTGGGATTGGGGAGATTGTAGCTTTTAGCATTTCAGAGGATAAACTTTTTGAAGTTGTTATATCTAAGAATGTTTTTAATAGTATGGGGGTTATCATGGTCTCAAAATATTTATAAAAATATGCTGTAAATCCATCCGGCCCAGATGCTTTCCCATTTCTGAGTTTGGCAATTGTTCTTTTTATTTCTTCAGATTCAATGGGTTTATTTAAATTTACCAGTTTATCAGGTTTCAATTTAGGAAGATTGAGGTTTGAAAGGGAAGTTTTTAATTAATTCTGAGAGAAACTATTTTCTTTAAATTATATAATGAAGCATTGTATTTTGCAAAAGCCTGACCTATATTGTGAGGGGATAAACAGATTTTATCTCCATCAATATATTTTTTTTTATTTTATTTAATCTTGTTTAAGGTTTTTTACATGGGCTTCCCTACTCTTTATTACTACTATACCATCTTTGATTCAGAGTTATGATTGAGTTCTTAATTTTATTTTCCAAAATTGTTTTTATTTGACATTGGAGGGCTTTAATTTGTATAACATTAAGGAAATTTGGGTTTATTTTGTTGCTGAATTCAAGTTAGTATAATTGTATATGTAGGTCCGCTAAGTTCGCATCTTTGGTTTCAATAATTTTGACCTCCATTTATATTAAATTCCCCCTCATGATACATTTAAAGGTTTGCCGTAAAGTTTCACTAGAAACTTGTCCATTGTCATTGATTTTGACAAAATCTTTTGCCATATTTTCAAGATGTTTCCTGTTTTTTTCAGAGGTTAAAATTGATTGATTTAAATGCCACTGAGGTCTGAGATTATATTCTGGATTATTTTCCAGGGGCATGACCGGACCAAACAATAGGTCCAATTTCAGAACTTGCAAACTTTCTCAGATTTGCCATGTCAGTTTAAAAAAAAAAAAAAAAATCAATTCTAGAAAAGCTTAAATGGACTTTAGAAAAGAAAGTAAAATCTCTTTCATTCGGGTGTAGTAACCCTCCAAATGGAAAATAATGGATCTTCTATCCATTTTTGGGTCCTGGATGATATTCCAATCCCCTCCAATCAATAATACCCCTTTTTAAATGTTTCCAGTTTTTCCAAAGAGCTTCCTATAAAATGTTTGCGAGAATACATTAGGAGCACATAGGTTAGCTAGAGTATAAGTAATATCGTTCAGTTTACAAATAAGAACTAGAAATCCTCCAAGTTGATCTTTTTCTATGTAAATTTGTTCAAACTTAAGCTTAGATGAAGAGATAATAGCAACTCCTCTTTTCTTTTCTATCTAACATACTAGCATTCATAATATATGAGAATCTAGAATAGTTCCAAAGGTTTTTCTCCCTTTCTTTACAGTGTGTTTCCTGAAGTCGATCTTATCCTCTAGCAACATTCTATAAAGGAGGCCTCTTTTTACTAGAGAGTTCAGACCCTGTGCATTTATAGATGCAATTTTAATTGACATCATTACTCACAGTAACGGTAACGGTATACCTGGCAAAGGTACATACGGGGGTATTGCTGTACTCAGCCGACATAGTTGAGCAACATATGAAGTATTATACATAAGGTTTGAAAAATATACTGCGCAAACTCACTTTGTGTGTCAAAAAGGCAGAAAAAATGCGTATTACCACTACACTTGGTACAAGCTAGCGGAAAAAATATCCCACGCTAAGGTTCAACATATGCCTTTTGAATTGCCCTGGGATGTCTTCTTTAAGAAATGGTATGCCTTTATGGGGTAATTGGATTATATAGCCTTGTAAAATACTCTAAAATGGGACATGGACACAGCGTAAAAATTCAAAGTTTGAAAAAAACTGGAATGGCTGTGTCTCAAATGTGCCCCTTCAATGTCCACATATACCTGGCAAAGGTACATACGGGGGTATTGCTGTACTCAGCCGACATAGTTGAGCAACATATGAAGTATTATACAGTCGTAGTACACATAAGGTTTGAAAAATATACTGCACAAACTCACTTTGTGTGTCAAAAAGGCAGAAAAAATGCGTATTACCACTACACTTGGTACAAGCTAGCGGAAAAATGATCCCACGCTAAGGTTCAAAAAAATGCCTTTTGAATTGCCCTGGGATGTCTACTTTAAGAAATGGTATGCCTTTATAGAGTAGTTGTAATATGTAGCCTGCTCAAGTGCTCCAAAGTGGGACACGGACGCATCAAAACCCTCCATGAAAATTCACACTTAAAAAACGTAACTTGTTATGTCTCTTTTACAGCAGTGTAACTTCACAAAATAGTGTCTACGTCATACATTGGGCATATTGTTTTACTCAGAAGGCTTAGCTGAGCATAATTTGGGGGGTTTGAACTTAGTGGCCCATATGAAATGTACAAAATGCCCAGCAAAAATGTAATCCATATGAAAAAAATTCCCAAAATTATATTTTACCACATACTTTAGCATATATTGGTGTAAAAATGGGGGCATGTTAAAGCACAATATGCACCATATGAGATACCCTGAGGTGTCTACTTTTACAAATGGTAGGCCTTTGTGAGGTTTTTTTGAACAGTCAAACTGCTATAATATCCCAAATTGAAGCATAGGCCCATTAAATCCGCCTCTCAAAATTCTACTGTAAATGTTGAAACGGACAGGTCTCCTATATGGCACTGTAGCTTCACAAAATGCCAAAGACATACAATGGGGGTACCGTTGTACTCAGCAGAAGTAACTGAACACATAATAAAACCTTGTACAGGAATAGCACACACCAACTTTACAAAATACTCATGAGAAGTTCTTTGTTATAAGTTTGTGTGCCAAAAAAAACAAAATACAAAATTTTACCCCAATATTTAGCAGAGATTGGCGATGAAATGGCTACTTAGAAAGTGTCAAATCAACCTTAGGACAATAGCCTGTGATGTCTACTTTATATAAATATATACTTTTGTGTGGCAATTTTGTTTTCTTTTATGGCTATTAGGCTTACAAGACAACCATACCAAATTCTAAAATCGCTCCATATTAAAAGTTTATTTTACTCCTTGTGCTTTGTGACCTGTAACTACCAAAAAAAACTGAAAATCCCAGACATATTATATATTCTGTAAATCAGAACAACTAAATGAATTTATTTTTAATTACTTTCTTTAACCTGAACTAATTAGGCACACATTATTATTGCAAAAACTGTACAAAAAACACAAAATGTTTCATTTTTTTTGCATTTTTCTGTATTTTTTTTAATAATAAATAAGCATTTATATATATATATATATATGTATATATATATATATATATATGTTACATCAAATTAAAGCCCTTTCTGTCCTCTAAAAAACAGTATATAATATGCGTCGGTGCAATAAACGAGAGAGATGCAAATTGAAGTTGAACGCAAACAGCAAGAAAATGCAAAAATTGCTTGTGTCATTAAGCGTAAGACAAGCTTCTGAAGCTGTGTCCTTAAGGGGTTAAATAATTTATATTATCTAGACAACAATAATAATGGAACACAGAGATTAACCCAATTTGTCTAAAATAATGCTTGCATTTTTCAAATGTAGTAAAATAAGTGACCTGAATTACTCTTTGAATTTATTCAATTTTAAATAACCTCATTACACATATATAAAGGATGAGGACATTTCCAGTACTTTGACGAGATCATTCTGAGTTTAAAACAAATCCTCTGTGTAAGTTCATCTTTTTAAATGTGTTTGAGCACCCAATTTCTCTGTTGGGCATGCAACAGATTATTCAGAGTTATTCTGGGATAATGGAAGAGTTTCCCTACTGATTACTAGTCAGCATCGCCGGTGCTTGTTCTAGCTTATTCCCAAATTCCCGGTAATGTTTACAAGGAATAATGACTTGAAAATAAATTCCAAACAGTGCCTCCAGCAAATTCACTTGTTAAAGAAGGGATAATTGCTGTTGCTTTTTTTACTTTAATTTATGATTTTGCCTAAACAACAATAACAATGCCATGTCTTCCAAAATAAATATTTATCTAAATTGTGTTTTTTTCCTACTAATTTCAGTAAAATATAGTTGTTTTAGCACGTCCTACCATGAATTTGAAATGTTTTATTTATTTATTTTTTGCCTTTTTGCACCCAGGGATAGTACTTTGTTCTTTAGATTGGGAGTTGACAGTTCTGCTTATTTTTTAGTATATTTTTTTTGTGTGTTTCTAATTATGTGCCAAAATCAGCCTACTTGCCTGATGGTGTGTTCATCATTAGGAGGAGCATGCACGCAAACTTTAGAATTTAAAGTGTAAGCATATGTGTTCATATGTACCTATTATTTTTGTGATACTCTTATACGGTAATTGGACCTAAGAATAGAAAAGCACATGTCTACACATGTTACAAAAGATACAAATTTATTCTGTTACATATAACATTGATAAATGTACAGGAATTTTTAGATTTTTCGAATCATAATAATCTCTACGTATAAAGGGATTAAGGGACATTAACCAGTTACAAAATGTAAATCTAATACTCCTAAAGAGAGTGCGAGAATGAAAAGTCCCTATATAAAATCAAAGAAAATAATCAGCAATAATAAACAATCCTCTGTTTAACCCCTTAAAGGGAAACTCCAGTGCCAGAAAAAGATCCATGCGCATTATGTCTCCCCATAGGAAAGCATTGAAAAATCATTTCAATGCTTTCCTATGGGGTTTTGAGCGACGCTGGAGGTCCTCACACAGCGTGAGGACGTCCAGCGACGCTCTAGCAGAGGAAACCTGTGCTAGAAACTAGGAAGTGACCTCTAGTGGCTGTCTAGTAGACAGCCACTAGAGGTGGAGTTAACCATGCAATGTAATTATTGCAGTTTATGAAAAACTACAATAATTACACTAGCAGGGTTAAGGGTAGTGGGAGTTGGCACCCAGACCACTCCAATGAGCAGAAGTGGTCTGGGTGCCTGGAGTGTCCCTTTAAGACAGGAGGGCATACTATTATGCCCTATTTTAAGCGTCTCTAAACGCCGCCGGGCGTAATAGTACGCTCTCCATTTTTTTTTAACTTACCCGGTCGCCGGCGATCCCACGCCGGCGATCGCGGTTGGGGGCACTCCCAGGGAGCCCCCCGCGGCATGTCCGTCTGTAGCGTTACTTACCTTATCCAGGGGCCGGCCGCGGTCCTCTCTTCGAGCCGCGCGCGGTCCTGCTGCTGCACGAGCCGCGTGCGGTCCTGCTGCTGCACAAGCCGCGCGTGGTCCTGCTGCTGCACGAGCCGCGCGCGGCTCATCCGACGGCTCATGCGACGGCCGCGAGAAGCGGTCACGTGTCCCGTCTGAATCTAAGAGCGCGCCGCGGGTCTCGGGCGCGCTCTTAAAGAAACAGTGGGAGCCGAAATTGGCAAAAGGCTCCCATTGGCCCCTGTCATGCCACACTCCCCATACACTTACCTTTTTCCCTTAGTCTATGCCCTATCGTGGTTTCTGTTGCAGTTCCCTTTAGCGCTTGTTGTGTTCAGTTGTGTTCCTTCGTATTGACCTTGGCTTTGTTTCTGACCACGTTATCTCTTTATCCTTATCTGTTCTGTTTGCCGGCTTGCTGTTTACTGTGTACCAGACCCCGGCTAGTCCTAGTTTACGCTGTCTCTTTGTGCCCTTGACCTCGGATCGTTCCTGACTCTGTCTCCTCTCATATACGTCGAGTCCGGTAGACGTATCTCTCCTCTGTGTTGTCTTTTGTTGAGTTGAATCCTGCGAGTTGGGGTATATTTTCGTTACACCATCGTCCTGGGATCCCCCCGGCCATGTGAGAGTGAGGTCCTTGCGAGGACCTCACAATCACATGGCCGGGTTAGCTGGCTGAGGCATTGCCAGCAGGGGGACTAACTTTAATGACAGGTAGTCCCCCTGCTGGCTGGAAATCAAATAAAATAAAAGTTAATCAGTGCAAGAAAATAATAATAATAATATACTTAGATTATATATATATATATATATATATATATATATATATATATATATATATATATATTGGATCTAAGTTTATATATACACATATACATACACACACATACACTGTCTATGTGTATTTTACTATTAATATATATATATATATATTAATATCAAATTACATGTAGACTGATACTGATTATATATATATATATATATATAATTATTATTATCTATATATATTTATATATAATATAAAAAATATGTAAATACGTTAAAAAATAAAATTAAAAAAATAATTAAAAATAAATAATTAAAAAATATATAAATGTGTGTTATTTCGTTCTAACTGTATTGTGATATTAATATATATATATATATAATATATATATATATATTCAAGAAGAGTGAGAAAAACTTTGTAAGATTTAAAAATGTGCTTTTATTTTGCAGTCAAAATAACAGTGTCAACGTTTCAGTCTCCCCGGACTTTTATCAAGTATATGCTTCACTCTTTTTTTTAGCCGAGAAGGATTGCTCTTAAAGGGACACAACCACGTAACCCACTTTGTGCATTTAACATATATGTTAGTTTTTACTAACTTATACATACTATTAACCCCTTAAGGACTAAGCCAAATGTACACAACAAAACAAAACGTAAACAAAACCTGGCATATGTCTGTCCATCCGTAATTCACATCTTTCATATTAAATGCACCCTCCCTATTATATATCATTTTATTCAGGGGAAACAGGGCTTTCATTTAATAATTCAAATATTTAGCTATGACACATAATTTAATATGAAAAACATGGGAGAAAATAAGAAATTTTGTTATTTTTTTAGTTCGACGTGGCATTTTAACCGTCAATGTCATAATACTGTTTGCTTTTACTGCACACATATTTGTATTCAGCAAAGTCTCCCGTGTAAATCAGTACCCCCTATGTACAGGTTTTATGGTGTTTTGGGAAGTTACAGGGTCAAATATAGCACGTTACATTTGAAATTGAAATTCGCCAGATTGGTTATGTTGCCTTTGGGACTGTATAGTAGCCCAGGAATACAATTCACACCAATAATGGCATACCATTTGCAATAGTAGACAACCCAAGGTATTGCAAATGAGGTATGTCCAGTCTTTTTTAATAGCCAGTTGGTCACAACCACTGGCCCAAGTTAGCATTAGTATTTGTTTGTGTGTGAAAAATGCAAAAAACGCCAATTTTGGCCAGTGTTTGTGACTAAGTGGCTACTTAAAAAGACTGGACATACCTCATTTGCAATACCTTGGGTTGTCTACTATTGCAAATGGTATGCCATCGTAGGGGTAATTTTCATTCTTGGGCTACCATAGGGTCTCAAAGGCAACGTAACCAATCTGGCAAATTTTAATGTGAAAAAAATGAAACACAAGCCTTATATTTGATGCTGTAACTTTTGAAAACACCAAAAAGAATTGTACGTATGTGTGTATATATATATATATATACATATATATATATATATATATATATATATATATATATTTTAAATATTTGTATTTATATATAGGTATATATATAGTGATATATACGTATATATTTATGTATATAGATATATATTACTTCATTCTACGTGTATTTTGATATAAATATATATATTCTCACACTTACCTCTGTTTCATATGCCTTCGTATAGTCTTTCATTAAATTCCATACGAACGTATGGTTCAGTAGCTTGTCCACTATTTTACTGCTTGTCGGTTCGTATACTTTGGCTTTCATGGGATTTCGCTCACTCGTTCGGCAGCTAGTTTGTACGCACGAACGATGCATGTTATAGTGTTTCATTGTACTGGATCATTCGGTTGTTATGCGGCTCTTTGCTCCTCTATTGGGGACGTTCGTATAATTACAGCCGAATGCCCTATTATAATAATAGGAATTCCTAGAGTCGAAGTGGACATTCGTATAATTACATGAATATGCTTGGTAGGCTACTGACCCCTAGAGGTCATAGGAGAGTACTGCACGTGTTATAAATTTTGATCAAATAATGTGTTTAAAAAATTGAAATTGATCAGCGCTTTATTGCTATTTTTGGGTTCTGCCATTTGATACGTTATAACAATGTTTTATAGGTTGCCAGCCTTGAACCTTTTTTTGCTGTGCCTCAGGTTTCAATTGTCCAAATCACTTTAAGTGGGTTCTGTTATTTTGTCAGTTAGTCAGTTATGCTCTCTTGAAGTTCTTATATTGGCTATATTATATATTATAGATTGAAGTCACTTTGCCATATTCACTATCATCTCCTCTCTTTCGATTCCTACAATTTTACATTGGTTAGTGGTTTAGATTTGTCTTGAGAATCTATGTTCTGTCCCTCACTTGGATAACCTAACTGTTTGCTTTTATGTTACTAGGTGCTAGGTCCTACTGGTTATACTACCACTTATGCTCTGTCTGGTTCATTTTTAGACTTAGTCTATTAGCTGGTAGGTATCCCATATTGTTTTATGTTGGTTTTACTACTATTTACAGTCACGTTATGGGTATTACGTTGATGGCTATTTACTCTCGTAGGTATTACTCGGTTTTCTTCTACTCTTTCCTACTCTATCCATCTGATACAACAGGTAGGTGTACCCGGGGGTCGTTACACTTTCCCCCTTCACCATCTGGGAAATACCAGGTAAGGGTAAGACTTTGTCTACTGGCTGATAGGTTTCAGAGTCCACTTAGTTAGTTTTTCTGGCAATCTTGCCTAAGTTTTAGTGGTTCCGCGAGGCCAACACCCATACTCATACTCGGAGGTACTCACGCCCAAAGGGCCAACTCATTGTTAGTTGCCTCACATGGTGGTATGGAGAGGGCCTCCCCCTGTCACTCCCATGCTATTTTTTTTGCTTTACTGCTCACCGAGAGGCCTCCATCCCGCCACAATCTCAGTGGCCACAACATCTCCTCAGCACTCCTGCAAGGTCCATCTCATGGAGGGGATAATGCCAGCCTGTCTCTCCTCAGGTCCTGGACCACACCCAGGATCATGGCCAAATTAAGGTGCAGGAATACTCCCTAGCCTGCCACTGCCAGGATGGCAGAACTTTATAGACTGCTTAATACCAACACGGATAATACTGGGGCTGGCGAGGGCCCCTGTGGTGCCCAGTCATTTGACCTCCAGACCATACTGTCATCGGTTTTGTCCTCATTGGGAAGGATTACGGATAGGATGGACCGTTTGGATGATAATGATAGGCCAGTGGAACCATCTGGATTGGTTACTCCAGAACCTACTTGTCTCTCAGGCACCCTGACTGGTAAATTTATTGGTCCACTACAGAACCCTAATATCATCAACAGAGCTCACGGGGTACCAGCAAATATTAAGAAGGATATCTTGGAAGGCAAGGATGTCAATCTAGTTTTGCTGCTAATTGCCTCCCAAGATATTCTGGAGAACAAGACATATTCCTATAGCGATGTCTCGGTCGTACTGAAGGCTGGGAACCCCAGGTTGAATAGGAAATTGTCAATCCCTGAGTTCGTCCTGGCAGTTTATCCTGAATGGAGAGGAATTTGACCTGTATTTACACAAGTTGGTGGACCTGGGGCATAAGTATGGAGGTACATAATTTTATTATTACCACAGATCATTCTCTGCAAATGCGTCTGCGGCACTTCGCATGCATCAGGTTCCCAGCTTGTGGTGTTTGCTCTTCGTCCTCACACACCACGAATCTATGTCCTAATACCCCAGGTTCCTGTGGATTTAGCGCTTGCTGGTTATTGCATGTGTGTTCTCTTTGTTTCAGATCACATGCCAAGATGATGTGTCCAAATGAATTGTTTCCCAAACCCTACATGGCCTCAATTAATGTGACTTGTTTTGCCAATTTACTACAGAACCATCCTTCACCCCACTTGCTGGAGTTTTTGGTGACAGGATTCACGGAAGGGTTCCATACGGGAATCATTTACATGCCATCCAGCTTGGTCAGGTCAGGCGGTGAGATGTTTTTCGGACAATTTAGCCACCCGCCATATAATTAACAAAGGTTGTTCTAAATTTCTGATCATCATGAGCATTCTGAGGAAATTGACTTGGCTGGTGGCTAATTTTAATTCTTCCTGGCATGTGTGCATATTCCTGGCATTCAGAAAGTATCAGCTGATCATTGTCTCACTCTCAATATCTGGTTGTCCGAGAGTGTGTTCCTGTGCATTTATTTCTGGTTATTGACTTTGGCTTCATTTTGCCTTCCCTGTATTCTGGTATCCCTGACTTTTGGCTTTGCCTTATCGTTATGTCCCATTCTCTGTCCCGACCTTGGCAAATATTCTGACTATTCTTTGGTACGTTAGGTCCGGCCATTCTAAGGCCCGGTAAGACTTTTAGTCCAAGGTGTGACACAATTCTGCATGCTGGATCATAATCCTCACAACTACAAAGTCATACAACAGGGCATTCCATATTTATAACAGATTCTTGTTAGACTTTCAGGTTGTAAATAAACATTCAATGGAAACTATTGTAGCTTTCACTTCTTTTTGCCACCTTAAATTAAAATTATCTTACAGCACCATCAAATTATATCTGACAGGGATGCAACACCATATACTTACACTTGGGCCAAACAACCACAGTTTCCTATCTTCTTATCAAATCAAAACCATACTTAAAGACATTAAAAACCACCACGAACATCCCTTCCCAAGACGGCATTAAGAGATACCAGATTGTCAAAATACAAGATCACTACATACTATCCCTCAACCACACTAAAACCACACAGAGGGATCAACTGGTAAAGATCCCCTATTAACCTACCAGCAACAAATGGTGCTACCAACCAACCTACCAACCAACTTTTGTTTACCTTACATGGCAATGCTCTCACCACTAGTATATTCATGGTCTATATTAGAGTATTGCTGGCTAGGTTAGGTCTTAATTCATCCCTCTACTCAGGACACTCCATCCGCATTGGAGCAACCACCACTGCTTCCTGCAGAAACATACCGGTACATATTATAAAAACATTGGGACGGTGGAATTCATCGCATATACCAGATACATACCCCATCCAATACAGGAAATACGTGAAGCTTTTTGTAATATGAACATGTTATATATGCTATATGACTGTCATTGTAGGCTGAATAAATCTTGCATGGTATACTCTTTTTGCCCTCTTTTATTACACGCCTACGCATTGTCGGTTTTGGCACACCACATCGACTGTTTAATATTTTCAATGTTATCATATGGTATAAGTTACATTAGTTATATACTGTTATTACGGCTTTGTATGCCCTGAACACAAGTGGAAGACTGGGCCTGTAGTTGTAGGAGAGGCATGATTTCCCTACTTAAGGACCGCCCTTCTCATTACCATTGTTGGTCTGGCGAATTACCCCTCCCACCACTCCCTATACTAACAATAATACTCAGGGTGGGCCCTCTTTTATTACAGGCCTACCGCATACTCAGTTTTGGCACACCGCAATCGACTGCCTCATATTTTCTACGTTATCATATGGTATACGTTATATACCGTATATACTCGAGTATAAGCCGACCCGAATATAAGCCGAGGCCCCTAATTTTACCCCATAAAACTGGGAAAACGTATTGTCTCGAGTATAAGACTAGGGTGGGAAATGCAGCAGCTACTGGTAAATCTCTAAATAAAATTAGATCCTAAAAAAATTATATTAATTGAATATTTATTTACAGTGTGTGTGTATGAGTGCAGTGTGTGTGTATGAATGCAGTGTGTGCATATGAATGCAGTGTGCATATTAATGCAGTGTGTGTGTGAGTGCAGTGTGTGTCTGAGTGCAGTGTGTGTGTATGAGTGTAGTGTGTGTGTATGAGTGCAATGTGTGTAAGAGTGCAGTGTGTGTAAGAGTGCAGTGTGTGTGTAAGAGTGCAGTGTGTGTGTAAGAGTGCAGTGTGTGTGTGAGTGCAGTGTGTGTGTATGAGTGCAGTGTGTGTGTGTGTGTGTGTGTGATGCAGTGTGTGTATGAGTGCAGTGTGTGTATGAGTGCAGTGTGTGTGTATGAGTGCAGTGTGTGTGTGTGTGTGATGCAGTGTGTGTATGAATGCAGTGTGTGTGTGAATGCAGTGTTTGAGTGTGTGATGCAGAGCCTTGGTGGGGGGTGGGCATTTTTATTATTTTTTATTATTTTATTTTAATAGTTTTTTCTTATATTAATTTTTTTTAATTATTATTATTTATTTTTAATATTATTATTATTATTAATAATATTTTTATTATTTTTTCCGTCCCCCCTCCCTGCTTGATACATGGCAGGGTGGGGGTCTCTCACTCCCTGGTGGTCCAGTGGCATTGGCAGTTCAGTGGGGGGGAGGGGGGCTGGCAGGAAGCACTTACCTCTCCTGCAGCTCCTGTCAGCTCCCTTCTCCTCCGCGCCGGTCCGTGCAGCTCCTCTGTCAGCTCACAGTGTAAGTCTTGTGAGAGCCGCACTATGACCCCGCGGCTCTCGCGAGATTTACACTGGGAGCTGGCAGAGGTGCTGAAAGGACCGGCGCGGAGGAGAAGGGAGCTGACAGGAGCTGCAGGAGAGGTAAGTAAACGCTCTGCAGCCCCCACAGCCCCCAGTCTGTATTATGGCAATGTAAATTGCCATAATAAAGCCAATTGACTTGAGTATAAGCCGAGTTGGGGTTTTTCAGCACAAAAAATGTGCTGAAAAACTCGGCTTATACTCGAGTATATACGGAAAGTTGTATACTGTCATTATGGCTTTCTAAGCCCTGAACATATATATATATATATATAACATGAAGACTTGTCTGCCACAGATTTTAATGTTTGTTTATCCCTACTTCCTGATTCATTTTTGGATTTATTTCTTGTCTCACAGAGTGAAGAAGGAGAAGAAGGTGAGAAACTGGTAAATAATAAAATTTGAATATCCATTCCATTTCTGGACTGTCTGCTATATTGAGAGCCGTGTTTTTTTTTCTTTTCTGACATCTGCTCAGAGAGATTTTATTTTGACTACTTTTGAATGCATATCTGGATCGTTATTGGTTGTCCATTAACTATCATGCTTATCTGCAGTTGTATCTAATTATTACCCCAACTGGATGGTCTTTTTTATGAGGTTTTAAATAACCTATCCTTATGTCCTTGCATATTGCTTTCATGTTTTATGCCCATGATATGTGTAAATGTAGGACATTGTTATTATCTATTTGATTAATAAATTGCATTATTATTTTTAATATGTTATACTGAGGGATACCCTTAATTTAAGCTTATATTTATAATGTAGTTCAGAAAAAAAAAGATTCTTAAAAAAAATAAAAAATGCATAATTTCAATTTCAAGAAAGGGGGTACTTAACTTTTTTTCAGTCCTTATATATAGGAAAGCAGAGAATGTAGTTGTGGTAAGGGTTACCTGGCCGAAAAATACACAGGCCTCCCCTTCCTCTAGGTCGTTATGTCCTCGTTCAGTAGAGAACAGCTTTTCCTGCTGCTGTTCTCACTTTTTTTATAACAAAACTTTAAGTTGTTCAGCCGGTCTTGGGCCACGCTTTCACTGACATTCAACATGTATTCGTCCCACATTTAACTTTTCACTAACTATGGTGGCATTTGCAGTTCAGTCCTTATTCATACATAGCATCAATGTGATACATCAATTCAGGTCATGTATTCTGCTGACTGTAGTGACTGTTAGTCACCCTACATATGCTGTGCCATATTCAGTTTTTATATTTGCAGATTATTATTCATGAGGCCTCTTCCAGCCTCAGTACCTATATGGTCTATATCTGCTCTCTAGGTATTCAGGCACTAATTTGTCCTACAATGTTTAGTAATTATATGGCTCGGTGTTGCAACTGATGGCTTAAATTTATGTCAGGCACAAACTTGAGCCTATACATAGTTACATAGTTACATAGTTACATAGCTGAAAAGAGACTTGCGTCCATCAAGTTCAGCCTTCCTCACATGTTTTTTGCTGTTGATCCAAAAGAAGGCATAAAAAAAAAAACAAAAAAAAAAACAAAAAAAAAAAAAACCCAGTTTGAAGCACTTCCAATTTTGCAACAAGCTAGGAAAAAAAATCCTTCTTGACCCCAGAATGGCAGTCAGATTTATCCTTGGATCAAGCAGTTATTACCCTACATTGAAAGATTATATCCTTGAATATTCTGTTTTTGCAAGTATGCATCTAGTAGCTGTTTGAACATCTGTATGGACTCTGATAAAACCACTTCTTCAGGCAGAGAATTCCACATCCTGATTGTTCTTACAGTAAAAAAACCTTTCCTTTGCCTTAGACAAAATCTTCTTTCTTCTAGTCTAAACGCATGACCTCGTGTCCTATGTAAAGTCCGGTTTGTGAATAGATTTCCACACAATGTATTGGCCTCGAATATATTTGTATAATGTTATCATATCCCCTCTCAGGCGACGTTTTTCTAAACTAAATAGGTTTAAATTTGTTAACCTTTCTTCATAGCTGATATGTTCCATTCCTTTTATTAGTTTTGTAGCCCGCCTCTGCACTTTTTCTAGTGCCATAATATCCTTCTTTAGAACAGGTGCCCAAAATTGCACAGCATATTCAATGTGTGGTCTTACCAGTGATTTATAAAGAGGCAAAATGATATTCTCGTCCCAAGAATGAATGCCCTTTTTCATGCATGACAATACCCTACTGGCCTTAGCCACTGCTGATTGACATTGCACATTGTTGCATAGTTTGTTGTCTATAACAATTCCCAAGTCCTTTTCGTGTGTTGTTATCCCTAATTCGCTTCCATTAAGGGTATACGTTGCTTGTGTATTCTTTACGCCGAAGTGCATAACTTTGCATTTTTCAACATTAAATTTCATCTGCCATTTGAGTGCCCAGTCCTCCAGTCTATCTAAATCCCTCTGCAGCAAAGTAATATCTTGCATTTTTCATATTTCATGGCTGGATACTTTCGAAACAGACCTTAAACATATATTACATAGTTACATAGTTACATAGCTGAAAAGAGACTTGTTTCCATCAAGTTCAGCCTTCCTCACATTTGTTTTTTGCTGTTGACAATAGTTTGTATTGGCCCCGAATATATTTGTATAATGTTATCATATCCCCTCTCAGGCAATGTTTTTCTAAACTAAAGAGGTTTAAATTTGCTAACCTCTCTTCATAGCTGATATGTTCCATTGCTTTTAATAATTTTGTAGCCCGCCTATGCACTTTTTCTAGTACCATAATATCCTTCTTTAGAACAGGTGCCCAAAATTGCACAGCATATTCAATATGTGGTCTTACACGTTGTGACAAAGTGCCCTTTGCCACTTGTGCCTGGAGAGGACTAATTGCCAGCCTCTTGCCTTGTGACTATGGCCCCTGGGAAGTATTGTCATTTAAAAAGTCTGTTTGGGCTTATTGGATTTTGGAAAACGTTTTCTGCCCCTTTGAATCCATGGGAATGTGTGCCTCTTCCCCTCCCCCGTTTCCTGTCCCATTGTTCTCCAGCAGGGCATTGTACCAGGGACACTGCCAGACCAGTTGAAACTGGCTGCTTTGTCCCTCCTCAATCTCTCATCAGCCCTTACTATTGTTTAACCCCATAGTGATTTGAATGTGTTCGTGGGATCTGAGCGCTGTTCGGCTATATTGAGCACTCAGATCCAAGCTATCTGGGGATAGGTGGGGGTTCAGTTCTATAGAATATTAGTTATGTATTTTAATGTGTTTTGTTGCAGTTGTAACTTGGTGATATTTTCTGTACCTGGAGATAATTGAGTTTACTTAAGCCAATTATCTCCAGGATAGAGGAGAAAATAGACCGACCACACAGCCCGAATCTATGGAACTCTTTTGGGCAGGAAAGCCATGCTTGCGGTCGGTCAAATAGGACTTCCACCTAACTTTTAAACCACTGGAGGTAATTGTATGATTTTTGAGTATGTTTGTATATGGAGTATGCTGATTCAGAATATTTTTATGGAGATTGTATGTATATTTTGGGAGTTATGAATATTGTATGAAACTGTACATTTTCCTGCCTGTAATAATTAAGTTGTGTACAGTAATTATATCACAGGCAGAGGGGAGGGTTTGTGTGTCCTAACTGGGAGTGTCTGACTGTATTGTAATGTGTTTTATTGGCTGTTCCACAAGACCACGTGGGTGGTAGCCTTGTGGGAAAAGTTGCATATACGACAATAAACCCTCAGACTGCTGAGATTCCTGCTTGACCCTCAATACAGAGCCTCGTCTCGTACTTGGGGGGATCATTCATGTGTTTTCATGTTCGGCGCTTAGGAGTGTTCGGTAGCTGACTTCGTATTCAGAAAGTGAACATCTTTGGCGGCGTTAACCCTTTTTTGTTCCTGGGGTGCAATTCCTACTGGTGGCAATCAACGGGATGATTCCCACAGCCCAGAAGGACAGCTAAAAGGCTACACCATTTTGTGAATTTACAAATTGAGGGCAACGCTTGTCCCCATACAGCCACTCTGGCTACAGCAGGATGGAACCAGTCTGTACACAAACAGCGTTCCTACACAAGGAGGGTGACCTGGATGACCGGGATGCAGTCTGGAAAGGCATCTGGTAAGAGGCCCTGGAGGGCATACAGCGTCGGCGGGGCGAGGGACTCCCCAGCGAGGAGCAGCGATTGCAGACGCGGCTGGCCCTGCAGATGCCCCTCCTGGGAGAGCAGCCCCTGGAGGAGTGGGTGATGGAGCTTGAGCTCCGGGTATGGCAGGAGCTGTGGCTGGAGGATGCCTACCAGGCGCTCTGGTGGTATACAGCTCAGTATACACCCTGGATGGCGGAGCACGAAAACCCGGAGGGAGATGATTTTGATGGCCCTGGCCTGTTCTGGGAGGCTTTCACAGAACCGGAATTCGGGAGTCCTACGAAGACCCGATTTCGGGAAATCTGTGACTTCAGGGAGCGTATGCAAGATTGGGCTGACCCCAACGAGGTGAGACCGGACTTGGCATATCTAGTGTCAATGGAGTGGGAGCTGGAGCAGGACTACCGACATCTGCTCCACTCCATTGAGAATACCCAGCAGGAGAGCAGAATGGCAGATCCAGGTCTAGAGCCCTTCAGCTGGGAGGATATTGTAGAGGTTTACTGGGATGAAGCCCAGATGACAGGTGGAGAGTGGAAAGCAGCGTCCTCCCTCCCCAGTGGCACAGGGAGTGGAGAGCATCGTCCTCCCTCCCCAGCGGCAGTGTACCTTGCAGGGAGTGGAGAGAAGCGTCCTCCCTCCCCAACGGCAGTGTACCTTGCAGGGAGAGGAGACAACTGGTCTCCCTTCCCAGCGACAGGGTGAGTTACAGGGAGAGGAGAGCATCATCATCCCTCCCCAGCTGAAGACAGAGGCACAGGGAGTGGAGAGCAGCGTCCTCCCTCCCCAGTGGAAGTGTACCTTGCATGGAGAGGAGAGCAGCGTCCTCCCTCCCCAGCGGCAGAGTGAGTTACAGGGAGAGGAGAGCATCGTCCTCCCTCCCCAGTGGCAGTGTACCTTGCAGGGAAAGGAGACAACCGATCTCCCTCCCCAGCAGCAGTGTACCTTGCAGGGAGAGGAGACAACAGGTCTCTCTCCCCAGCTGCAGTATGCATCTCAGGGGACCAAAGGTGTCACCACCCCCCACCCCCCCCCCCCCGCCCCAGCAGCAGTGTGTTCTACAGGAGCAGAGACAATCAGGCTCTCTCCCCAGCAGCAGGACAATTTCTTGGGAGTGGAGACAGTCGGTCTCCCTCGCCAGCGGCAGTGTATGTTTCAGGGAGAGGAGCATATTACCCTCTCTCCCCAGCGGCAGCTTATCCTACCAAGGGGAGACACTGATCTCCCAGAAGGTGCAGATGGGCCCGTGGTCTCTTTGCCCGACCTACAGGAATGCTGGACAGCCTGTACAGATCCCAAACTACCCTCGCAGGAATATCAGGAGGAGGAGGTAAGCTATGTCTCCCCTCCCCAGTCAAGTTGCATCCAGGCTACCCCAGCAGAAGCGCTGGCATCGGGGCAGAGTGCAGCTGGCCTCTGCCCCCCAAGTCCCCACAGCGTGTTGCCTAGTTACACCAGAGGAATCACCAGGTGCAGTAACTGTTTGTTGTGGGTGGGCTACTCTGGTACTTGGTTATTGTGGGTGAGTGGATCGATTAACTGAGGCACTGACTGACAGAAGGTCAGATACCTGGTTAGTCTCCCCCCCAAAGGGGAGTTGTGTGACTCTGCCTGTGATATCAGTGATTTATAAAGAGGCAAAATTATATTCTCATCTCTATCTAAATCCCTCTGCAGCAAAGTAATATCTTGCTCACATTGTATTATTTTACAAAGTTTTGTGTCATCTGCAAACACTGAAACATGACTTTCAATGCATTTTTCAAGATCATTCATAAACATGTTAAATAGAAGGGGTCCCAGAACAGAACCCTGAGGGACACCACTTGCCACCTCTGTCCAGCTAGAAAATTTACCATTAATGACAACTCTTCGTACTCGTATTTTTAAGCCAATGTTCTACCCAAGAACAAGTATTTTCATCTAGACTGATTTCTTTGAGTTTGAACACTAATCTATTGTGTGGAACTATATCAAATATATATATTATGCAGGGCAGCAAAATTGTCCTAAACATTTTTTTAAGCAAACACTTATCTTCAAATGGCTACAACAAGTGACAGAAATAAGACAAGATTATATAAGGTTTATATGGAAATATATTTGTCCAACACTAAGGAGAAAGCATGAACAGCACTTTTGTTTCTAAGATTGTGCTTAGGCTAAGTGCTTAAAATATTATACATTAAGTGAAAATGGCACTGTAAAAGAAAAGAAGCACAGAAGGGACCACTGAAAAATGTAAACACAAAGCAGGCCAAACTACTTGAGCTGTCACCAATACAAGTAATGGGTGGATTTATAGAAGTGTTGCTAAATGAAAAGTGGGGTGAAGTTCTAAAGGTGAAGCAATGACCATGGAAATCGACATTCCGTATATGGAAATTGCTCTACTTTTACAGCTCTGTGTCTATTCGTGACATATAAGCATAGAAACATAGAATGTGATGGCAGATAAGAACCATTCGGCCGTTCTAGTCTGCCCAATTTTCGAAATACTTTCATTAGTCCCTGGCCTTATCTTATAGTTAGGATAGCCTTATGCCTATCCCACACATGCTTAAACTCCTTTACTGTGTTAACCTCTACCACTTCAGCTGGAAGGTTAATCCATGCATCCACTATCCTCTCAGTAAAGTAATATTTCCTGATATTATTTGTAAACTTGTGCCCCTCTAATTTAAGACTATGTCCTCTTGTTGTGGTAGTGACTTCTTGATAAATTTCCCCAATAGGGATGTGCATGGGCAAAACATTTGGTTCGGTACTTACGAAATTCTGAACTTTGGCAATTCTCTAACCCTAACCTACCCCTAAACTAGCCCCTAACCCCAGCACTACCCCTAACCTCAAGAACCTCCAGTTGTCTGGCATTAGTAGTGGGTTAGGGGTAGGGCTGGGGTTAGGGGGTTTGTTTAGGGGTAGTGTTATGGATAGTGATAGGGTTAGGGGTAAGGTTAGATTCCTGCCACCATTCTCTTAATTTTCCCTCCCTCTCCTACTTTGCCACTTTTCAGAAATCCGAAGCCAAAATTCTGACAAATTTAAATTCGGACTGAAGCAAATTGCACATGTCTATTCCCCGATGCAATTATAATATCACCACATTCACAACATTGAGAAAGTATGCTTGTCTTGTCATTAGGAGGGACTGACTGCCATCTGTGTCTCTTTTAGACACTGCATTGGCAGTAAGAATATGGGGTTATAGCAAGTGGCCTCTAAATGTATGGAATGTGTGAAATCTAAGCAATACAGAATATTTTTATGCAGAAAAGAAAAAATACCCTTTTATGAAGAAAATATGACTTAATTCCATCAACCTGGTTGTGTCTATTCAGTATTTCTTGTCTAACATAATAGTTGCACTTGTAAAGTGCCCATACCAACCAATTTCTTACTATATTCTATGCCTAAATGCCTTTCTGATCCATATAATGCTACATGGTATAAAGCACAACCTCATCTTTAATAGTAAAGTCACATTTGCCTTAATCTAGGAATTCTGAATACACAAAAATGCAAAGAAGTGAAGTCTACAATAGCTGCTTCTACAAAGATGAACTCCCGTTATTATCTGTACGTTTTCTCTACTTTATGTTAACAAAGTGATTTCATTATCCTTGCAACACAGAGTTAAAGCCCAAGAGTTTAACCAGGAACAAAAATGGATACATTCTCCATAGGATCAAAGAAAGTAGCATTCAGTCATTTATAACTAAAATATTTAACTTTGAAACAAAAACATCCTTTAAAACTGTAATAGAACTTGAAAGCAACCTTCAAAAAGTTATTCATATTTCAAGAGAATTATAAATCATTATACATTCTTTCTAAAGAGAATATATTGCCATTTTGCTGGCAGAATTTAAATCTGCTGAATAAATAAAAGTTTATCTTTCATTTTCTTTTTTAAAAGATTAGAGAGATAGATCGGAATGACAGACAGATAGATAGACAGACAGACAGACTTCTGCTGGTGGTTAGGAATATATAATGGAAAGTGAAAGACATAAGGGTGATATATATATATATATATATATATATATATATATATATATATATATATATATAATACTAATATATTATTATTATTATTATTAATATTATTAATTACCAATATGTTAAAGACTGCTAAAAATCTGTTAACAACAGCAAAGGCATTTTGACAGCAGGTTTGATCACTCTCAACTGCACTGCAGGGCTTAGCTCAGGAGAGCTATATACAGTTCTTCCTCAAGAGCCTCCAGCTGTCTGGCATTAGTAGTGGAGATGGGGAGCAGCGTCCACAAACCCCAGGTAAGATGTTAAACTGTCCAAAAATAGTTAGACTTTTTATAATGGGAACTGCCAAGTCACTTTTGGCACCATCACTACTAAAGCAATGCTTCAAATGTTCCTTTAATTGATTAAATCAATTAAAGGAAAAACATACAGGGTAACTTTAATATAACCAAAACATGTGTGTGTGTGTGTATATATATATATATATTATTTTTTCTTCTAGACTAGTCAATTCTAACTATACCATTGCCACTTCACTTCTGCATGAGTTGATAAGTGCAATATTTAGAGTTGGCTGTGTGTGTGATACAGAGAAAGTACAAGCAGCCTCATCTGCAGAAAAAACTTTAGTAACATTCATACTTACTTACACATTTAACCATATTCAGGCTCCCTCGGTCTGTCACAGTTTTACTTAAGCCTTGTATAATTCACAATACCTGTTACAGGCACTTACTAGATCTCACATACATTGCTTCCTGCTAGTAAACTAGCAATGTTCTCATCTTTTTCATACATATTTCAAGTCTTTCTTGTGAAAGCACTCATTGTGGGAATTCTTAATTAGATGCTACTTGGTATCTCTTTCATATGCACATTGATTGGCCTAGGTTTATGCTCATAATCTTGAGTTCCATTATTATCTAGGTTTCTACTATCCCTACTTATCATCCTGTTGTTGATGTTTTAATCCTTAACCACAAAGTATAATGTACTCAGACCTGGATATAAGCCTGACTTCATAGATGCAAAGTAACAGAAGCCATGAGGTGGCGCCGGGAGATGACATTAGTTTCACCTCTTTATCGAAGACAGGAATCAGCTATTAAGATTATATGTGATACAGATGATCACTGCACATCCAAATTAGCTGAGGGTGATCTGGAAATGGGATCCTGCAGATATATATGATACTGGACACTGTGAATTTTATTATGCTGCATTCACTTGGAATTGTATGGATCTTTTCCCCTGAGGAATTCTGTCCAACCAGATGAAACATATGGCTTTGCATGTTCTAATAACGGTTATCAATTTTTCTTTGATTGTGTAATATTTGGTATCTGCAGAAAAACTTTAGTAACATTCCTACTTTGTATCATACTCTGAGTAAGGTGTCCTTCTGAGTAGTGCATTCTGTATACTGTTATTATTAGTAGTATTTCTATAGCACCAACTTATTTCACAGCACTTTACAATATTATGAAAGGGGAGAAATTTAACAAAAAATGAGACAATTACAAAATAATACAAGCACAATAGGTAGATGAGGACCCTGCTCAGATGAGCTTAAAGTCTAGAGGAGGCGGGGTATAAAAACATAATGGCAGCAGGAGGTGAGAGTGAGGTGCTGCTCTTTAGAAGAGAGCAGGAGACAGATATGTAACAGAGTTATTCTGGAAGGCCATAAGCATTTCTGAACAGATGAGTTTTGAAGGCAGTTGAAGGCTAGGGGAGAGTCTGATGGGGGTATGCAGGCTGTTCCAAAGGAAAGGAGCTGTCCATGAAAAGTCCTGCAAGCGAGATATTGCAGTGAGGGTGCAAGCAGCGGACAGGAGAAGGTCACCAGCCGAGTGGATAGGCGGAGAAGGAGCATATCGACCAATCAGTGAAGAAATGTAACAGTGGCTAGAGTTTTTAGAGCTTTATAGGCAAGGGTTAGTCTTTCGAAATTACACCTACAGGATACAGAAATCCAGTGTAAGGATTGACTGATGGGAATGGAATAGGTGGAGTGACATGTGATAAAGATCGGCCTGGCAGCAGCATTCCTTAGAGACCACGGCACGGCAGTACGACTTTTGGGGAGACCAACTAGGAGAGAATTACAGAAATCCATGCAGGAGATTCTATATATTGAGGCAGTTAGAAAATTAGTTTATGGGGTTGCCTTGTCCTACTCTTAGCTCAGATTTGCTGAATATAGATTAAAAGTATGAATGACAGTAGCTTTCAAAAGTAAATACAAATGAGTGATATAGAAAATGGATAAAACAGAACCTTTCTTATTACATGTTTTCAAATAGAAACACTATTTTATTAAAATATTTCACTTGCCATAAAAAAAAAGGACAAAACCATTTGAAACTTGAAAACAGTACTTGCTGGATATATATTTCCATCCTATAAAATGTTGAAAATCTAATAAAATGAAATTTTCCATCAGATCCTATTTCCCGTCTTTTCTTCAAGCTCAATATATTAACACAATATCTTCTCCTAAACTGTCACTAAAACACATTTTTTTCCCCTTGGCAGGCTTTTACATAACAATATATATGATATAATTTAATGGTGAAATATATTTCCGGGTTTTATTGCTTCTCTTATCTTGTATTTGATGGTGTCACACTTACAGAACATTACCTTTTACCACCTAAACTGTAAAAAATTGTTTTGTGTGTCTTAAAAAATCCCTCTACTTAATTTTAGAACTGTGAAAAGTAGCTGTAATATGAATAACCCTTTATTGAAATATCATCAAGATGTGGTCCATGAATCTAATTATGTAATTATTATTATTAAGTTAATTTAGTTAGTTCTATAGATCTGTGTGAGCTGCAACCTCAGAATGTGTGTTAATGAGTAGGTGAACGTGTCTTCCTTTTAAAAATAAATAAATAAATAAATGTAAAAATAGAAAATGGCGCTATATATATATATATATATACATATATTAGTCTGATGATAGTGCTGTGAAGTTTGTCTGAATAAAATATTGTTGCATTGGAAAAAGCAGTGAATGATATCTCCCTTTTTTTTCTACATAAATATTTTTATATCTATATATATTTATTTTGATCCTTTTGTCATTTTGCAGGAGACATAAAATATATAAATGTTAACATGAAAAATTTTTAATTTAGTCTTCAATTCTCAAAAGTTACTTTTTAATGAGTTTTTTGTATTCTATAATCTATTTTATTTTATATTATTTATTCTACTCTTGTATTAAGCACAATAAACTGATTGTATTCATATCGGACACTAGATAAGGGGTAGGCAAACTTGGGTACTCCAGATTTGGTGAACTACATACCATAATGCTCACACAGCCATAATGCTGGCAAAGCATCAAAGGAGATGACGTTCACAACATCTGACATGCCCCAGAACTAGATAGTAGGCAAGCTTTAAACTGGAGAATCATCTCCAGGAAAGATGCAGTGATATTGTAATCTTATTGTGAAATTCCTAGAATTTAATTCTCTGCATCTTTTCTCATGTTCATAAAATAATTAAGTTTTTCTTATTTTGTCATAGAAATTTGTAAACAAAAATTAGTTTTATGAGTTGTTCTTATAAGAGTTTCTTCACTAAGCAACGGACCGTACGGGTCCATTGTCCGCACCCGTACGGCCAACTCACGCTTGCAGGACTTGCAGGACTTCTCGCGGGCGGCTCCCTTCCTATGGAATAGCCTGCCTACCTCCATCAGACTCTCCCCTAGTCTTGTATCTTTTAAGAAGTGCCTTAAAACCCATCACTTTAGGAAAGCGTATGGCCTCCCAGAGTAACCTCTACCTTACATACCTGTCTCTTACTCTCTCCTAAAGGGAAACCCGCCTTATTTGACTGCAAATTCCTGTCCTAATGTGTTTTACACCCCACCTCCTTTAGAATGTAAGCTCAATTGAACAGGGTCCTCTTCAACCTATTGTTCCCGTAAGTTCTTTGTAATTGTCCTATTTATAGTTA